>NC_064809.1:81864015-82164015 GCF_023721935.1 Panthera uncia
GGCCCCCCCCCCCCCCCCCCCCTGGGTGCAGGTGTCCCCGGCGCGGGCACGACTGGATGACCTCCTGAGAGGACAGTCTTGTCTTAGAAAGGCCCTCATGCCCCTCATGCTGATCCCAAATGACCTCTGAGCATCCCGGACTCTACTGCCTAACAGCTTCAAACCGCGGATAACCGCCAATCGCTTCCAGTTGCCCTGGCAACAGCCAGCAACCCTCGCCCCGCCTAACCCGGCGTCTGTAGGTCTTCCCAGAATGCTGCGCGCCTTCTCTCATTCTCTTCTGGTTCGGAGGGCTGGCTCCTTCCGGAAGTAGATGCCTGTCAGTCTCCTGTGACTGCTAGCGAAGAGGCGTTTTTTTCTGCGGAGGGCTGGGGGGGCTTGGGGGGCTGGGGGGCGGGGTGGGGTGGGGGGAATGTTTTGTTCTTTCCCAACATTCAAAATGACTGGAGAGCTAAGGAAAGGCTGTAAAGCCATTCCATTTTTGTGGGCCCTAGATAAATGGATTAAACCTTATTAAAAAGCTGAAAGATGGAACACACTTTAAAATGATATGCAACTTCACGTGTTGCTGTGACATACTTAAACAACTTACAAGTAAAAAGCAACTATTTTTGCTTTAGAAAACGAAGAGAAGCCCAAAAACAAAACAAAACAAAACACCCACGTCTCAGCCACAGAGAAATAAACACTGGGGTAGCCTTCCAGACTCTTGCCACAGATACAGTAAATGAAATTTCAAAATGGGATCGCGTTTATGCTGTTTTGTAACTTAACTTTTATGAATATGTTTAAAAGGACACTACAACAATATGGTTTCACGTATTCCATTGTATCTCTTGGACACTGAAACAGTTTCTGTCCTTTTTGCTCTTGTTTGGTGCTGCAATGGAGAAATGAAAATCCTTGTAGCTAACTCTTTGCTCATGTTCTCATTTCTTTGTGATAATTACTTTTCTCTTTCTTAGTCCTTTGTGTTTGCACTTTCTTATCTCTCCCACAACACCTTCCCATTCCACTCTGTCTTTATACTGTAAAGGGATGAAGGTACACACACGGCATCCAAAGCCTACTCAGTTTTTTAAAGTTTACTTTTCTGATTGTAAAGGTAATATGTGCTTATTGGGGGACACTAGGAAAATTCAGAATATAATAAAAATATCCCAGTATCTAGGCATCTACTGATCATGTTTTGGTGCAATTTTTTTTCCAGTTTTCCTTCTTTGTTGCCTTCAGTGATGAATATTGAAAAAAATATTTGCTAATTTGGTGGGGGAAAGTTACAGCTTTTACTTTGCATTTTTTTCCTTATTCATGTAGCTGGATAGGATTTCCAATAGTATTTCACATGCTTACAGGCTATGGTCCATGTCAGGCCCCATCTTCTCTAGCCTTTCCTTAGTGTTGCAGACTCATTACAATAACTTGTAATGGCGTAGTTTTCTATATGTTTATGTGGTAGCTCCCTAACTAGATTGAAAGTTCGTTGTGTGGTCCTGGATAAATTATTCAATATTGCTGATCCCACTTTCTTTATCAGCAAAATAGTGATAATAACACTTATTTTGCAGGGTTGTAGTCAAGATTAGAAATAATGAATTTAAGGTGAGCTCAATAAAGTGGCTTAAAAAACTATTATAGTTTTAGCAATCTGTATTTAGGAGGTGTTCATGTTTTCATATTTCAGATGAATGAATAATCCTAGCAACCCATCCAATTTGTGTGTTTTTCATTTCCCCCCTCTATTAGCCCATTCGTTTTGCCCTTTTATGCTATTTCTTCATGGTTTTCCTTGTAATTACAACATGTATCCTTGACTAAATAAATCTACTACAAATTAGTACTTTTACCACTTCCCAATCAATACTAAGCCAGTAGAACACTGTTTAACCCACGTGACTTTTGCTGTCATTTATTCTACATACATTTCATTTTTATCTTTCTATGATTTTTTTTTTCTTTTTACCTTTTGACCTCCTTCACCTGGTTCTCCCATTCTCTACTCCCACCTCTGGCAACTACCAAGCTGTTCTCTGTATCCTTGAACTTGTGGGCTTTTGTTTTTGTTTTTTTAGTTTGCATATCTGAGAGAAATCATGGTATTTGTCTCTCTGTGTCTGACTTATTTCACTTAGCATAATGCCCTCGCAGTCCATCCATGTTGTTGCAAATGGCAAGATTTCGTTCTTTTTATTTTTTGACTGGACAGTATTCTGTTGTGTATTTATACCGCTATTTCTTCATTCATTCTTCAACGGACACTTAGGTTGCTTCCCTATTTTGGCTATTGTAAACCATGCTGCAGTGAACACGGGGTGCATATATCATTTCAAGTTAGTGTTTTTGTTTTCTTCGGCTAAATACCCAGAAGTGGAATTGCTGGATCATATATGTTGGTTCTATTTTTAATTTTTTGAGGGTTCTCCAGGCTGTTTTTCACAGCGGCTTCACCAATTTACATTCCCATTAACAGTGCACAAGGGTTCCCAATTTTCCACATATTCATCAACACTTGTTATTTCTTGTCTTTTAGATAATAGACATTCTGAGAGGTGTGAGGTGATATCTCATTGTGGTTTCGATTTGCACTCAATCTAGATATTTATGAAGCACTCATGACACATAAAGTACTCTTTATAATCCTCAAGGTCTCTTGAACACGAATAATTTCAATGTGTTTCTCACATAAACCATATGCTCCTCTTCAACCTCATCAATTCTCTTATTATTGCCTTCTCAGTCTCTGCCATTATGCTTGGTCCATCATAGTAGGTGCTGAAGAAATATGTGAATTGAACTGGGTAATTTAGTGGAAAAAGAGAAACACAAATTAGTTAAAACCCGACAAGTTGTGATGAAAATGATAACAGATGCAAAGTACTTGGTACGCTGGGAGACCAGGAGAGAATAATTTTGATTAAGATATCTGGGAATACCTTGCAGAGTGGGTAGATTTGATCACGACCTGGATCATAAGGACTGAGGAAAAGGGCTTAATAGATGGAAGTGAGTTAAGGCTTGGAGATGGAAGGAAACTGGTTGTGTTATGTTATCAGAAAGTTATTTGGGGTGGCAAGAGAGTGGGGTGGGTGAATGGGCCCAGGTGAGACAGAAAAAAAGTAGTTGTGTCCCACATTTTGAGGATTTTGAGATGACCAGTCATTATAATTGCAGCTTTCAAACGTTTCTGAGAAGTACTGCTTTCAATATGGCTTGGGATGTCAGGAGACAGGTGGGCCAGACTGCAATTGGTCTGCTGGTTGGAAAAGGCAAGGGAGTGGGACGGTGCCTGAGACCTTCGGAGCTTGAAGGGACTTAGTGGCTAGTACCGAGGAAGGCGTGTCCACAAGGAGGCGGGCTGCTTAACCACGCTTACGAGGACGGGCCAACCAAGCCAAGGGGGAGCAGCGAAGCCCACAGCAGTGTCCGAGACGCTTGCAAGGGCACTTGCCAGGCCCGAGTCTTTCCGCCTGTAGGCGATCCAGAGCCCCGCACCCTCTCGGCCCCCGCTCCTCCCTGGGCATCTAGCCCCGCCCCTTCCCGCCTCTTCCCGCCCCTCCTCGTCCCTCCCGCGCCTCTGGCCCCGCCCCTCGCCTGGTCTCTAGCCCCGCCCCTCCCCGCGCCTCTCGCCCCGCCCAGCGTCCCTTGCTGGGCTCCGAGGCCCAGCAGCCGCAAAGTCCTCAGACACTGTGCGTGGCGGTCACCCTGCCTGGGGCCGGTTCGGCCGGGCACAAGGAGGATCTGGGCGGCCCGGTTGGCGGGAAGGAGGTTGCCTTCCCCGGGTCTCATACCCGGCCGCCCGAGGCAGGAGGAAGCAGCGGCGAAGTCTGCGGGCGGCATGGCTGGAGCTCCGGACGAGAGGGGGCCCGGTTCTGCTGCGGGGGAACAGGGGCAGCAGCAACACGTCGCGTGCCAGGTCTTCCCCGAGCGGCTGGCTCAGGGGAATCCCCAGCAAGGGTTCCTTTCCAGCTTCTTCACCAACAACCAGAAGTGCCAGCTTATGCTCCTGAAGACGCTGCAGACAAGTAGGAACCGTGACCGGAGGCCGGGGGTCGGCGGGGTGGTGTCTGCGACCCAGAGGGCAGGGGTCTCTGGGTTCACCCCCAGGTGTGACATGAGCAGGGTTCAGGCATCTCTGCGCAGAGTCCGGACAGATTCGGCCTCGTGGGGGCGGGGTGGTGGTGGTGGTGGGGGTTTGGGCCTCAGTTTCCCTATCAGAGGTGGTGTTGGGGCCTTTCAGCCCTACTCTTGCTTGTGGATTGAGGGAGGAGTCGGATAGAAGTTTGCCCTTTTCAGTCACACTCACGGGTCTGATAGATCCTCTGATTTCTCATGTAAATTATGCAGCAGCATGGGGACTTCAGCGTGTGGGCGAAGCAGAGTTTTAGAGACTCGTTAATTAAGGCATTACTGCCGGCAGCGCAAGAACAGTTTTGCAAACTACCTTCGTTGGAAGGGGTTCTTAACCTTCATGCATGGATGGGCTTCCCAGCGTAGAAACCTCTGAAATGGACTACGAAATCGTGTGCATGCATCTATCTGAGTGCATTTTTCTGGGGAGAGAGTTCTAACTTCATATTCTGGAAGAGGCCACGGATCCCCAAAGAGTCAAGAATCACTGCTGTGGGTTAAATAGGGACACAACTACCTACTGACCAATTTCTCTAGCCCCAGGGACATTACACTAGAGATTTCTTAACTCCTTTACATTGACATGGACTTCCTAAATTTACTTCAGATACATTTAGAAAATCGAAGTCTTAAACCTACTTGTCCGAAAGCAAGGTTACTATTTCATAGCTGGCCAATCACAGTTCAAAAGCCAACCACCTAGAGATTTTCCAGCCTTCTTGAGTTTAGCCGCATGTTAGGGAATCCAGGGAGCGGGGAGGGGAAAGGGGCTAATGGGAATGATGAGGTTGTATTCACTTGGAAATATGTATCCAATGCCTTCTAAGTTCTGGTGTGGGGAAATACAAAGATGAGTAAGGGTCTGGACGGTGCATTTTAGAAGTTGAAAGTGGAACGCAGTGGAAAGAGCCGGTCTGCAGAGTTGGATATAGGTTCAGATCTGGTCCCTCTCCTTATCAGGTGTGGAAGACTGACTTAACTCTCTGATCTCCTTTATCCTTATCTGCACACACAAAAAGGGAAGGGTAGGGATAAAAATACCTCTTTTAGGGTTGTGAGGAATGGATTTTATAAATGTAGATTGTGACCATGTCAGGAGCTGAGTAATGGCTAACTGTGCTTACAGTGGAAGAGACAAACAGTGGAGGCGATGTAGAGAAAGGCTGTGAGGAGGGTGGCGAGCTGAGCATGAACCCCAGTAGGAATTAGCAAGTCTCAATTAGCAAGAACCCCTGGAGGGTTGCTGGGAGAAGTGTTAGTGGTATTAAAGCATCAACTTATAGCTTTACAATCCTAAACCTGGGACCTGGCCTCAAGGGAGATCTTTGTTCTCTCTCTCTCTCTCTCTCTCTCTTAAATTTAAATCCAAGTTAGTTAACATATAGTGTAATGATGATTTCAGGAGTAGAATTTAGCGATTCATCACTTACATCTAAACCGAGTGCTCTTTTTTTTTTTTTAAAGCAAATCCATTCTAAATACTTCAGGTCCTGTCTGAACCACTGTGCTCCCTGCACTAATACTACTACTACTACTACTACTACTACTAATAAACTATTATTATTTTAGTAAGAGTACTATAGACTTTGGAACCCACTTCAACTTTGTAAAACTCTCTTAGTTGCTTGAATAATAAAACACTTAATATGGTTCTTGATGCCTGATATACACTAAAAACACTTATTACTAATAATTGTTTTACTGTTCATACTCTTAAGAGGGGGCAGTTAAAGTAGTAACCTATATCTGTCTTTTTCATCTCCCTACTTTTCTTTTACTCACTTGTTTTTCCTTTCAGCACTTAAAAAAAAAAACCTTGGTTTCGTTTTCTAATTTTTTGCTTATGTCATATGGTATGCTGTGCATTTGTGTGTTGAGATAAGACCCCTATGTGGAAAGTTGATATTAGAGGCATTTGGGTTTGTTTTACTTTCCCGTAATTATTACAGGCTAATAGATGCTTAGAAGTGGAAGGTCCTGGGGGCCCCTGGGTGGCTCAGTTGGTTGAGCATCTGACTGCAGCCCAGGTCATGATCTCGTGGTCCGTGAGTTCAAACCCTGTGTCGGACTCTGTGCTGACAGCTCAGAGCCTGGAGCCTGCTTTGGATTCTGTGTCTCCCTCTCTCTCTCTGCCCCTCCCCCACTTACGCTGTGTCTCTCTCTGTCTCTCAAAAGAATGAAAAATGTTAAAAAAATAATTAAAAAAAAAGGCAGTGGAAGGTCCCACAGGACCTTCACACACTACACTGGAAAAGCACTGTGCCATCACTGACCAGAGAGTTTATACACCTCTGCTGGAACAGGTTACCAGTTCTTCGAGGCTCCTTGTGGCTACCTGTATATTGTAGTCACAGCTTTAATTGTTGGGAAATCCTTTCTCATACTGTAACTTCTACTCTTTGGTCCTTGTTCTGCTCTCTGAACAAATATTATCTGCATCTATTCCCACACGGCAGCCCTTCAGATACTTGAGGCCATTGTGGTCCGAGTTAAGATTTTTATTCTCCCTTCCACATCCACATCCACAACTCCTTTCTTGCTTCTTACTGAGCATAGTCCTGTACTGTTCTAGTTGCCTTCCCCCGGGGAAGAGCTGAAGTTGGCAGGTCCTGTTTAGAGTGTGGTACTTAGAATGGGACACTGTTACCCTGCGGTCTGATCAGGAAAGACGCCAACGAGCCACTTACTCCCTTCCTCTCATCTGGATGCTGTGCCGCAGTTCATTTCTATGGAGAGGCCCCAAATTCCCTCATTCTTTTGGTATATGCTTTAATGCAATGTTTTTGATCATGTAACTAAACATGGGCTTTACAAGCATGTTTGATATCATTTGAGATGTTTAGTAGTATTCAGGTATTTGTGTCACAGTTTTATTTCATTAAGGACTTACTTTTATGTTAATTTAAGCTTGTCTTTTCATAACCATCTTTTACCAGTTTTAAGATAGTATTACTTCATTAAGATTTGTGGCTTACTTTTCTTACTTTTTTTTTTTTTTTTAATGTTTTTTACTTATTTTTGAGAGACAGCAAGACAATGTGAGCAGGGGAGGGACAGAGAGAGGAAGACACGGAATCCGAAGCAGGCTCCGGGCTCCAAGCTGTCAGCACAGAGCTCGATGTGGGGCTCGAACCCACAAACCATGAGATCATGACCTGAGCCCAAGTCAGATGCTTAACCGACTGAGCCACCCAGGCGGCCCATGACTTACTCTTTCATAATATCCTATACTGCTTTTTGGAGAATTTAATTGGTGCTCTTTTTTCCTGATTAGCATACCTAATTGAATCAAATATCTTTCTAGATCCCTACGTCAAACTTCTACTTGATGCCATGAAGCACTCAGGTTGGTAAGTAAATCTATTTAAAGTGGTCGTCTGTATTCCGGCTGCTAAAAACAAACAAACAAAAAACACCCCAATCTGCAACTTCTGACAGTTTTTCACTTCTGGCCACAAAGCCTTTTCCATATGGTAGGTGTTGGTGATTCTGCATTCTTTCCAGACAGGTCTGGCTCTCTTCAGACATCTTCCGCCCTAACTCTAAATCTCTGGCTCTACCGTTCACCTCCGGTATTTAGTAAAGACCACACTTAAAGTCTTGTAAGTAATTACCAAACCTGGCTTTCCCGCTCTACCAGCCTCAGCATCGTCCTTCATGGAGAAGAAATCTCGGCTTGTTATGTAGGAGCCTTCCGGGTGTTGTTGAACCTTGAGGAAATTAGAGAAAGTGACGTCTGAGGTCCACTTCTTCAGTCTGGCCCAAGGATAGCAAGTCCAGCATACTTCCAATGTGGCCTTAATCAGTTGACCAGATGCTTGATGGAACCTCGTCATGGGAGTTGAACTAGGATAGATTTTGCAGGGATGATTTCCTTATTTTACAGATGAGACAACTGAGTCTTGAAGGTGTTAGTTTTGAGAGGGCTTGATGTTATGGGGCTCCCGACTCCTTGCCCAGGGCTGTTTCCCTTGCACCACTCGCACACTGCTTTTGCACATTGTCTCTTTAATCCATTCTTGCCTTTTAGTGCTGTTAACAAAGAAAGACACTTTTCTTGCGAAGACTGTGATGGAAATGTCAGTGGAGGTTTTGATGCTTCAACATCTCAGGTAGGTATTTTTGCCAAGTTGTTCTCTTTCCTGATGTTTGCTAAGCACCTTCCACATGCTGGGCGTTCTGTTTGGTAGACTTTGTGTACGATTCAAAAACTGAATCTTATGGTTCTTACTCTTAAGGAGCTTATGCTTTCCTAAGGGAGATGAGCCACCAACACAGAGAATGATAAAAATTTGAGGGAGGTTAAACTATTTCACGTGGGTGTAGTTACCACAATGGGACTGTGATATGAATGAAAAATACCAACAGATTCAGCTAGAGCATATAAAGCTTCTTCAGGGACAAAGAAGACAAAGACTGTTGCCCACGGAAGGGGTATTGTGAGCAAAGGTGGTGTATTGGGAAAGGACAAAGTATATTTAGGGAATGGCATGTTGTCTAGTGTAGCAGGAGGGCAAGACTGTGTGGGGAATATGGGGAAATAGGGTTGGAAAGAAAGGTAAGCCATATGGTGGGAGGCTTTGAATGCGTAGTTAAAGAGTTTCACCTGTACCTGGTGAGAAGTGATATACCTTTGAAAATTTTTGATTAGGGGAATAAGGTTTCTCATTTGGAAAATATGACTAATGATTATATCTGTCTCATAGAACAGTTATTAGAATTAAGTGTGATACCTCATGTAAGGTGCTTAGCATAGTAAGCGCAGTAAGCATTCAATAAATATTGTTAGTTTTAAGTAATTGGAGAGTTTTGACAGTATCTTGGAGTTGGTAGAAGAATTATATTACCCTCATGTGATGAGGGTAGATGAAGGTTTTATAAGTAACACCTCCCATCTTGAACAATCCCTGTTTAACAATACTTACTTGTTTCCTCCTGGGGAATTTTATATATATTTTCGTTATTTATAGCTGTTTCACAGTAATCATGAGAAAAAAAAAAAAACAGCATAGGAATGAGAGGTCTGGGTCTTGGAGTCTGGTAGAATTGAGTTCAAATCCAGTTCCCCTGCTTATTGGCTGTGGGGCTTGGGCAAGCTGTTTGCCTTATCCTCAGTTTCCTCATTTGTAAACTGATAGTAACAATCCCTAATAGCTCTCAAAGTGGGTCTTGGTAAATTCATCCCCCCCCCCCCCCCACCGCCCCGCCTTGGGGTTAAATAGAGTGGACATTTTGAACTTGTATCTTACTTCTCAGTAGTGTTGAGCATAGTTGGGCACTCCTTTTATTTTTTTTAAATTATAATTTGTATTGTGAAGTGTTTCATTCACACAGAAGAGCAAGAAACCTATACGTATGCTTTTGGTCACAGTAATAAAATGAGCACCCGTGTAACTGCCACCAGATTTGAGAAATAGCACATTGCCAGGATTTCAGAAGATTGTGTGACCCTCTTGGATCACATTTCGTCTCCCTTTCTTACTCTGACTTTTGTGATAATCATTCCCTGCTGTTCTGAATAGTTTTACCATCTCTGTGTACAAACAATGTGTTATTTAGTTGCCTGGCTTTTAAGTTTTATACAGGGAATATTTTGAGTTCTGTGTGATATTTTGTAGTTTTATGAAATCACGCAGTAGTTAGTTTCCCGGAACAATTCTTTTGTTGAGCGTCCTGAGATTCTTCCATGTTGTTGTACACACCTCTGGTTTGTGTAGTTTGGCTGTTGTATAGTGTTCCTCTGTATGTCTATACTGCACTTTACCGTATTTATTGTTTCCAACTTTGTTATTAAGAACAATACTGCTGTGAATATTTTTCACATCTTCTCCTGGTGCACATGTGCAAAAGTCACTCCTGTGTCTATGCCTAGGAACAGAATTACTGGGTCATATAATATGCATACACTTGGCTTTAGCAGGTAATGTCAGACATTTTCTTCCCCTGGTTTCCAGTGTATGACCCTCTTTGCTAGCTCACCTCCCTCTACCAGCTGTTACACGTGGAAGTCTCTTAATCCTCGGTGTTAGATCCCCTTCTTTTCTTCCTCTGTACTCTGCCAAGGGGATCTCATTTCTTTCCCTAGGTCAGAGCTCTCTTTTGAACTTTATATCTGTATATCCAGATGCCCACTTAGTACCTACCCTTGGATGTCTTAAAGGCACCCGAGACCTCACAAATTTGTTCGAATCCAAACTGACGATTTATACCATCCCCTATCCCCACCCAACCTGGTGTTGTAGTTTTGCATATCTCAGTGAATGGTACCACCATCTATCCTGTTACCCAAGCTAGAAATGTAGAGATCATCCTTGTACCTCTGATTCCCTTCCCATATTCTATCACTAACTTTTGTCCAATTTGCCTCCTAAATATTTTATTTTTTTGGGGGGGGGTCTTACTGTCCCTGCTCAGGTACCATTATCTCTTGCCTAGAATACCTCATTAGCCTTCAACCAGTCTCTCGGCACCCAGTTTGGTCATCTGCTTATTTTTACAACCGGAGTCAAAGGATAAAAACAAACAAAAGCACCTCCCTGTCTCACTACTCCCTTTCAGTGACTTCCCACTGTTCTCAGGATACAGAGTGATTTGGCTCTAGCGGACCTCACCAGCCTTATCTCATGCCTGTCGCCTGCAGCTCTGTGCTTCAGCAATACGGGCCTGCTTCCAGCCTCTCGTTCTGTTCCTTAAGTGCTCCTCTCCTTTGCACAGGTTGCTCTGTCTGGCAGGCTTCCTTCCCACCTTCAAATTTAACTCCTAATCATCCCTGAGATCCTCATTTAAACATTCCTTCTGCAGAGAAGCCTTTCCCAATCCTCCAGACCAAGTCAGGCATTCTCATTGTATGCATTCATGACATCTTGGATTTTTCTTCATGACACCTGTCATTGCACGTATTTAAACATTTTGGCAACTGTTTGATTAATTTCTAGGGCCATTAGTATATATTATAAATTTTAATTATAAATTATAAGTAGTAGATCTCAATAAATATTAGTTGAAGGATGAATGTTGGATGAATGTATATATCATTCATGTTGGATGAATAGCACATATCTCAGTGTCTGGAACATAGTAAGTACACAATAAATGGTAACTATTATTACTAGGATCCCTCATGTCTTTATTATTCTTATAGGGTCCTGCTCAGTGTGCTGTTGGCTTTTTGCACTTCTTTCTGAAGGTCTTTCTGAGGATTTTTCCTGGCAATTCTAGTAGAATGAGACAGTGGTGGTCATTCATTGTTGATTCATTGCTCATTCAGAAACTTGATAAGAAGCAGTTTACATATATTCTCATTTAATTCTCACAATTCTCTGAGGTAGGTACTCTCATGATCTCCTTTTTATAGTTGAGGAAACTGAGGCACAGAGACAGAGGTTAAGAAACATGCCCAAGGTCACCGAGTTAGTAAGGAGTGGGGCTGGAGTTTGAACCTGTCTGCTGCATTCCAAAGCCCGCTCCTAATATGGTGCTGTGGAGTCCACCAGCTCACCGAGGATGGCAGTTAAGTGCTGCTGTAGTTGAGAGAGAAGAGGGAGAAGTTGGTCACTGGGAAGGGTTAATGGAACGGGTACATTAGAGCCAGACCGTGATCAGTAGGTAGGTGTAGGGTTGAGGGAGTAGGGTGGGTGAAGGCTCTGCCCAGCTGGTGAGAAGATGGGATTTACAAAAAGAGAGTGGATATTATAAATATGGAACTTCCCTTATTTTGTTGCCTCCTAGATTGTTTTATGCCAGAACAACATCGGTAGTCAGGCCCATATGAACAGAGTGGTCACCCATGAGCTCATTCATGCGTTTGATCACTGTCGTGCTCACGTCCACTGGTTCACCGATGTCAGACATTTGGCCTGCTCGGAGGTGAGTCTTGTCGTAAAAGATCTTCTTCCCCCTGGAGCACTCTGAGTTTGGACATTTTATTGAAGCATAATTTACTTAAACATATTCCTTTTCTTACTGTCGTGGCTCCATGCCATTCTTAGGTTTCTGTTTTTAACAACTGAACACGATTTTGAGACACGAGACATTTTAAGCATCTTTTTAGAATTGTCTGAATTATAACCTTTAAATTCTAATACTAGTGGTGACTTGATAATTATAAACTATTTTTCCTTCTGTGGATTCTTACTTTGTTCACCACAGTCCATTGAGGTAGATGCTACCATCCCCATTTTATATATGTCGAAAGCGAGGCATTTTTTAGATCCATGGGTTCGGAAGTGGCAGAGGCAGAATTACAACCCGAGTTCTTAACTGGTTTGTTGTGCTCCCTCCTCTAGGTAAAGCTCTTTGCTTGCCTGAGAGTAAAACATTTAGTCTCAAAAATACAACGTAAGAAGTTTTTTTTAGTATTAAGCACATTGGATTGTTCTCAGAAGCGCAATATATTTATGCTCTTAGACGTATGTATTTAATACTTGCATTTCATTACTCGAAGAGTGCAATGTGCTGAGAAGTTAAAAAAACGAATATACATTTCAAGCTGATGCTTTATAACTCAGATTATTTTCTCTTTCCCTTGAAATGAATAAGCAGCCCCATTGCATCTAATTATAACTCATATTATTTGCAGAGTACACTGAAACCTGAGTTTTTAAGTAAGTCTCTCTCTTGGGTGTTATGAGAATGAATGCCTGTGAGCCAGTTCAAGTGTGTTAGGTGCCTCGAACTCCTCAGAGGAACGAGGCCATGGTATTGTAGAAGTAACAAGAAGTGGGCCATTTCTGGCTGCAGTGCTTTGGCAAAAATGTGGCCAGGTTGTCTGTAGCATCTGTGTCGGTAGTTAGAAGACTGTTTCATCTATTGAAGCTGCATTTTACCTTAAAAATATAGTAAATTAGAAAATATGCCCTAACTTCAGGCTGTCATGCTCCATAGCATGACAGGTGTAGAATGTTCTTGATTCTTTGAAAAATTAAGAACTTAAGTTTCAAGAACTTAATTTTTCATAGGACAGTTGCTGCCCTGGAGGAAGGCATGAATTTACACAGGCTTAAGGGAGGTTCCGAGAGAGTTGCGGTGTTTTGGGCTAGCGGTAGGAGGTTCATATTCTCAAAGAGTCTTAGATACTGATGTATTCAATTTTAAGCTCACATTGAAATTCGCTTTGTAGATCTTTGAAAGCATGCTTTCTTGAAGTCTTTTTGGTAATATATAGAAATATATCTTGTAGAAAGTGTGGACTTTAACTCTGACGTCCAACTTTCTGACTTTTGGTTCCAAAAGAAATTAGTTCTTTCAATAAGGTTATTGTATAAAGTTTTGAAAATTCCCTTTGCTAAATGATTGACCACCCCCCGCCCCCCACCAGCCCGTTTATTTTGCATTGTCTAGCACAGCTCATGGATATCTGCTCTTTAAAAGTCTATTCTCAGAAAAGCATGCTAATGTTAGATTCTCTTACAATTTTTATAGAGCATGAGCACTTATTTTCCTTTTGTTCACCTGTCTTTGTGATAGGTTCGAGCTGCTAACCTTAGTGGAGACTGCTCACTTGTGAATGAAATATTCAGGTTGCATTTTGGATTAAAACAACACCATCAGGTAAAACTAACATATGAAATCGCTTACTCTCCAGAGTGCTATGAATGGAAATGATGAATAAAGAAATGAGAAGTACGTTTAGCATTTGAAATTTGAAAGAACTACTTATATGGAAAGAATACAAAATACATACTGTGTAAGGCAAACAGATGGAATTTAGTTTTACTTTTTATTTTATTATTATTATTTTTTTGTTTAAAAAATTTTTTTAAGTGTTTATTTTTGAGAGAGAGAGAGAGACAGAGAGACAGAGAGAGACAGAGTGCAAGAGGGGGAGGGGCAGAGAGGGAGGGAGGTCACAGAATCTGAAGTGAACTCCAGGCTCTGAGCCATGAGCACAGAACCCGATGCAGGGCTCAAACCCATGAATTGGGAGATCGTGACCGGAGCCGAAGCTGGATGCTTAACCGACTGAGCCATCCAGGCGCCCCTAGTTCTACTTTTTAATTACGGGTGAGCTGTGTGACTAAGTGAGAGGTTTTAATAGTGAAAAGAACTACAATCTTGTTCTTGGGGTACTTTTGGAAGGGGGAGAGATAAAGAATGGACGTGAAATCACAGCCTGTCTTCTATCCAAGCAGTACTGGACTTAAATTTTGAAATGACCACAGTATTCTTGAGTCAAAAAGTAATACCTTTTGACAGAGACTGCCCTGCCGCACAGATTACGGCTGGTAGTGCCCCTTTTCAGGCCCAACGATGTGATAGCAGAGCTTTGAACTGGCACGGACTTGATTATGATAAGTGTCTCTTTTTCCCTTGGATAGCAGCAGCAGAAAATGAATAGAACTAGCAACAGGATGGAAAATATATGGAGGTAGCAGGACCCTGCTACCCTCCCTGAGAGAGAGAGAGAGAGAGAGAGAGCACGTGTGTGTGTGTGTGCAGGAGTGAGCAGGGGAGGGGCAGATCGAGAGGGAGAAGAGAATCCCAAGTAGGTTCTGTGCTGTCGGTGAAGAGTCCAACGTGGGGCTCGATCTTACTGTGACATCATGACCTGAGCCGAAATCAAGAGTCAGACACTTAACCAACTGAGCCACCCAGGTGCCCCTGAAATCGTAGTTTTAATAGAAATATATTATATTTTGAGAAGAATTAAACCTGACCTGTGGTCTATACATGTGTCTTCCAAAACTGTAGCTCCAGGAGATAAGTTTTTACCGTGCTTTTTCTTCCTGGAAGGGAGAAATTTCCTCTTTCTGGCAATTGTTGTCATAGCTCCAGGTGGTTCTTCCTCTCTTTCTTCTTCCTTTCTGCCTGGAGTGTATTTTTAAGATCGTTGGTTAGTGTAATTTAGGTCAAAAGCACTGATTTATATTTTCATACTAGTGAGCATCTCTGGCTCAGGCATGCTAACCAGGGTGAAATAAAATAGGGAACACACATAGAAAATGAATGATTGACAGGATGCACAGCCATAAGAACCAGTATTTGGTTATTTTTCATGAAAAGGTTAAATGCTATTCTTTTGAGCTTTAGTTTGGGCCTAGTGGAGAAATAAATTGATTTAAAAGTCTCCAAGAATTGGAATGGCAGGACCTAACATATTTAGGATACTGAGAAATTCTAGCCTATTACTGTGTAACATTAGATAAATTATTTTCTTAGGTACCCATTGCAAAGAATGCTCAGGAAAAAAAAAAAGTTGTTTTATTTTTTTTTCCCCCTGAAAAATTAAGACGCCTTTAAATTTTGTGTGTGTATGTGTGGTTTCCTCTTGCCTCCATGGGAGAGCGCCCCTCTCGAAGGAAGAGTTATCTAGTATGGGCCATCTGAAAAGTAGAGGAGAGAGACATAGAAGTAAAGTATGTTTTAAATCTATTTAAATTTTATTAAAAATCCAACCAGAACCTTATTTATAGAGTTTTGTTTTGTTTTGATATTTGCAAATTGGGACTGACTATTTGTTGGACTGCCTGAAACTTCAGAGAATGACGTCTGGTTATATTACTGGAAATGGTGAAAAAAATGGAGGAGGTCTTACTTATACCTAAATAATTTTAGGCTGAGTTTAACATATTCCATAATTTAAGAGTTATGTTTCTACTTTCTCTTTTTCTATTTTATTTTATTTTTTTTATTTCAGAGAGAGAGTGAGAGTGCAAGCAAGGGTGAGGGGCAGAGGGAGAGAGAGAGAGAATCTTAATCAGGCTCCATTCTTAGCACGGAGCCCAATGCAGGACTCGATCCCACAGCCCTGGGATCATGACCTGAGCTGAAATCAAGAGTTGGACATTCAACAGACTGAGCCACCCAAGCACTCCAATGTTTCTTCTTTAGAATGACATAAATTTGTAAAATAATATGAAAGGGAATTAATTCTGATGTGGTTAGACATTATATAAAATATTATTTTATGATTAAATTTTCATATAAAATTAAAGCCACATACTTTTCTTTCTCCTTAGACTTGTGTGCGAGACAGAGCCATTCTTTCTATCCTGGCTGTTAGGAATATCAACAAAGAAGTAGCTCAAAAGGCTGTTGATGAAGTTTTTGAGTCTTGTTTCAATGACCATGAACCTTTTGGAAGGATCCCACATAACAAGACTTATGCAAGATATGCTCATAGAGACTTTCAAAACCGTGATCGGTATTACTCAAATATATGAAGACAATGACATTTTATGTTATGGAGCTTCTGTGATCATGAAGAAAATATTGTTCTCAAGTGGACAAATATATAAAATGTAAATGATCAATTAAATACATTTAAAACACAGAATATGCTGATTCTAGCGTATGTTCAGAAAAAGTGGCTGTGGTAAAAGTGAAACTGCCTTAAACTCCAAGGCAAAAATTGTAACTTTACAGTTAGCCATTTGGTAAATAAGGCAAATAAATTACATTCTTGTATTTTCTATGTTGTACTTGTGTTTTTTTATTATTTGTATTTTTAAAAAAATTGTGATTTGTTTTTATTACATGTGGTTATTTTAAAATTTGATTATGGGGGCCCCTGGGTAGCTCAGTTGGTTAAGCAACTGACTTTGGCTCAGGTCATGATCTCATGGTTCATGAGTTTGAGCCCCGCATCAGACTCTCTGCTGTCAGTGCAGAGCCTATATTTGGATCCTCTGTCCTCCTCTCTCTGCCCCTCCACTGCTCATGCTGTCTCTCTCTGAAAAATAAATAAACATTAAAAAAATAAAATTTGATTATGAAACCTGTGAAGTGTGCTCTTGTATGAAGTTGATAGGTGACTACTGTTGGTATTTACATTAAATGTAAAGAAAAATATACTGATTTCATTACAGGACATTTACTGAGATATTAGCATGATCAAAGTATGTAAGGAATGAAAGTTGGGAATGATTTCATTCAATGATCAATGCTTCCCTTCTCCCTGTTCGTTCAACATGTATGTTGGGACCCTATGTCTTAACTTTCTGGGGACAGCCCTGATTAGACTCTTCTTTTGTAAAGGCAATGCATTAAATTTATAATTTAATTGAATTTAATTTTTATGTATTTATAAGATTTTTCATATAATCATTCTCAAATGTTTTGTCAGTTCCTATGTTTTTTATTATTTTTGTTTTTTAATTAAAAAATTTTTAAAGTTTATTTTGAGAGGGAGAAATCATGAGCAGGGGTGGGACAGAGAGAGTGGGGAGAGGGAATCCCAAGCAGGCTCTGCTCTGTGTCAGCACGGAGCCTGATGTGGGGCTCAAACCCACAAACTGAGATCATGACCTGAGCAGAAATCAAGACGCTTAAATGACTGAACCACCGAGGCGCCCCTTTATGTCTGAGTTTTAGATTCAGACATCTTATCTATCGGAGCTGCATCTTCCACTTGTCCCTGGCAAACATCTCTTGGCCTGTGTCCAGGCTGAAAGAGTGATCCCTGTGTGTAGATGTGGCTAATCAAGGATTTAAAGACAATGAAGTTAGCATTACTTCTTTAGAGTTAAAATTTAATTAAAGTTATAAAGTGATACTCAAGCTTAAGAACTTATTAAACATTAGAACAAGGTTTGAGGATTCTGGGAAGATAACAGAGTAGGAAACAACAGAAATCTGTCTTCCCACCTAGACAAAGTTGCACTGGCAGAATCTTATATAAATATTTTGGATCTCAAATCCAAAGGCTCCTAACTTTCAAGAAAAGGCTTTGGTGGTAAATTGCAGTTAATTTCGATAAATTTCAGCTCTTAACCTAGTAGTAGCTACCCATTTCCCACCATTCTATATATGCTCCCGTCAGACAGCTATGTATGTGTTCCTGGAGTAGCTTGTACACAGATTGTGGAGTTAGGGTGGGCAAAAAGCACCCTGTCTTCTGTATATTTGGGACCTGCTCTGATTGCTGCTCCTGAACACAGAGGTTCAGACAAAGAGGTGGTGGCATTGTTGCATCCCCTCCCATTTTTGCCAATGCCAGCTGCTTCCCATTTGGCTGAAGTGACTTCTAGCGTCATTAAAGGGGCTGGTGCCTTTCTTTTTTGCCCCTCACTTTCCCCGTTTGGGAACCAGACAGTGAAACTAAGACCATTCAAAAATAATGTCATATACAGGGGGAATTAGAAAGTCACCAGGCCTGCCCAGGAAATGGTGCTGGCTCAGAAAAACCCAAGAAGACCCAAGTTTACACCTCAGGCTGATCCTTGGCACAGAGACAGCCTACAATTAAGAGCAAAACCAAAAACTGGAATTCAAAACAATAGCTAACTCTGGGGAAGCAGGAGAATGTGATTTTCAGAGTTACCACATTATTAGAGGCAAATGTCCAGTTTTCAAACCCTCCAAATCACAAGGCATACAAGTGATACATAAGGTATACATAGGAAATTGTGGCCCATTCAAAGGGAAAAATAAATGAATAAAGTTTCTACTTTCCCTGAAAAACACCTGATGGTGGATTTACTAGACAAAGATTTGATTTAAAAAAAAAAATTTTTTTTTAACGTTTATTTTTGAGACAGAGAGAGACAGAGCATGAACGGGGGAGGGTCAGAGAGAGGGAGACAGAATCTGAAACAGGCTCCAGGCTCTGAGCTGTCAGCACAGAGCCCGTCGCGGGGCTCGAACTCATGGACCACGAGATCGTGACCTGAGCCGAAGTCGTTCACTCCACCAACTGAGCCACCCAGGCGCCCCTTACTAGACAAAGATTTTATTTATTTTTATTTTTTATTTGTATTTTTTTCAATATATGAAGTTTATTGTCAAATTGGTTTCCATACAACACCCAGTGCTCATCCCAAAAGGTGCCCTCCTCATTACCCATCACCCACCCTCCCCTCCTTTGCACCCCCCATCAACCCTCAGTTTGTTCTCAGTTTAAGAGTCTCTTATGCTTTGGCTCTCTTCCAATCTAACCTCTTTTTTTTTTTTTTCCTTCCCCTCCCCCATGGGTTTCTGTTAAGTTTCTCAGGATCCACATAAGAGTGAAACCATATGGTATCTGTCTTTCTCTGTATGGCTTATTTCACTTAGCATCACACTCTCCAGTTCCATCCAGGTTGCTACAAAGGGCCATATTTCATTCTTTCTCATTGCCACATAGTACTCCATTGTGTATATAAACCACAATTTCTTTATCCATTCATCAGTTGATGGACATTTAGGTTCTTTCCATAATTTGGCTATTAGACAAAGATTTTAAAACAACTGTCTTAAAGATGCTCAGAGACCTAAAGACAAATGTGCAGAAAGTCAAGAAATGATATATGAACAGAATGGAAATATCAATAAAGAGAGAGAAAACTTAAAGGAAACCAAAGAGACCTGGAAAGTACGATAACAAATGACAAAAATCCACTCGAGGGGTTCAGAGGCAGATTTGAGCAGGCAGAAGAAAGAATTAGGAAACTTGAAGAAAATGAAAATTATTGAGTCTAAGGAACAGAAAGAAAAAAGATTGCAGAAAATGGAACAGAGCCTAAGGGGCCTGAGGGATGCCATCAAGTTGGCCAACATATGCATTGTGGGAGTCCCAAAAGGAGAAGAGAGAGAAGGGGGCAGAGAGAATATTTGAAGAAATAATGGTTTGTAACTCCACATTTTCTTTTTTATATAATTTTAGAGACCAATACATTAAAAAATTAGTAGTTTATGTTTTGGGGCATACAATGTATAAATATGTAATTCTGGGGGCACCTGGCTGGTTCAGTTGGTTAGGCGTCCGACTTTGGCTTGGGTCATGATCTTGCGGTTTGTGGGTTTGACCTCCACGTTGGGCTTTGTGCTGACAGCTAGGAGCCTGGAACCTGCTTTGGATTCTGTGTCTCCCTCTCTCTCTTGACCCCTTCCCCATTTATGCTCTGTCTGTCTCTCTCAAAAAAAAAAAACAAAACCAAAAACCACACATTAAAAAATATGTAATTCTGTGACAGCAACAAATGAAAGGGATAAAGACAGAGTTTTTTTTTTTTTTTTAAAGTTTATTTATTTTGAGAGAGAGAGTATGACAGAGCACATGAGTGGGGGAGGGACAGAGAAAGAAAGAATCCCAAGCAGGCTTCACACTGTTAGTGAAGAGTCTGATGTGGGGCTTGATCCTATGGACAATGAGATCATGACCTGAGCCAAAAATCAAGATTTGGACGCTTAACTGACTGAGCCATCCAGGTGCTTCAGACAAAATAGACTTTAAATCAAAAAAGTGTACAAGAGACATAGAAGGATATTGTATATTAATACAAGCTTCAATAGAGCAAGAAGATATAACATTTACACACCTAATAACAGCCCATCAAAATATGTGAAGTGAAAGGGACAGAATTGAATGGAGAAATAGACAGTTCTACAATAATAACTAGGAAAGTTGATTATCCCACTTTCAATAATGGATAGAACAATCAGACCAAAGATAAACAATAGATCTCTTGAACAACAAAATAAACCAGCTGGATCTAACAGATATATACAGAACACCCTAACCAACAACAGCATACACATTCTTCTCAAGTGCACATGGGACATTTTCCAAGATAGACTATATGTTAAGCCACAAACTAATATATCAATATATTTAAAAAGATATCATACAAAGTATCTTCTTTGACCACAAAGGGATGAAAGTTAGTAATCAATAACAAGGACAATTGAAAATTTACAAGTTTGTGGAAATTAAAGAACACACACAATCGATCAAAGAAATCCCAGGGAAATTAGAAAATACCTAAGACAAAAACAAAACCACAAGGTACCAAAAATTATAGGATATGGCAAAAGCAGTGCTAAAAGGAAAATTTATAGCTATAAATGCTTATGTTAAAAAACAAGAAACCGGGGTGCCTGGGTGGCTCAGTTGATTAAGCATCCAACTTCAGCTCAGGTCATGATCTTGCAGTTCATGAGTTCAAGCCCCGCACCAGGCTCTGTGCTGACAGCTCAAAATCTAGATCCTGCTTTGGATTCTGTGTCTCCCTCTCTCTCTGTTCTTCACCCACTTACACTCTGTCTTGGTGTCTCTCTCTCTCTCAAAAATAAATAAAGAATAAGAAAAATAAAAAAAAAAACAAGAAAAATCTCAAATCAGCAACCTAACTTCACAACTTAAGGGACTAGAAAAAGAACAAACTAGTCCCAAAGCTAGCAGATGGAAGGAAATAATAAACATAAGAGCAGAGACCAGTGAAGTAGAGAATAGAAAACCAGTAGAGAAAATTAATAAAACCAGAAGATCAACAAAATTGACAAACCTAGATGGACTAAGAAAAAAAGGGAGACTTCAAGTCATGAAAATCAGAAAATGGGAACATTACTACCAAACTACAGAAATAAAAAAGATTATAAGAGAGTACTGTGGACAAATGTACACACACAAATTGGATCACCTAGATGAAATGGACAAATTCCTAGAAATGCAACATTAACCCATGGAGAATAGAACATCTGATTAGACCTAAAACTAGTAAGGATTGAATTGAAAATTCGATTCAATTCAAGATATTTTCTAATTTCTATTATTCAAGGTATTTTCTAATTTCCCTGGGATTGAATCAAAAATCTTCAAAGAAAAGCTCTGGACGTGATGAATTCTACCAAATGAATTCTACCAAACACCATTGAATTGTTCTACCAAACACCAATGAATTCTACCAAACATTTAAAGAAGAACTACTACCAATCCTTTTCAGACTTTTCCAAAAAACTTAAGAGGAGGGTATGCTCCCCAACTTACTCTGAGGCCAGAATTACCCTGCTACCAAAGTCAGACAAAAGCGCAACAAGGAAAGAGAAATACAGCCGCAAATCCCTTATGAATATTGATGAAAAGAAACCTGGATATTGAATTCAGCAAACTGAATTCAGCAACATATTAAAAGGAATACATACCATTACCAAGTGAGATTTATTACTGGAGTGCCAGGATAGTTCAACATGTGAAGATTCATCGATGTAATAAAGGGAAAAAAATCCACGTGGTCATCTCAATTGATGAAGAAAGAGCATTTGACAAAATTCAACACTCTTTCAGGATAAAAACATTCAACAAAGTAGGAGTAGAAAATAAAAACTTCGACATAATCAAAAGCCTTATATGGAAAGCCCACAGTGAACATCATACTCAGACAAAACACTTTTCGCTTATGGTCAGGGACAAGGCAAGGATGCTTGCTTTTCTCACTTCTATTTAACATATTGTTGGAAATCTTCACCAGAGCAATAGGCAAGAAAAAGAAATAAAAGGCATCCAAACTGAAAAGGGAGAAGTAAAATTATTTTTTATCTTTGTTTGCAGATGATATGATCTTGAATACTCAAAACCCTCAAGATTACACACACACACACACACACACACACACACACACACACAACTAGAGGTTATAAATTCCTCAAAGTAGCAGGATATAAAGTTAACACACAAAAATCAGGTGCATTTCTATACACTGAGAGTGAGCAATCTGAAAAGGAAATTAAAGATATAATTCCATTTACAATAGTATAAAAAAGAATAAAATACTCAGGAACTGACTTAATCAGGTAAAAGACTTGTACAATGAACACAACAGATCATAAAGACACTAAAGAAGACATAACTAAATGGAAATGCATCCCATGTTCATGGATTAGAAAATAATACTGTTAAGATATCAATACTACCCAAAGTGATCTACAGCTTCAGACTAATGTCTAAAAACATTCCAATGACTTTTTTTTTTTTTTGCAAGAAGTAGAAAAACTCATCTTAAAATTCATATGGAATCTGAAGGGAACCTGAATAGCCAAAATAATCTTGTAAAAAACAAACAAAACTGAGGTTTTATAGATCAATGGGATAGGATAGGGATAGGGACCCCAGAAATAAACCCTTGCATATATGCTCAAATGATTTTTGATAAGAGTGCCAAAACCATTTAATGGGGGAAAAGATGACCTTTTGGTCTTGAGAAAACTAGATATCTAAATGCAAACTAATGACTGGAACTTTACCTATCACTGTATACAAAAATTAACTCAAATTGGATCAAACTGGGCTAAAGACATAGGAAATAAAAATGATAAAATGTTTCTGGTTGCTAAATTAGACTTCATTCAAAATTAAAGACTTCTGCCCGTTGAAAAATATTAAGAAAATGAATAGGCAAACACCAGACTGGAAAAAAACATTCACTTATCTGACAAGGGACTCTTGTGTGAAAATATAAAGACTTTCTCTAACTCAGTGATAAAAAGACAAACAACCAGGTAAAAAGGTAGACAAAACACTTGAACATTTTCCAAAGGAAGATACATAATTGGCCAAAAAATTTGCAAAAAATGTCTAATAGCATTAGTCATCAAAAAAAAAAAAAAAAAAGGAAATTGAAACCACAATGAGAAACCACAACACACCCCCTAGAAAAGCAAAACTTTAATTGGCTGCTGACAGTATTTGTTAGGATATGAAGCAAACAGAACTCTCATATACTACTGATAGGAATGTAAAATAGCACTGTCACTTTGGAAAGAGGTTTGGCAGTTTCATATAAAGCTAAACATTTACCTATCTTTTGACTCTCCTATTCTATGCTAAGTATTTTACTTAAGGGAAACGAAAACAAATCCACCAAAAGACTTGCACAAGAATGTTAGCAACCTTATTTATAAATACTTAAAAACTGGAAACAACCAACCATCCCTCAATAAGAGAATGGATAAGTAAATTGTGATATATTTATACCATGGAACAGCAATAAAAAGGAATAAATTATTGATACATGTAATAAGGTGAATGGTGCTCATAGACATTTTGCTAATTAAAAGAAGCATAAGATACAGAATAGTACATATATGGTGATTCTATATGAAATTATTGAACAGGCAAAAACTAATATGTTTTTGAAAACAAAATCAGAATGGTGGTTGCCTGGAGGGTTGGGGAAAGGACAAAGAATTGACTGGGAAAACACAAGTAATTTTCTGGGGTGATAGGAATGTTCTATATTTTCATTTTGATGTGGGCTACATAGATATATCCAATGTCAAAGTTGTACAGTTAATATTTGGGCAGGTGGAGGGTAGGTGGAGGTATAGATTAAACAAAAGGGCAGAATGTTGATAATTGTTAAACCTGAGTGATGGATCCAAGGATATTCATTATACTATTTTGTGTACTTAGTAACTGTTTAAAATTTTCAATGATAAAATCTTTCTTTCTTTTTATAGATGGGATTTTTAAAAAAATTTAAATTCAAGTTAACATACAGTGTAGTCTTGGTTTCAGGAGTAGAACCCAGTGATTCATCTCTTACATATGACAGTCAGTGCTCATCCCTAAATGTGCCCTTCTTAATGCTCATCACCCATTTAACTCCCCACCCCACCTCCCCTCCAGGAACCCTCAGTTTGTTCTCTGTATTTGAGTCTTTTTAAAGGAGGAAATGAACTAGAAAGATTAGTAGGCACTGAATTCTAAATACAATATCTTTCTTTTTTACAAAAAGCTATGTGAGAACTGGTATAATCACACAGTCTTTGCTAAACAATTAGGAAACCATTGTTTATTTTTCATTTCTGCCCTTGGGACAGAGAAGGAAGGGTGGACCAAAGAATGAAACGGGACAATCTTAGTCTGCAGCAGTCAGGCCATGCTATTTCAACTATTCAACCTCCCCTTCTCAAGGGGATAGAGATATCCAGCCAACATATTACCAAACCTAGTTATTTGCTAATTAAACTCACTTCAGAGAAATACCCTGAGTGTATAATTAATTAAATGTTAATTTATGTTGATGATAATGTTGCACTTGAATTTTTAAATTTTTTCTGAATTTAAAGTATTTGAGAAGCAAGAGCCAACCGTTCTGCTAATAACCTGTATTTTTCTCTTTCTTCTTTCTCTTCCCTGCTGATTTCTACTTCTAACTTTTATAATGTGAGAGTTAGAATCCCCAAGAGCAGAATTTGGTTGTGTAGAAATCACCAAGTAGAATATCTGGGATTTTATAAGGACAATAGTGTTCATTCAACAGGTACCAAAGCTAAGTTAAAAGGAACAAAAAAAATAATCATGCAACCTCGCTAAGTGGTTACTGGCAACTTCTCTGAGTGCTAACTGCATTCATATTGCCTCATATCCAAGGTGGTTAAAAAAAGAGGGAAGAAAAAATCAAACTAAGTCAAGAAAAGTCTCCTGCCATGTGCTTCTCTTTCTGAAGATTAGTAAGTCACAGAGCCCCAGTGCAAAGGCCAAAGCTATATGCACCTTCATATCTGGATCTGTAAGGTCAAAGCCAGACATATCTGGAGGGGGTCAGGCAGGCTGCTGGAATGATTATTAGTAGGAGGCCCCGAGGAGCCTCAGAAAAGCCAAGCGGCTGGACTCAGGGTTCACCGAGGGAATCACAGCTGCCCCTCATTCTGCAACCACTGAATGAGGAAAAGAATGAATCTGAGGGGAAAAAAAATAAACATCGCATTCATTCAGTAAATATTTATCAAGCATTCACTGTTTATTATGTACTGATGTGGACAGTAGGGACACTGACGTAACCAACACAGTTTGGACTTTTATCATTGTGGGGAACAGCTGCACCAAAGAGGAAAAAATATGGGGTGATTTGGGGCACCCAAATGGCACCCAGCTTAGAGAAAGTGCCGTATAACTGATACCTGGAGTGTGAAGAGGGTGGGGAGAGGAAATTTCCAGACAAGGAGAGACCCTTTGTGTGAAGGCCTTAGAATGGAGCAGGGGTGATGGGAGAAGGTCTATGGAATGG
Organism: Panthera uncia; assembly: GCF_023721935.1. NCBI lineage: Eukaryota > Metazoa > Chordata > Mammalia > Carnivora > Felidae > Panthera > Panthera uncia. The sequence goes on from NC_064809.1 coordinate 81,889,848, forward strand.
GATAATGTTGAACAAAGTACCTGGTTCCCAAGGAAACTCACACCCAGTTCCCAGAAAGAGGAGACACTATGTGACTTCAGTGTCAAATCAAAAAGGTAAACAGTGGGGAAGAATGACATATTCTGTAAATGGTTTTGGGGAAATGGAGACATCTGGGAAAAAATTGACTTAAATCCCTATATCATTCCTATACCAAAATAAATCCCAGAGATATCAAAGACGTTAATAGGAAAGAAAGCCATAAAAATACCAGAACATGGGAGAATTTTTTACCATCTTAGAATGGGAAAGGCTAAAGCAACATAAAAATCATGAAACCATAAAAGATGATATTGCATACTTAATGGCATTTTTTAAATCTTCAAAAAAAAAAGCTAAATAAAAGACTATTTTCAACAATATGTCGTCAAAGATTTGATATCATTCACAATAAAATGATGACTATACAGTTTTTACATCTACATAAAAAACAACTCAACAGAAAAATGAACAAATGACACAAATACAAAATACATATGGGTGCCTGTCAAAGCATAAGACTTATGTGACCTTTCTCATAATGAGAAATGTGTAAACCATGACATACTATTTTTCACTTAGGAGATTGACAAATATGATGTCTATCAAACAAAAAAGAAGCCATCAACAAAGCGAAAAGGCAACCTGAGTGAAGGAAAATATTGGTAAATCATATATCTGGTAAGGAGTTAGCATTCAAAATATGTAAAGACCTCATACAACTCAACAGCAAAAAGCCACAATCAGATTAAAAAATGGGCAGAAGTCATGAATAGACACTTTTCCAAAGAAGACATGCAGATGGCCATCAGACACATGAAAAGTTGCTCAACATCACTCACAATCAGGGAAAAACAAATCAAAACCGCAATGAACTATCACCTCGCACCTGTCAGAAAGGCTATTGTCGAAAAGGCAAGAAATAGCAAGTACTAGTTAAGATGTGGGGAACAGGGAAGTCTTGTGCACTGTTGGTGGGAATGTAAATCGGTCTACATTGGGACTGTATTGGTATACACATACACACACATATATGCATATTATTCAGCCGTAAAGGATGCAATCTTGCAATTTGCAACAACATGGATGCGCCTTGAGGGCATTATGCTAAGTGAAATAAATCAGACATAGACACATACTGTATGATCTCACGTATATGTGGAATCTAAAAAAAAAACAAAAACAAAAACACACATTTGTTGTTATTCTTCCTAATTTTTTCAAAATTGTTATGTCAAATAACCAATGAGTCTTTGTTAGAAGTTTGAACAAATAATATTAGCCTGGATGTTGTGAAATATATGATAAATTTATTTCCATCAAATCAGTTTCACTTTTCAAGCCATCGCTCCAAACCCACTCTTTTTTTTTTTCTTAAACTGCCTACCTTAAAGTTCCCATTTTAACTGGATTCTCTTTCAGTAGTCTTAGTGCTGGCACACGTTATCTGTGATAATGAGTCCCAAATACTCATTTCCAAAGCTAAAGTGCGTGCTGTATTTGTATTGTTCATTTGTTCTTATTGTGCTACCATACACATAAAATTCACCATCTTGGGGCGCCTGGGTGGCTCAGTGGGTTAAGCATCCAACTCTTGACTTTGGCTCAGATCATGATCTCACTGTTGTGAGATTGAGCCCTGTGTCAGGCTCTGTGTTATTCATGGAACCTACTTGGGATTCTCTCTCTCTCCCTCTCTCTCTCTCTGCCCCTCCCTTGCTCATGGTGTCTCTATCTCTCTGTGTCTCTATAAACAAACAAACATTTTAAAAAATTGCATCTTAACCATTTTTAAGCATATGGTTCAGTGGCACTCAGTACATTCGTATTGTGCCAACATCACCACCCTCCATCTCCAGAACTATTTTCATCTTGCAGAACTGAAACTCTATGCTCATTAAACAATAACTCCCCAATCTCCACCTCCTGATCACCCCCAGCAACCGACATTCTGCTTCCTGTCTCTATAATTTTGACTACTGTAAGTACCTCAGAAGTTTGATGTGAGGATTAAATTAGTTGATATACAAAAGACTTGGAAGAGTGTCTGCACTTGTATGACTAGCTGTTGTTATCTAGGTGTCGCTGTCCAGTAGAACTTTCTGTGACGATGGAAATGTTCTTTATCTGAACTACCTCATGTGGTACATGCTAGACATATGCGGCTGAGTATTGAAATGTGGCCAGTGGGGCTGAGGAATGGAATTTCAAATTTTGTTTAATTTTATTTTTATTTTTATAAATTTGCATTCATTTTTGAGAGAGAGAACTAACAAGGGTGTGAGCCTGTGCGGCACATGAGTGGGGGAGGGGCAGCAAGGAGGACAGAGGATTCAAGCGGGCTCTGCACTGACAGCAGTGAGCCTGATGTGGGGCTCAAACTCATGAACCGTGAGATCATGACCTGAGCTGAAGTTGGACACTCAACCGACTGAGCTGCCCAGGCATCTCAAATTTTGTTTAATTTTAACTAAGTTTGTTAGCCATCTGTACCTAGTACCTCCCCTATTGAACAGCATGGATCTAGACCGTGGAGGAGAGGCCAGGCCTGGAATTACAGAGGGAGTAATCACCTTATGGGTGACGGTTGAAGCCATAAAGAGAGAGGGGATAAGTAAATGGGAAGGGAAGATGGCAGAAGATTAGAAATTGCATATATCAGCATTTAACGTTTTGTCAGAGAAGGAAGAGATAGAGAAAATGTGGTCAGAGAGACCAGAAAGAGTGGTGTCCTATAAGAAAAATAGAAGATTATTCCAAGAGGAGGAGTGGTCACCTGTGCTATATCCCATTGGCTGAATCATTAAAATGAGAACTGGGGGCGCCTAGATGGCTTAGTTGGTTAAGCTCCCAACTTCGGCTCTGGTCATGATTTCACTGTTCGTGAGTTCAAGCTCCATGTCGGACTCTGTGCTGACAGCTCAGAGCCTGGAGCCTGCTTCGGATTCTGTGTCTCCCTCTCTCTCTCCCCCTCCCCTGCTTGTGCTCTCTCTCTCTCTCTCTCTCTCTCAAAAATAAATAAACATTAAAAAAATTTAAAATGAGAACTGAAAATATCCTTTACTATTCATGTGTGCTCTGAGTAGGTCTTGCACCTTTGTCGGTGGTGGGATGGGGAGAGTGGCCATCTAGTGGAAACTGAGGCACCATTTGTGGCTCCTCTGCCTTCTCTGATGAGCACATGCAAAAAGGCATTAGACAGGGATTAGCTTTGATTGCTTTATGAGTACTTGAGGAATAATATTTTAATACCGATTCTCACGACTAATTCTGGAGAGATTTTTATTTTTATTTATTTATTTATTTATTTATTTATTTATTTATTTTTGGAGAGATTTTTTAAAGACAACACTACAACATATCTCTATAGAACATTATTAGAAGGCATTGGAAGATTATGGTGGCTGTTTTCATATTAAAATATTAATGTATGAGTCAAACTGATGGTTTTTGAACCTGAAGGATCAAATAGTTTCATTTAATTGTATTAACCAAATTGATTTTAAACCAGCAGAATTATTTGCAGTGCTTAAGAAGTCATTACGCTCCATCCAAGCGAGATATATGGGTCACCTTGGGATTTGCAGCTGGAATTTTCCTTTATGACAATACATTGGGAGCCAAGTCATTTGTCCTAAAGAGACTCTTTCAGCAAAGGTTCACCAAACCTGTCTTGATTAATTTTTCAAAAGCACATGAAGAGATTTACCAATTACGCTTTCAAGGGTTGATTTGATCAGTTTCACATGGTTGAACAATCTGCATATTGCCGCTTTAAGCTCCAACAGACTAAAATGGTTAAAAAAGGTCTGATGGAAATGAACTATGAGCTAAATGCTAATATGATCTAAGTGTGTATGCTTTAAATTACTGTATATTTGAGATGTTGCATATAAAATGATCTAATGCGAATCTCATACTGTTTCTGAAGAAGTAGCTGGGGAGCAAATATTAGCTCCATTTGGCCTGTGAGGGATATTGTGACAGAAACAGTAAGAAAATGAAGATGATACAGTAACCCATTGCAGAACGATTAGGATAAGATTTCCTTTCACTGTCCCTCTGTCATTTCTATGGCAGTTATCATTACAGCAATGTGGTTGTAAGTAATCTGCATTTTCTTTCTCTTTTAATTTTTCTTTCTTTTAAAAAATTTTTGTAATCTGCATCTTCAATTCACCCAGACATACAATTCCATCTTGAAACAAACTGCCTTTTCTTTTTTGGCCTCTCCTAAACTCTTGCTGCTTAAAGTGTGGTCCTTTGCCTAGCAGTAACCGCATCAGTAGGAAGCTAGTTAGAAATGCCCAGATTCTACTAAATCAATCTCTATTGATTCACAGGCACAACAAAAGCAGGAAGCATTCCCCGAAGGGACATGATGGCCCCAGGACAGTGGGTGGCCACCCTGGCTGCATATTAAAATTGCGTGGGCTGCTTTTAAGCCGTTAGATTCTTTAGGATTCCAACCTCAGGGAATCTGATTTAATTGGCCTGGAGGTGGAGCCCAAGTATCCTTGAGTTTTAAAACTTCCACAGGCAACTCTACTATGCAGGCTTGAGATTCACTGCCTTAGGATAGTGAGGCAGCTAGGTGCCCTTATTTTCAAATTTACCATTCTGAAAACAAAACAAAACAAAACAAAACAAAACATTTTATACATTTTGTATAGTAACTTTGTTGCTGCATAAAAGAAGCCTAGGAATTCAGGATTTCTCTCATTCAATCCATTCGTTAATTCAATAACATTTTTAAAAGACAAAAATGCTTTTAATCTCATGCCTAGATGACCCTAATTCAATCTTTTGCTTTAAGCTTTTTTTTTTTTTTTTTTTTTTTTTTTTTTTAAAGAGCAGAGAGAGAAAGAGAGGGAGAATCCCAAGCAGGCCCCACGCAGAGTGTGGAGCCCAACAGGGGGCTCTATCCCAAGACAGAGAGATCACAACTTGAGCCAATATCCAGTCAGATGCTCAACTGACTGAGCCACCTGGGCATCCCTTTTGCTTTAAGCTTTAATCTGTTAAAACGAATCGGTGTCTCACAAAATGTGAGGGAATAGAAAACAGAGAAAGTGATGTTTTGCTTTTATTCATTATTTTGGTAGGGCAAACGCTGAATGTCACAAGAGAAAAGAATTTCAATTATGAAATTCGGAGTACATGTGAAAATAGGTAAGTTTGCCAGAAAAAAATACAGGAAATCCAGTTAAATTTGAATTTCAAATTAACAATGGATGCTTTTTTGCTCAATAAGTTAGTATTTTTTTTAGTATAAGAGTTTAGCATGAGCATGTCCCATGCAAGTACATGGAACATACTTTTATTTGCTAGATCTGGCAACCCTCAGAAATAGGCCATGTAAAATGAGGAGTACATTAAATTTATAACGAGTAAAAGTTGGAACCTATATTCTGTGCTAGCAGAATCCCTGTGCAAAATGCCTTTTATGGAATATTTTATGATTTAAACACGCTCCCTGATTACAGCTCAATAGGAAATTTCTTGTTTTGACCAAAACACTTCTTTGAGGTGAGGAATGAAACACAAGAGATTAGCGCTGGGTGTTGTATGAAGTGATGTATCACGGGAATGTACTCCTGAAGTCAAGAACACACTGTATACACTGTACGTTAGCTAACTTGGTAATACATTTTATATATATATATATGTATATATATATATGAAACACAAGATAATAATTTAAAATAATTCCATGCATTCTGATTGCCATTATACTGATAATCTTTTTTTAACCAATTTATGTGTAAAAAAAAGGAATCAGAGTGAAACACTGCATGTTCTTAGAAGAAAATAAAAACAAAAAAACAAGAGAAAGAAAAAGAAAAGCAGTATCCAACAACGTGAGCTGTTGGAAAATCTAGCCAGCAGAGGGTGCTAACGTATCACTGATGGATTTTGAGTCACAAAAGTCTCCTTTTTGCAAAGCGTTTCGCAACTCAGATTTTATTGAAATATTTATTATAGTCAACCTCACCATGCAGTGTTGCTAAAACAGATTAGAAACTAAACACAGTTCTGGGGTGCTGTTCAGCTCTTGCGTTGCCCTAAATGATATATTTCTTCTGGCCAAGATGCTTGGCTAAGACATGTACTTAGCCCATCTTGGAAACTGGAACACTATACTTCTGGTTTAGGTCAGAATGCTGGGGTCTTTGCAAGTATATGTGATTGTGGGAGAGATCACAGGTCTAATTTAGCAAAGGCACTGGCGGGTGGACTTTTACTAAGTGAAGGAAGTAAAAATCCCATTTGGGTGGGAGATGGCCATGGCTGGCCTGACTTGATTCTTGAACCAAAGACTGGAGCGTCATGTGCTATAGTTCTGTCCTCAAGAGTGGGTATGGGTCTAGTGAAATTCAGGACACTTTTATTTTTCCCACAGTACTGCCCTACAGGCAGAGAACGAACATTCATTGCAGGCCTGCTTTGTGCTAGGCGTGGCAGTTTATGTGTTTGATTTCGTTTCAATCTCATGACAACCCTATGAGGTAGGTATTCTTTCCATCTGTTTACAAATAAAAACAAAAACAAAAACAAAACCCACTGAAGTTGTGGGAAAGGGCACGGACACGCTTCTTGCAAACAGCGTATTCTTGTAACATTTGTCTAAGGCAGCATTTCCCAAACTTTGTTCTGAAAGACACTGGTGCCCTTCAAGGTTTCTCGTTTTCCTTATTAAACAATTTTTGCAAAATGTTGCAAGCCTTAATTATTTTTTAGAGTTTCACAATGCAGAAAAATGTTCTAAAATTTCTTAAGAAATTATGTGGCAGTGAAACATTTAACCTTGTACAACTCAGGTTTCTTAATCTTAATTGGCTAATGAGCCTTCTCTCCCTCCATTTTTAATAGAATGCCCCCAATATTGCAAGACATGCTGTACCTCCTGTGGCACACATTTCGGGAAACACGGGTCTGATGACTACATAGAAAGACTATGTTCCATAGTAGGAATTATGGAAATTGGTTCATTATTATTATCATGATCCCCAAACATGTATTCAGCTCCTTTTGTTTGTAGGGCATTGGGTTAGGACCCAGAGGTATGACACAGACCCTGTTGTAAAAGACTTTCCTGTTCAGATGAGGAGGTGAAAATGCTGCTTGTTTGAATGGGAATGTAACTTTAATTCCTGTGACCTTATTTCTCCCATTTTTAGAGGAGGATGGCCCTAGTGGCTACCAGAGTTTCCGATTTCTTAATGTGGCATTCTGTTTTGTTCCCCTAGTGAACAATTACCTTTTTCTTCCATTAATTTAGTATGGCTCAGATGCTCAGAAGATGAGAAATTTAAACATTTGATCACAAGTAAATCCTAGATAGAAGTCGTTAAGAATCGTACATCTTTGACACAGCCTGGGAAAACAGATGTTCTCCTTTTCACACGCAAGTGCACACACACTCAATTTCATCTCATCGGTGCATCGTATCTTCATGTCATTTGTTAGATGAACAGGAGCAAATGAAGGATGTGGATTATCTATATCAGGGGATTGGCCTAAGGATTTGGAGTTTGAAGAACAAAGAATTGCAGGTGTTTATCAGTAATTTTGATGGCTTGGAAGTTCTCACTAAGCCAGAGTAACCTGTAGCCTTTCTTCTCTAGAGATGTGATATTTCACCTGATTCTGGCACCCTTTCTTTAAGAATCTTTTAAAGCCATATCAAGCAATGTGGCATACTACCAACAGGGAAAATGGAATCTGTTCATAGTTGCACCACTAATAGAGGAATTGGAAATGAAATATTCAGTTGTGATTAGATATGCAAAAGGAAACGTGAAAATGATGAAACATAATCTAGATAATTCCATCTTGGAATATATTTTCCTGAGGCATTCAGGTGCCAAAACAAAAAGTAGATTTTTCCTTTTGAGTTGCCTGATGTAAGCCAGTCCCATGACTTCACCCTATGTGCCCCTTTGAAGCAGGGCTCGGCATGGAAAGACCCTGGGCACACAGCCCTGCTTTGCGAAGTATCATGACCTATGACCTATGACTATCATGACCTTCATCTAATGGAGCTCATCTTCTTGGAGAGAAGAGACAAGGGGTTTTATATTAGCTTCTCCATATCTTAGCAACCTTCTCATCCTATTAGACCAGTGGGCCTTATTTATTCAGGTCACAAATAACTGAGCAGTGTAGAAATAATAGGATACTGGTGGCAAATTGTGTTTTTCCACATCATGACTGTAAATAAGTTACCTGAGACAACTTTTCAGAAGCCAATTTCAGTAGAATGGTTTAAACCAAAAATCCAATGAAAGGAAATCATTTTTTTTCACATAATGCAGTCATGATTAAGAATGATTATTTTCTCTTTATATTGATAACACCTAATCCTTATCCTCCTTATGAGATTTACTTTGCTATTGAAAACTGGTGGGCACTTCTGGAAACATGCTTACAATGGAACTATGAACTCACTAGGAATTGCAGAGAATGTCCACGTGGGTGTTTTCCGTATGAAATTGGAAGTGGCTCACGACATTACTGTGGATAGTTTCCTAGGGGAACAAGACACTTATCTGACAATATAAATAGCATAATTCATGTCTTGGTCCAAATTGGCACCATTTTCAGGCTTTCTGCCTTGATGTCTCTGTGTTTCACAGAAGTACACTGTGCCAGAAAGAAAGAAACAGGTCAATTCATCGTTTAAACTCTTTTTCCTACATTAAGAAATTGAAGATGCAAAACAAAAGGAATTGAGCCTCAGGGTTACTGGCTGCAATTTCTCCCAGCACCACTAGTAAGTCTATTGTAAACGTGTTAGGTCAACTTGAGCAATGCAGGACTCTGTAATCACTTGTCTATGACAAGTTTTTAACACCCGTAACTCCAATTATGGGATAAAATCATCACTAGATTCAATGAACCAAAAACCTCTTTCCAATACTAATATTTGTTTCTTCAACATATATTTATTGAGTACATATTTTGTGCTAGACATCATTCTGGGCACTGGGAATGATGAACAGGATGGACGAAATTCTGGCTCTCTTAGAGCTTACTGTCCAGTGGGACTAAGACAATAAATAAGTTTACATAGAGTCTATGAAGAAAATCAAATAGGGTGATGTGGTTGAGAGTGAGGGGTGTGGGTAAGAAAAGGCATCTCTGAGGGAATGTTCTTCAATAAGATGGAGTCAATTATAAGAAGGTGAGGGAGAAGAGCATCTCGAGCACTGGAAATGGCAAATGCAAAGGCCCTGAGGCAGCAGCAAACTTGGCATGTTCAAGGCACTGGAAGGAGCTGTTATGGCTAGAGCCTAATGAGCAACGGTGGGAGAATGGAAAATGAGGAAGGAGAGGCTGGCAGGCATGGGCTCTGTGGGATCTTGTAAGACCCTAGTGAAGAGTTTGGATTTTATTCTATGTGTCGTTCAGAAATTGTTGAAGAGTCAAAAGAAATTGTTCTAGCTACCATGAGGAGAATCACAATGGAAGCAGGAGTGGCAGCAGGAAGACAATCTGGGCCAGTTCAAGTTAAGTCCAGGATCTTTGGACTAAAGTGGAAATAGTGGAAATGCAGGGAAGTGGTTGATTCCAAAATATACTCTGGAGGTGGAAATAATAGGATATATTGATAGATTAGATGTGAGGATTGAGGGGAAGAGGTATTTGTCCTGAGCAATCTACTGAGATGGGAAAGAAGAATTTTAGGGGGCTGGGACATTTACAGTTTGATTTGAATGTGGTTAGTTTCACATGTTTATTGGACATGAAAACACAATGATGTCAGGTAACTGACAGAGCTGAAGGTGTAAGTAACTGAGGGCGTCATTTGCATATGGATGGTTATTTGAAGACCAGGGACTGGACTAGCTGACCTTAGGAGAGAGTGTAGATCCAAGAGAAGATGGTCCAGAACTGCATCCTAGGTTACATCAATCCAGAGGTTGGGAAGAGAAGGAGGAGCCAGCAAAAGAGATGGAGAGAGAAAGCATAGCCAGCACAGTAGGTGGAGAGCTGGAGCAACGAATGTTATGGAAACCCAAAGAAAAAAGTGTTTTAGGAAGGAGGTGTGTAACATTGCTGAGAAATATGTTGAGATGAGAACAGAGAAGAGAAATGGTCACTTCAATTCATCTCTTAAAACTCTTAAAAACTGAGAACAAACTGAGGGTTGATGGGGGGTGGGAGGGAGGGGAGGGTGGGTGATGGGTATTGAGGAGGGCACCTTTTGGGATGAGCACTGGGTGTTGTATGGAAACCAATTTGACAATAAATTTCATATATTGAAAAACAAAACAAAACAAAACAAAAAAAACCCAAGCAAACAAACAAAAAAATTCATCCCTTAAAGGTTATGCATGACCTTGAGAAGAGTGAGCCCTTTGATCAGGATGACAGAGAAGGTGAGACTCAATCTATTTTTTCAAAGAACTGACCATGTTGTCTCAGACACAACCAGTCCTAAGCAGCACTCCATTCTACGGCCACATGTGGCTTCTGCGTATCTGTGTTACTGTGGAAACCCAGTTAGCCTATGGAATATTATTATCTCTAGATTTAAGGGCCCCTGAAGGTCAGGTAGTGTAAACTTTCACCTTAAACCTTCCTCAATGGGCAGACAGATGTCAACGTTTGCATAGACCTTTCTGGGGAGAGAATTTCATCTTATAAGAGAGTTCCTTCTATGGTTGGATGGCTTTGGTTTCTGAGAGCATGGAGGTTTATCATGTCAGGATTTTTTTTTTTAATGTTTATTTATTTTTGACAGAGAGAGACACAGAGCATGAGCGGGGGGCGGGGGGCAGAGAGAGAGGGAGACACAGAATCCGAAGCAGGCTCCAGGCTCTGAGCTGTCAGCATAGAGCCCGACACGGGGCTTGAACTCACAGATTGCGAGACCATGACCTGAGCCGAGGTCAGACGCTCAACCCACTGAGCCACCCAGGCGCCCCATGTCAGGATGTTTTTAATGTATGTCTATACATTCTCTATGCATGCCATTTCTTCCTTTTCTCCTCCTATTGTGTTTGTGTTTTGGGGGGGATGGTGGTAGTGAGTAGAAAGAGCATGGGCTTCTGAGTTAGACAGATAAAGGTTCATATCTTGGGTCTGGTTCAGTTTTTTTTTTTTTTTTTAATTTTTTTTTAACGTTTATTTATTTTTGAGACAGAGAGAGACACAGCATGAATGGGGGAGGGGCAGAGAGAGAGGGAGACACAGAATCAGAAGCAAGCTCCAGGCTCTGAGCCATCAGCCCAGAGCCCGACGCGGGGCTCGAACTCGCGGACCGCGAGATCGTGACCTGAGCTGAAGTGGGTCACTTAACCGACTGAGCCACCCAGGCGCCCCTGGTCTGGTTCAGTTTTAAGCAAGCTATTTTACTTTTTGGGCATCAGTCTCTTGATTCATAAAATGTGGATAATACCACATATTATGGGGGCAGAATGAGATGTTCTGTGTAAAACACTCACCAATTGCCTGGTAAAAAACAGGTGCACAGTAGATGTTCATGACTCTCCCCTCCCTTAGCTCTGTGGTGACACCAGCTTTTGGCTTGGCTGGAGGCTTCCTCTGGGTACCTTTCTCTTTTTTTTTTCTTTTGATTTTTAGTGTTTTTATTTATTTTTGAGAGAGAGAGAGGAGGGGGGAGGGGCAGAGAGAGAGAGGGAGACACAGAATCTGAAGCAGGCTCCAGGCTCCGAGCTGCCAGCACAGAGCCCAATGGGGGGCTCGAACTCACAAGCTGTGAGATCATGACCTGAGCTGAAGTCGGAAGCTCAACTGACTAACCATCCAGGCACCCCTGGGGAACCTTTCTTGACTTTCCCCATTCCTTTGAACCACACTCAAATTTTCTTCCTTTATTTCCCTTAGTGCATACCTTCATCAGACTATTTAGAACATAGCATTCTGATTCGTTACTCCAGTTCTCCCAAACTAAACCCTCAGAGACGGGGAAGTGTTTTCATTTTTAGGGAGATAAAATAGCATAGTTATCAGGGGTGTGGCTTGAAGCCAAATTGTTTGCATTTGAATTTCAGCTCCATCTATATCAGCTGAATGGTCTTGAGCAATTTACTTAATCTTCCTGTTCCTGGTTTCCTCCTTTGAGGAATGGCTATAATCCTAGTACTGCCAAATGTGGGTGAAGATTACATTAAATAGTTCTGATAAAGTTCTGGGACAATTCCTGGCATGTAATCAGCAGTCCATAGATGCCTGGTTTTGCAAGAATGGTCTTTGAAGTCCCTGCAGTGCCTGATTTGGGGGCTAGTGCCTTAAGGGAGCTAGTGTGGAATGACTGAAAAAGTGACCAGAGAACATGGATCACTGCCTAGAAGGGTAAGTATATCACAGATAGTAATATTATTGTAAGTGATCTTTAAAAAAATAGAATTTCAGAAATGACACATAAAAACATTCTTTTTGTAAAAGATCCAAACAACAGAGGATGATATTTAAAATTTTTTTTAATGTTTATTTATTTTTAAGAGACAGAGAGAGACAGCATGAGCGGGAGAGGGTAGAGAGAAAGAGAGGGAGACACAGAATTGGAAACAGGCTCCAGGCTCTGAGCTGTCAGCACAGAGTCGACGCGGGGCTCGAACCCATGAGCCATGAGATCATGACCTGAGTCGAAGTCGGACGCTCAACTGACTGAGCCACCCAGGCGCCCCTTTTTTAAAAAAATTTTTTTTAATGTTTATTTACTTTTGAGGGACAGAGAGGATGATATTAAGTAAGAAGAAAGAGTCCCCACTCTTTCTCTTCCCTAGTTCCTCCCCGACCCCAAACATACTGATGTTAAATTCAGTGTGTAGCCTTCCAGCCTTTATTATTTTTTGCACATTGTAGTATAGTATACTTTTTGTAGTTCAGGTGTGTGTCCTCATGTCCATGAATTGAAAAACAACATCTACTACCCATTCACCAAAAATGTCAGAGATTAATTAAGTCATTAGAATTAATTAAAAATTAATTCTAAGTTAGAAACTTATTACTAACCACTCGTTTTAAAAATAATTGCTTTATGCCTGAGTTAAATCTTTCGTTTCCTTTTCAAGATGATTTGTGTGCAAAGACACTGCCCTTGAAGGAGTGTCTGGAGACAATGAGAAGGTGTGACTTGTTAAAAAATTCTCTCCCAGGGGCACCTGGGTGTCTCAGTCGTTGAGTGTCCAACTTCAGCTCGGGTCATGATCTCAAGGGTTCGTGAGTTCGAGCCCCGCATCAGGCTCTCTGCCCTCAGTGCAGAGCCCTCTTGGGATTCTCTGTCCCCTCTTTTTCTCCCCCTGCTTGCGCTCTCTCAAAAATAAACATTAAAAAAAAAAAATTCTCACCCACGACTCTATTTCAAGCTACTGCCAGAGTAGAGCTGACGTTTGTGAGTTAAGCTATTATTGCCAGAAAGCCCCTATAAAGTTGCAAGTAAGCACAGTTCCTGGACAAGGCAGTTTGTGGGGAAGGAGAGACCTGAGAATCTCGGGAAGCCGTTTGGTGTCAGTCTGGCCTTTGGTTCATCTTGCTCCGGGCACCAGGGACCCAGCTCTGACTCGGGAGTTTTAACTCTCTTGGTTCCTGCTCCTTGATTTTGTCATGGTCTGCTTCTTCAACGAAAGTTCCTCTCTTCAGACTCCTTTTATATTTTGAAAAAACAGTAGGAGGAGCTCTTTGGATGAGCTGAGGCTATAGTCATCCTTTGATAATAATTTTTTTTTTTTATTTCTGAAACACCATGCATAGACCTAGAGGCATTTTACTGTGGTAGGTTTTTATCTCTTTTTAAAAATAAACAGAAAGGGACACATGAATTTTTATTAAATCATCGATCTAAAAACAAAGCCCATGGTAACAGAATGTTGCCCCATATTTTCTAATAATGCTTTATGACTAACATTTTTTTATTATCCTAAAAACTAGTTATTTCTCTTCTGATTGTGTGATAATATAAAATTATTGGTTGGCATATTCTATTATAGCTGTTTTAGATATGAAGATTTATTTTGGGACTGGAGTTACATTGTTGGGGAAAACATGATTGTATAGTCATAGCTGTTGGGGATTTCCTGACAAAATCTTTAAATTTTTATAATATTTTAAGACTTTTATTAGCTTTAATGTTCCAGTCATCAACAAGCCAAGGGTTAGTGCCTCAGTGTCATTGTGTTTGGGACAATGAATGTCATATTGGTAATTCAGGGATCCTCACTGGTTGAAATCTGGATAGACGCTGCTGTTATGTTTCTCCCCTCTGTGGCTAGTATTTTATGTAGGAGCTAGGAGCTATTAATCTTCACTACTAACTTTTCAAATGATTATAATTTTTTAAAAGTTTATTTACTTATTTTGAGGGGGGGGGGGAGAGAGAGAGAGAGAAAGAGAGAGGGAGAGAGACAGCATGCAAATGGGGAAAGGGTAGAGAGGGAGAGAATCCCAAGCAGGCTCTGCACCACCAGTGCAGAACCTGATGCTGGGCTCGAACTCACAAACTGTAAGATTATGACCTAAGCTGAAGTCGGAAACTTAACTCTCCTTCATTTATTTAATGAAATAAAAAGCCGTTTTAACAAAGAAGCATAATTGGAAAAGAAGTCCATTCATTCAGTTATGCATCAGCAAACAAATATTTGTTGAGAACTGGGAAGCACACTAAGTGCTGGTGAGATACGAAGTCACAGTTGTCTTTGCTACCATTCCCTCCAAAAGCAGAGACTGACAAGGCCTTACTGGTAGGAAGTTTTATTTTGGGAAATAAACAAGAGTGGGAAATGGAAATAATGAAATAGGGAAAGAAACTAAATGATACTGAGCTGGCTTATCAATGTGGGTAACTAGGGTCCAGCCCCACTGGAACCCCCCTGAGAATGGTGTAGGATGTCCCTCAAAATTGCCCACTTGAAATATGGAATTGGCCAATATTCAATCCCTTGAATAAAGATTATCTTTGGCGGTATTAACTTCTTCCACTTCTGTGTAAGAATCAGAATGGCTCAGTGATTCTTGGTGTCATCTAGCAGAAGCAAAGAACCCCCAATAGAAAGTGAAGAGAGGGGCTCAGTTGGTTAAGTGTCCGACTTCGGCTCAGGTCATGATCTCACTGGCTTGTGAGTTCGAGCCCTGTGTCGGGCTCTGTGTTGACAGCTCAGAGCCTGGAGCCTGCTTCAAATTCTGTGTCTCCTTCTCTCTCTGCCCCTCCCCTGCTGACGCTCTGTCTCTCTCTCTCAAAATCAAATTCAAAATCGAAATCAAAAACATTAAAAAAATTCAAAAAAAAGTGAAGAGAATGCACTTTCAGCTTTCGTCTGCTGGTTGCCATGGCCAAAGCCAGACTAAAAAGAGGGCCAAGTGGATGCGAGATAAGGTAGAAGGGGCTTCTGCGCTGATAAAAAAGCCCACTTTTTTTCATAAATCTTATTATCTGCTGGTGGACTGAGACAATAGGCAACTGCAAACAATTAAACCTGATACGTGATAAGAAAAAGAGAGTTTATCAGCCAGAACTGTGTTGGACCACACACAACAGATACCCAACAGTAGTGGTTTCATCTGATGGAGTTTATTTTTCTTTTGTAACAACAAGTCCAGAGAAAGGCAATCCAGGGCCGGTCCAAATGCTGAAGGAAGCCATGCAATATCAGGCTCTATCCAACCTCCTGATCTCCCATCCTCTGTGTCTGGCTTTCATCCTCACAGATACAAGATGATTGTTCTATTTCTAGGTGCTCTGATCGTGTTCTGGGCAGGAAGACAGGGAAAGGGTAAATGGCAAGGGCTGTGCCCGCTAAGTCCATCTGTTTTTATTAGGAAAACTGTAGCTTTCTGGAAGCCACACCCAACAGAATTCTACTGACATATCATTGACCAAAGTAGGTCACAGGATCTCTCTTGGCTCAAAGGAGTCTGGGGCAATGAGTATTTTTAACTGGACACATTGTACACTAAACAGAATTGGACTTCTGTTAGTAAGGAAGAAGGGGGAAAGGATATTGAGTTGGTAACTTACAAATTTTGCAACTGAAATCCAGAGTGCCATGGGAGCATGAGGGAGGGGTCCTAAACATGGACTGGGGTGGAGAGAGGGTGGTCAGAGAAGTCCTTGAAGATGACTCTTGAGATAGATCTTGAAAAGTGAGTTAGAATTAGCTAAATAGAAAATATGTAAGCTTGTGTATGCTGTATGGTGGCAGGGGGCGGGGAAAGGAATGAGTAGAAGAACAATTTAGACATGTAGAAGAAATGAAAATATAATCGATTATAAACACTTAAGAATAATTTCAGAGAGCTACAACATGGCTAAAGAATTGAGTGCAAATGAGTGCAATTCCAACAAGTGTTCTAGGACTAGACTAGACTACAAAGGATCTTGTAGGCCATAAGGAATTTGGGTTTTATCTGGAAGGTTATGAGAAATTGTTTGAAGCATTTTAAGAAGGAAATGTGATAAAATTTGTATTAAAAAAATCAATCTGAAAAATTTTTGGAAAATGAATTGGAGGATGCAAGGTGGGCAATAATCAACTATTTACCATAATCCAAGGAAAAAAGTGGTGTGGACCTGAACTGACAAGGGCAGAGAGAAGGGGACAGATTCATAAAACATTTTGGAGACAGAATATATAGGATTTGGTGGACAGCTGAACGACAGCAACCATAGGAGGAGAAGTAGATTTCAAGGGTAAGAAGGTGAATGGACATACTAAGGTGGGGGCTCCTCTGACACAGTCAGGAGGTGATGTCAAGAGGTGACGGAGTGAGAATGTTGGAACTGGAAACTGCAAGAAGTACAAGCCAGAATCACAGATGGGAGGTCATTGGCATATACTAACAATTGAAGCATTAGACATGAGTGAGGTCCGTCAGATGGAGTGAGTATAAGAGAGAAGAGCATTGAGGGCAACATCATAGGGCCCACTGGCATTAGAAGATAAAAGAAGAGAAGCCCATAAAGGAAACAGAGAAGGAGGCTGAGGAGATAAGTAACTCTCGGAAAGAGTGATGTACTGAAAGCCAGAGAGGAAAGAGATGCAGTGTATGCTGGTAGTTTCCGGGTCAGACAGACCTCATTTCCAGTCCGGGTTCTACCCCTTACTAGTTGTGTGATCCATGTCAAATTGACTTACTCTCTCTAAACCTCATTTTCTTTCCTCAAAATGAAGAATGTTTGCCAGTCTGTTTCCTCATTTTGAAAATGGGGATCATAATAGTACCTACCTCAATATTGTCTTGAAGAGTAGATGAAATGGTGTATAAAAAGTGCTCAGGGCTATACCTAGCATAGATAAAGTTCGTAAAGAATGAAACAAGTTGGAAAACATCCTTTGGATTGTGATTCAAGGAGGTCATTGGGTCACTGAGTACAATGGCATGGCAGAGGCAGAAGCCAGAATTGGGTGTGTGTGTGGGGACTCAAGGGGGTAAATGGATTGTGAGGAGGTAGATGATGGTTGGTGTATAGGAGTTCACTGTACTATTCCTCTACTTTTCTGGGTGCTTGAAAATTTCACGATAAAAACATTTTAAAGAGGATTAAATAAAGATTGTTAATCATTAAAAAAAAAAAGCAAACCACTTTACTTTTCCTCCAAAATATTCAACACATGATAGAAATAGCAGAAGCCTTCAGTGAGTTGGAGGACTCAGAACTTTGCCTGATGGAGAGAAGCTGGCCATAGCCCATGGAGGATGATTTCCAGAGTTCTCATGTTAGCAACTGGAAACTCGATTGTTTGTATGTGAAAGAGCAGACCTAAGCCGGCCGACTCCGTTTTGTTCTGTGTCCTCCATCTTGAGTGACTATGTCCCCGACATGGCCCCCTTTCTGGGAAAACCAGAGAAAGAAATTCCCGCTCAAACCTCAGGCCATGCCTCCTCCCCTTGAGTAACTTCCAGCTCACCCATTCAAACTTCCCGTTCAAACCACCCCCGGTAACCTGCGCAACGGGACTCTGACCCTTCCCCAGCTAATTGGCTAAGGCCACGACCATCACCCCACCAACTGCCCCTAGATCCCTATAAAACCTTTGTGCTTTTGAAATTCGCTCGCTCTCTCTCCGGCATCTCACCGCTGCGTCGGTGCAGGTAGGGGATTGAGCTCTAGCTAGCTCGAATAAAGGCTCTTTGCTTTTGCATCGGACTCGGCTCCCTGGTGGTCTTTGGGGATCACGAATTCTGGGCATAACATATGTATTAATCAAACTCAGAGTAGGTATGTATTGAGATTCACACCAGCCTGAGCTGTGGAGTCAGACTGCTGTATTGAAATCCTGGTTCCACCGCTTATAAACTGTGAGATCTTATTTAACCACTATGGGCCTCAATTTTACAAATTTATAAAATAAAGGTAATTGCTCCTACCTCACATGGTTGTTATGAGGAATTCATATAAGGTGCTTTCAGTAGTGTTGGGAATATACTAGAGTGTTAAAAAATGATGTATTTCTATATTTCTATATTCTACATTTCTAGCTAATCTAACATTTTCTACTTAAAAAAATCTTATATTGAGTAACCTTTTCCCTAAGGGAATTCAGAAGTTATGCTGTCTTTTTGCTATTATCCTTCTCAGGACAGTGGTAAGTATAAGTGATATTTCTCATGACACATATGTTCACACCAAATCACCACATACACCCACATAATGCAGACATTATAAAAATCGCAAAGGTACATTAACTCCTCCCTAACACTCCCTCCTCCTCCAGTAACCACTACTGAAGCTATCAGCTTTTTCTGTTCCACTTTCAAAATTGTCAGAAATTTTCGTGGTAGGGACACATGGACAGGTCAATTCAAGTGGGAAACTGACTTTCTTGGACAAGCCCAAGTCCCTTTGGGGGCTATGCATTCACACAAATATTCAAGAAGCTGGCTTGACATAGTCACAGGTGGGAAGGGAGGAATTATTTCTTTCTTTTTTTTTTTTTTTCAACGTTTTTTATTTTTATTTTTGGGACAGAGAGAGACAGAGCATGAACGGGGGAGGGGCAGAGAGAGAGAGGGAAACACAGAATCGGAAACAGGCTCCAGGCTCCGAGCCATCAGCCCAGAGCCTGACGCGGGGCTCGAACTCACGGTCCGCGAGATCGTGACCTGGCTGAAGTCGGACGCTTAACTGACTGCGCCACCCAGGCGCCCCAGGGAGAAATTATTTCTAATTAACAACTCCATGGAGAGCCTCGCCTGTGGTTTGTGCTTGTTCACTCCCCCACCCACTAAGGGAGGGCCAAGTTGAAATCGAGCATCTTTCATTTTCATCAATCATTTTCACCAAAGAAATATGTTTCTTAAGTCATACTATTTTCTGCAATGATCGGAATATCTCAACCTGTTTCTCTGGTGTGGGGTGCTCTCCTCCCTTTCTTCACCTTTCCAAATCCTATTTATCTTTTCAAGTCAATCTCAGGTCTTGAGTGGGAGGGAGTAAGTGAAGGTGACTTCTTCCATGAGAATCAAGCAACAATGACATAGAAGTCATGCAGAAGGAATTCCTCTGAGATATACATCACTGAATTGAGACAACTGCTACCATGTTAGTCAGGATATGCTATGCTATGCTACAGGGACATATTGGTCCCAAATCTCAGTAGCCTACCCCATAAAGCTTCCTTTCTTTCTTAAGCTGCACATCTAATTTGAGTGGTCAGGTGGTGGGACACAGAATGTGGGATAGCATGGTTGTGGACCTCTGCCCATATAGTCACTCAGGGGCCAGTCCGACAGCAGCTCCACCATCTGGAATATTTCTGTCCCAGCTGGGCAAGAGAGAGAGACTGGGGAAAGTCCAAACAACTGTATAATGTCATGTCACCTCCTCAACCTACAAGTGACACAAATCACTACTCACTTTTTATTGGCCAGAACCAGTCATATGGCCCCTTCTAACTACAAGACGGCTGGGAGGTGTAATCTTCTGAAATCTAGTAAGAAAAAAATAGAACTATATATGGATGAGGATGGGCGATGTCTATCAAAGCACATAGATATTTAGGTTGCTGGGGTTGTGCTCACAGGGGGAGGGGGCAATGTGAGAGATGATGGGTTTTACTCTCAGAAATATCACCGAGATTTCTGGATACTGGCTAAATGTACCTGAGTGTATCTGGCCTTTGGATAATCGGATAAACTAGAGTCAAAACCCAATTTCACAATCTATGGAAGCCCAAAGTCTTAGATAGGTGGTTGAAATGGACTGTGCATGCCAAATAGACTCACCCAGTCCTCAATCATGGACCACAGGAAGACTTCTGAACTCAAAAACCAGGGCACTGAGGCATCATTTTTTTTGTTAGTAACTTGTCCTTTACTTAACACTTGGCTTCAGCTGGCACACAATAACTCCGAGCAATAATAAATCAATTAGAGTCAGCTGTCCAATAGTTTAGGTTATAAGATTTAAATGTAGGTAAATGCTAATTTATTCATTTATGCCTGACTAACTGCTAAAACATGGAAATATACGCTCTCTTGTAAATAGAAAATAGCAACCAAAGTGCCCTTGGCAAAGAAGTAGGTCCTCCTCTCCCCAAGAGGTAAATTTAAAACAGGACTTGAATTGGATTTGAATATTTACATAAGAAGTTTTTAAAAACGAAGACATTTTTTGGAAAGTTAAAAACATTTTTAAAATGATGAACCAGGAATGAAGGAAGTCTGGTCAGAGTGGATCGTGTTAGGAGAAAAGCATTTGGATTCTTTTATTACATAATTGAGCCAAAAATTCTACTGGCGTGGAATCTTCAGGGGTAATGCCCTTTGTTAGCAGGATTCCTGTTCTTTGATGACACGAATCCTTTCTTTACGTTATTAGAGAATGATGGCGAGAATCATATACTCTGCCCAGTAAGAAACTCACTGGAATGATGTTTGAGGCTTCCTCCTGGAAGATATTTTACCTAGCTCAAATCCTCAGTGGGCCAATAAATGATAATACATTCATCCATTTTTTTCCCCTTCGAAATTACCTACTGGCTGACATATTAGGGGTCTTAAGATAGGGTGTCAAGGTGGTCAATAGACCTTTTACTGCTGAAATGACTATAAATCCAATTTCTCTCTTTCCTCACTTTTAAACCTATGAATTTGGAAACAATCTAGTCTAGACATAAATCTGAAGCTGATCCCATGGAAAAATGAGCTGTAACCCCAGATGACTGCATTTTATGTTCACACCAAAACTTTTCTTTTCCATGTGGCTGGCAGAAAGAATAAATTTTACTGAGGCTTAATATTTGTGAATCATCCATTTCAGTATTGTGTAGACCAAAAATGGAACCTCGACAACTGCTTGGGCTGGGAATATCTAGGCTAGCTGGGTTGATTTGGGTCCAATCATGCAGAAACATGGTTTCATTTGAGAGGGAAGATTAAGGTTCTGATCCGATGGGCAGAAATGACCCCGGTGGCTAGGAAGTTTGAAGCGGGGACTAATTTTATAGGTGGCCAGTTTGTTAGTGGATTGTTTCTAATTCTAATGACTTTTGCTTGTAACTGAGGTCTAGAATGAATATTCTGAAAATGAGGACTCCAGTAGAGCATGATACATCTGCTCATATTCCATTCCAAGCAAGTTATTTGGCCATTCCCAGAGTATACTCCATCCATGGAGATGGTGGAGGAGGAAGGGAATGTTTCTGAGCAATATTCTAAACCAGCATTGAAAGCTGCAGATGAGGCACCCAGAAGATGCCTCTCCACCCTCTCTGCAGAACAGAAGGTGCATGGAGGTAAGTCCTGGGGAAGTGGGGAGCGATGGAGAAAGCCTTTTCGTGGCCCAATGTGGACTGGTGGGTCTCTCCATATTACAATATTGTAGTCATGAGTAGCACTTGGCTGTACTTACATAAATGAATACCATTTATTGAGCCCCTACTACATGCTTGGCATTGTGCTGAATGATTTTCATGCTTATTTCAGAGGTCAACATGTTTCTTCTGCTAGGGGCCAGACGGTAAGTAGTTTAGGTGTTGAAGGTCATATGCAGGCTCTGCTTGAGTTACTCAACCCTGCTGTAGTAGTGTGAAAGCAGTCATACAAATACAAAAGCAGACAATACAGAAACGAATGAGTGTAGTTGTGTTCCAATATCACTGTGTTTATGGACTTGGGAATTTGAATGTTACCTAATTTTCACATGTCATGAAATATTTTTGTTCTTTTGCTTTAAAAAAATCATTTAAAAATGTAAAAATCATTCTTATGTGGTGGGCTATAAAAAAATTGGTGGTTGACCAGATTTGGCTCATGGTCTGTGGATTGCTGATCCCTGCTTTATTTAATTAGATCTTCACAATAAACCTTGTGAGGTAGTTACATTATCTCATAGTACAGATGAAAATTGCAGAAGTTGCTATAGTAGTCCCCCCTTGTCTGTGGTTTTGCTTTCTGTGGTCTCAGTTACCTGAGGTCCATCACCATCTGGAAGCAGATGATCCTTCTGACATACTGTTGGAGGTGAATAGAAGTCCAACGCTCTGTGGCATGCCTACATCATCTCATTTCTTCTCATCACGTAGGCATTTTATCTCACATCATCACAGGAAGAAGCATTAGTATAGTATGAGAAGATATTTTGAGAGAGAGATATATTATTACGGTATATTGTTATAATTGTATTTTATTATGTTATTGTTTAAAAAATTTTTTTTAATGTTTATTTATTTTTGAGACAGAGAGAGGCAGAGCATGAGCAGAGGAGGGGCAGAGAGAGAGGGGGACACAGAATCCGAAGCAGGCTTCAGGTTCTGAGCTGTCAGCACAGAGCCCAACGCAGGGCTCAAACTCACTGAGCCAAAGTCGGATGCCCAACCGACGGAGCCACTCAGGCGCCCCTATTATTAGTTATTGTTAATTTCCGTGTTATAGTTTATAAATTAAACTTTCCCAGAGGTATCTATGTATAGGAAAAAACATAGTACATAGAGGGTTAAGTACTATCTGTGGTTTCAGGCATCCACTGGGGGTCTTGGGACATATCTCCCACAGATAAGGGGGGACGACTGTATTTCTGCTAATCTCTGGCAATCAGATAATATCACATCAAGAAGTTAGTGTGATTTTCTTTGCTTTTGACTAATGACATGTTCACTGAAGAATACAGTTTCTAATGTTTTGAGTATATTTTAAATATCATTAATACCACAGAAAGAAAATATACATTTATCTTATTTTTTGTGATTTTAAGCACATCATTGATGCTTAATTTATTTGATTATGACATGTGACGAATCACTATTTTAGACTTCTCTTCCATTCAATTATGTTTTTGTTGGGCTGGTGTTAAAACGGACTGATTTCTCCTGAACACACTTTGAGGAAAAAGGAAGGTGGTTCTGAGTGATGGCAGGAGAAATCAGTGAAGGATAAAAACTTGGCCATTTCACATGCAGTTAATTGAGAGATGGCTAAATGTGGACAAATACGAATGCATGTGAATGCATACACACACGGCACACACACACACTCTCCAGAGAAAGAATTCCTTTTCTGAATTTGGCAAAACTTAGAAGGGTTACAAAAGGAGATTTTCTCTCCCTTACATCCTCAGTGTGGTGCATTACTGACGCCTCAGTGAGTTTAAATAAAACAACTGGACTCATAAGAATTCATACATATTTCTAGCGTATTACATTTTACACTATAATAAAATTCCTTTACAATATGGATTTTTTGGTTAAATGGGTTTAGATAGAATATGAGCCAAATAATGTTCCTTGAAACACAGTCTCTGCATACAATAACGATCTGATCCATCACAGATATGAGTTTCAGCTGCTGGGACTTTTCTATATTTAAAAATTTGAAACTTCTAATTTAAATAATAGGCAATTAAAAATTTTCGATTGCATTTATTGCCTATGACCAAGACACTTAGACCAAGAAGGCTATGTGCAGAGACTGAAGAATCTCATGTGCTAATGAACAACATGTCCATTATTTGTATGTTTAATAAAAAAAAAAATCTAAATTGCCCAGCATGGCTGTGTCCTAATTGAGTATTACAAGATCAGTGGGTAATTGTGCTTTCTATGAGAAAAATCTGTTCCAAAGTCAAAATGTCATCTTGCTGTCAAATAATCCCACAGATTACTATAAACAGAGCTGGAAAAATTGCGCTGTGACCGATAAGATGTGATGTGAAGCCTGTTCGTTACCCAAGACACGACGTCCATTGTAATTGTGTAGCTACCACAATGGCTTCTTTCTGCCATCTCCTGCTTACCTGCTGCCACACACACAACTTATTAACATTCGGTGAATACAGTGCCATTCATACAGTCAACCTCTGAGCCCAGGGAGGTCATTACTTCATTATGATGGATTCTGTATTAACACGACAACTTGCATCAAGGATTAATACATCCCTTTCCTTCATTTATGGTTAAATTAGTAATTAGTCTAACACCTGGGTTCCATTATATTCTTGTTTGTCTGATATTGTATTGAAAATTCAATGGGCTTACCGGAAACTTCAGAGTCCTCTTGTCAGGGAGGAGCTTCTTTCCTCTCTGGCTGCATCTACTTTAAAAAGTAGAAAAATATATTTGGCATCAGGTGGTAATTTGAATATGAAAAACATTGGTGATAGGCAATTAACCGAAGGAACGTATGGTCTAGAAAGTTCGTGGTGGTTTTTAGAAAGTGAGATTAAATTAAACTACGTGAAAGTTCTAGAAATTTGTTTATTGTGATGGGAACCTTGAGTCTGAGGTCACTTTGGTGTTTCTAACTGAAGTGTACAGATCTCATGTTGGAGACTTACTTTCACGGTCCTTTAGTGTAGCATCTCATTCCGTTTGGTAAACTGTCATCAACAGCTGCATTCTGTGTAAATGCATGTTTCCTTTTCCTATGAGTAGTTATTTGAACTTTTGAATTTGAGAATAGAATTATCATAACAAGACACTTTCAAGAAGAAAGAAAATTATACTTAAAAAATGATGTCTTGTTATAAAGAACGACAGAAATCAGGAAGAAACAGCAAGGGGGACAGCTGACGTTTTGGAGAATCTCTATTAACCTTTGATGTCTGTGCCAATTAATGTTTTTTTTCCCCAACAACACTGGAATATTGTTTAGAAATTCTATGGTAGTTAGTGGAACATTTTACAAGATTTTATTTTATGCTTCTGTGGCTGTCTTTGGAATGAAAGTTTGAATTAACTTGGCATGCTTACAATTTTCACCATGGACAGTTGAATAAAATTCCTAACAGATAAGAGAGCAATGAAATTCACAAATCCAGGCCATCTTTTAAAATAGGTACTTCTCTGGGGGCAGATTGTGCTCCAGATAGTCTTTCCAAGTCCTGAAAGGTAGGTGCTATTGTGCCAATTAGAGATGAGGAAACTGAAGCTCATAGAGATTAAGTGATCTACTGAAGGCCACACACCCAGAATGCAGTGGAGTCAGAATTTAAGATCAGGTCTGTCTGATAGGGAGCCCATGTTCTTTTCATCATGATGTATCTTACTGGGCCATTCATTCCTAACACATCCAAGTAGAAGAAGACAACAATTGTGTACTTATCTCAGGAAGAAAAAAACAAAGGCAAACACTAAGAGGCAAGCATTTAAAGTGGGATGAAATCAATTAAATTTGTGATTATAGAGAACGGTATGCACCCAGGCATGCACTGGGCATTATTATTTTTTTTTAAAAAATTTTTTTTTCAACGTTTTTTATTGATTTTTGGGACAGAGAGAGACAGAGCATGAACGGGGGAGGGGCAGAGAGAGAGGGAGACACAGAATCGGAAACAGGCTCCAGGCTCCGAGCCATCAGCCCAGAGCCCGACGCGGGGCTCAAACTCACAGACCGTGAGATCGTGACCTGAGCTGAAGTCGGACGCTTAACCGACTGCGCCACCCAGGCGCCCCAGCACTGGGCATTATTTAACAAGGGGACTCTTCAGTGCCTTAAATAGATATTCTCTTATTTTCTAAGTATAGAATTTTCAGAATGGATAGACCGTATCTCATTTTTTAGAATCTGGAGCTTCACACTTAGGCATGGCTTTGGATTTTATTTTATTATTTATTTATTTATTTATTTTTGGGTAGAAGTGTATCTTGCATTAGAAAGTAGCAACACTTGTTAAAGTATAATATTGTGGTTCATCAACAGTTTATGCTGAGCATATTGCATCCAAATAAGAAAAGCTGGCATGCCAGTTATAAATGTATTGCCTCTCAACTTCAAGTCCGTCCATTACTGTCTGCTCTATGAAAATAGAGTTGGGCCCTTGAAATGCTTCTTTGCCAGCTGGCATGATGTTAGCTTTGCTGGTAGGAGGGGCTGGAGGGATACTGGAGGAAAAAGTTTTGTTTTGGTCCTGGTCCTGATGTGTTCTCTTGACAAACTCCTGCTCTGTGTGTAACTTCTACCTCTTAGGCTGGCAGTGCGAGGCACAGCTTTGTTCACCTCTTGCTGCCTGCAGTATATGGGGTCTCCAGCATCTGGCTCCTTTAGTGAATGGCTTCTCCAGGGCTTGGCCCCTGCAGTGCCTGGCAACCAACAGCATCCAGCATCTAGCAGTTTTCCTCTGGTGGCCCCTTTGGTAGCTTTGCAGCAAATTCCAAGCATGGTACCTCCTTGTCAATGGCTTTCTCGTGCAATCCAGAGGGTGGATTTCCAGCAAGTTCCATCAGTAATGGCATCTCAGCCACTACTCTCTATCCAGTGAGCTGTGATGGTGCTGTCTCCAATAAGGTATGGATCTCAGTCCTGGGAGGAGGGGAGCTCTTCCTTGGGCACTCTATCTCAGCCCCAGGGGTAGTAACTGCTCCTTAGATCTACAATTCTTATATTCTTTAGAGTTTTCTTTACTTCGTACAAGCTTACACCCAATTATTGAATCTTCTGTTATAGTTGAACTTCCTTGTTAAAATTACTGTATCATTTCTTATCTCCTGGTTGGATGCTGACTGATATAGCTAAGTAGTAATGTTCTGGGAGTTAGACAATGCCTGGATATTGCAGAAATCTTTAGTCATCCAGGAAATGTACAGATAGGCCTTGAGAGCCAGGGGAGAAGAGGTGGTCTTGATATTTAATAGATTTTAGACTAGAAAGATGATTCAAGGGAAAGTGAATTCTTAGGTGAGGAATTAATTCTCTGTAGGGTGGTTTTCCTATCTCACTTAGAGAAAAAGTCAAAGGTTTCACGTGGCCAACAAGGCCTGTCATGACCTGACCACCCTCTGACCTCACTTTCGACCCCTCTCCCATTGCTCACTTCAGGGACTCCAGGCACACTGGCTTCTTCATGATCCTTCAACATCCCAGGTACACACCTGCCTCAATGCCTCACACCCACTGCTCCTTCTTCCTGGAAGATTTTCCTCCAGATACCTGCCTGACTTACTTCCTCTCTCCTATACGTCTTTGCTTCATTGTCACCTCAGTGAGGCCTTCCCTAATTACTCTTTAAATTTGCAACCTTGACCTGGCACTCCCTCTCCCCTATCACCCTTCTCTCATTTATTTTTCTCTGTAGCACCTCCTAAGATGCTACATAATTTACTTATTCGTTTTGTCTCTTGTTTCTCTCTGACTAAAAGTATAAGTTCCATGAGGCAAGATGTAAAAACATTTTTTTTTAGCAGTGCTGTATCCTTAGTATCTAGAATAATGTCTAAATACTTGTGGACACATGAATGAATGAACCCCTTATATTATTAGGCTGAATATGACTCAGACTTATGTACCTTATTATAATTTTTATTTACACTTTTGGGTGGATGTGTGTGTGTGTGTGTGTGTGTGTGTCTGTTTATGTTCAATGATATGAACAGAATTAAAGAGATGCTAGCCTTTGTGTTATGGACTTTTTTGGCAGTCTGTACTTCTCAAATGAGGGATTCCTATAGTTAATATGCGTTTAAGTGGTATTTTGCCAATGTTTTAAAATTAATTTCAGTGGAAATTGATCATTTTTGCCTCCCATCAGCTATCTCCCTTCTTAACAGCACCCCAGTTTTGCTTTGATAGGACTCTCAATCAGGGACCTGATGACTCCCGACCTAAGCCAGGTGGCTAGAAGGCGTTTACGTCCATAAGAGGGATGATATAAAGACCACACGTGGCTGGCACTATTTATCTCTTCAGCCTCCCTGAACTGACCATTGTTCATGCTTCTCTTTTTCCCTAGGGTTGCTCTAGTCTCTGCCCTTCCAGAGTCTGTGCCATTCTGTGAGTTACCCCATGTCCTTGCCATATATTCTTTCTTTTCTACTTAAATTAACCAGGCAGTTTCTATTTCTTGCAGCCAAACCAATCTTAGCTGATAAAATAATTTACTTTATCATTAAGGGAGGATCTGTATCTTATACAGGTTGGCTACAATATGCCTGGATCAGTTATTCTGTAAGAAATATGCTTTTTAAGACCCTGAATATGTAACATAAAAATAACACCTTTCAGTAGCATATTTCAATTCTGATAGACTAAAGGTATTTAGGCAAATCAAATCAAGAAATAGAAATGGTGTAACCTCTGCTCATGTTACATTATTTATACAACATATTATGTTTTGGATGTCTCCTCTAGATTCTTTGTCCCCATTAGTAGTTTTGGAAATAGTAATTGATCTACATAGGGGCTGGCCAAGAAGGGCTCAGTTACAGAGGAATGAAAATATGTAGTGAATTTATGCAACAGAACAGTAAATTACAGACTGTTTTGCCACACAGAGAGCCTCTTCATTCTATAATAGCTAGCATAAATTTTAAAGAATAATGGAGAAACGCTCTACATAATTTCCAAAACAATAGCGGACTATTTACTGATGACAAGGTTAAAAAAAAATCTGCTGGTGATGAGGTTGAGAAATTTGTCACATTTTCAATTCAAATTAATTCAAGACACAATCATAAGAAATACTGTAAATCAATGTTAAAATGTCACAAAATCTGGAAAATAATATCTGATAAGAAACTAAAATAGATATTAGAAAAATATATTCTTTTTTATGAAGATATAATTGACATATGACATTAGTTTTAGGTATATGACATAATGATATGATATTTATAT
Organism: Panthera uncia; assembly: GCF_023721935.1. NCBI lineage: Eukaryota > Metazoa > Chordata > Mammalia > Carnivora > Felidae > Panthera > Panthera uncia. The sequence continues at coordinate 81,918,879 of NC_064809.1, forward strand.
GTATTGAAAAATGATATGCTCCTGATCTTGATAATAGAGGTGTTTCCAGATCAAATAATTTATTTTTTCCCTGAAAAACTGATGAAGATGTTTAGCTGATAGTACATATAAAATAAACTTTTAGTGGGTTAACTGTTTTAATAATAACACTTAAAAAAAAAAAAGCCCAGGACTATACCAAAATACGTGTGTGCTAGTCATTTGTTTTGAGTTAGGTAATAGATCTGATGAGCATTTCAAAAGAGGTTGCTTCATTTGAATTTTTAAATTCCCCTGCTTCAGCAATGTATCATACTCTATCTAAAGCAATTGATATTTCCTAAAAGGGACTGCTTATCTCATATGGCCACTTTGGGAATCTGATGAAAAAAACTTATTACTATGCAAAATTTCAAACAGATAGGAGAGTACAAAGAGAGAGAGCATAATGTTAGTGTGCATTAGAATCACCTGGAGGGCTTGTTAAGATGGATGGCCGGGATCCACCCCCAGAGTTTCTGATTCAGTAAGTCTTAGGTGGAGCCTGAAATTGGCATTTATAACAAGTTTCCAGCTGATGCTGACACTGATGGTCTAGGGACCACACTTTGAGAACCCCTGGTATAATGAACTCCCCTGTTACCTGTCCTCAGCTAATTATCAGCACATGACCAACCTTGTTTCATTTATACTGCTCGCTCACAGCCCCCTTGTTTCCAGTGGAAGGTTTAGAGGCAAATTCCATCCATCACATACTTTCATCTATAAGCTCTTCTGAATATATCTCTAAAACAGTGGTTGACAAAATCCATCTTGTTGCCTGTTTTTGTAAATAATCTTTTACTGGAATACAGCCACCGCTGTTTGTTATGTGTTGTTTTTGGCTGTTTTCAGGCTACGATGACATAGTTGAATGGTTGCAGCAGACTATAGACCCACACAGCCTAAAATACTATCTGGCCCTTTATAGACAAAGTCACTAACCTAAACATTTAACATAAATGTCTTAATATCATCAAATATCTAGGCTTTATTCAGACTTCTTTGATTGTCTCATAGTTCTTTTAACTGTTGTGTATTTAAATCAAAATCCAAATGAGATCCACTTGTTGCATTGGTTAATATGTCTTTTTGACTCTTTTAATCTATACATTCCCTGTCCTTTATTATATTCTTATAGTTTATGTGTTGGAAAGAGTGGATTATTTGTCCTGTAGACTTTTCCACATTCTGGGTTATGCTTATTGGATCCTGAGGGTGTCCTATATTTCCCTCAAGTCTCTTACATTTCTTGTAAGTGATAGTTAAATTGAGAGGCTTGATCAGATTCAGACTGGTTTTTTGACAAGTATACTTCATAGGTAGTGTTGGGTACTTCTATTTGCATGACATCTTTTTTTTTAATTAAAATATTTTTAATGTTTATTTACTTTGGAGAGAGAGAGTATGGGGTTGGCCGAAGGGGCAGAGAGACAGGGAGACACAAAATCCCAAGCAGGCTCCAGGCTCCGAACTGTCAGCACAGAGCCCGATGCGGAGCTTGAACTCACGAGCCGTGAGATAATGACCTGAGCTGAAGTCTGATGCTCAACTGCAGGGTGACCCAGGCACCCCTGCATCACATCTTTTTATGGTGGTGGGATTGACCGGTGGTTTCAGTTGTTATCCACCTGATCCATTTATTGTAGACCAGCTTTTCTATTTGATTGTTCCAATGGCCACTGATGCTCAATCCCTGAATCAATAGTCTCAACCGTGGCTGCTCATTAGAATCATGTGAGGAGATTTTAACCCTCTCCATTGTCATTGCTAGGCCCCCCATGAGGCAAATTAAAGCAGCATCTCTGGGGATGGGATCCAGTAATCATCACTATGTTTAAAGCTCCCAAAGGTGATTCCCAAATGCAGTCAAGCTTCAGAACTCCTGGCTTAAATTCTTCATTTCAGTAGGAGTTTCCAAGTGGTGACATTCTGTTACTTTTATTACCTATTAGCTGAGATTTTCTTTTTTTCCCAGTTGGCTTGAGATACAATTGACTTTTCCACTGTGTAAGTTTAAGTGTACAAGATGATTTAATATACGTATTTATTGTGAAATGATTACCAAAATAAGGTTAAACACACCTGTCAGCTCACATAGCTGCCATTGTTTGTGTGTGTGTGTGTGTGTGTGTGGTGAGAACTTTTAATATCTCCCTTTTATCAACTTTCAAGTAGTTAGCACAATATTGTTAACTATAGTCACTGTAGATCCCCAGAACATTTTCATCTTAGAAGTGGAAATTTGACCCTTTGACCACTTTCTCCCCTTCTACCTGCTCCTGGCAACCACCAGTCTCCTTTCTGTTTCTATGAGTTCTTTTTCCTTTTTTTTTTTTTTAAATATTCCACACATATGTGAGAGCATGTATTATTTGTCTTTCTCTGACTTATTTCACTTAGCGTAATGCCCTCACTTTTCATCTGTGTTGTTGCAAATGGCAAGATTTCTTTTTTTCTCCAAGGCTGAAGAGTATTCCACTGTATGTATGTGTGTATATATATATATATATATATATATATATATATTCCAATGTATGTGTATGCATTTGTGTATACACACACACACACACACACACCATATTATATTCATTTATCCATTGAAGGACACTTAGGTTTTTTCCCTGTCCTGGCTATTATGAATAATGCTGTTATGACCATGGGAGTGCTGATGTCTCTTTGAGATATTGATTTTTTTCCCCTTTGGATTAATACCCAGAAGTGGGACTGCTGGGTCATATGATAGTTCTACTTTTAATTTCTTGAGGAACCTCCATACTGTTTTCCATAGTGGCTGCACCAGTTTGCATTCCCAGTAACAGTGCACAGGGTTCCCTTTTCTTCACATCCTTGCCAGCATTTGTTATCTCTTATCTTTTTGATGTTAGCCATTCTAAAAGATGCGAAGTGATATCTCATTGTGGTTTTGATTTGCATTTACCTGATGATGAGTGATGTTGAATGCCTTTTCACGTACCTGTTGTCCATTCGTATATCTTCATTTGAAAAATGTCTATTCAGGGGGCGCCTGGGTGGCTCAGTTGGTGAAGTGTCTGACTTCACTTGGATCTTCACTTGGATCTTCACTTGGATCTGACTTGGGTCATGATCTCACAGTTCGTGGGTTCGAGCCCTGCATCGGGCTCTGTGCTGACAGCTTGGAGCCTGGAGCCTGCTTCAGATTCTGTGTCTCCCTCTCTCTCTGCCCCTCACCCGGTCACACTCTGTCTCTCTGTCTCTCAAACATAAATAAACATTAAAATTTTTTTTTTAAAAAAGAAAAATGTCTATTCAGGTCTTTCTCCCATTTGAAAATTGAATTGTTTTTTGCCATTGAGTTGTAGGAGTTCCTTATATATATACTGGGCATTAACTTCTTAACAGATATATGGTTTACAAATATCTTCTCCCATTATGTAGGTTGCCTTTTCATTTTGTTGATGGTTTCTTTGGCTGTGCAGAAGCTTTATAGTTTGTTGTAGCCCCACCTGTTTAGTTTTGCTTTTGTTGCTTGTGCTTATGGTGTTATATCCAAAAGATTATTGCCAAGACTGATTTCAAAGATTTTCCTCCATGCTTTCTTTTAGGGGCTTTATGATCTCAGGTCTTATATTTAAGTCTTTAATCCATCTTGAGTTATTTTTATGAGTAGTGTAAGATAGGGGTCCAATTTCATTCTTTTGCCTGTGGATAGCTAGTTTTTCTAACACTGGGATTTTCTTACTAAGAACTTTCATCAACTATTTGGCTACTTGCACGTGGAGAGTAAGGAGGAAGAATAAATGCTTTATTCTTATTTTTTTCTTTACCAATTTTCAGAATAACAAATTTTAGGGACCATGATTTTGGCAGTGATGGTCAGGTGAGTGTCCACCTTCTCCAAGAATCTCTCGTTATGACACCACCTGGGAATTCTTTGATTTGGACCTCATGAGGACACACTGCACTGTCTGTGGGTACAAATGAGGTCACATAAATTCATCTTTACACTTTGATGGTTCTTTGTGCCATCTCCGTTTCTGCAGTACTCAGTCTCCCTGCAGATTCTCTCCCTCCAATTATTCCTGAAGTCTCCTGATGGTGTCTCACATCCACCTATCCATTCAACAGATATTGGTTGAATGCCTGCCATGTGCCAGGCACATAGACTCAGGAACAATTCTAGTCGTTTCATTGGTACTGGTGCTGCCTTGACAAGGAGCCTTACCATTGCCTCTGAGGATGATACAGATCTTGAAAATGCCAGTGTATGCACCAAGGCTGCTGTCAGTGCTTCCAACCCAGCAATCCTGGCTGTGTTGGCACAGTGCTGGGTGTGGACAGTAGTGGGGAGATTTCTCCTTCCCCTATCTTGATTTGTCATCTGGGTTCTGGAAATGCACCCCCCTGTGACCAGGTTCTCACTGAGTCTTTTAGGAAAAGCACTCCTTTACCTGCTGACTTCATCATCATCATCATCATCACCATCATTATTATTTTCCTGCTGGGGCTTAGAACACCACTTCGTCCATTGTCCTTGTCTCCTTTTTCTTTGAAGACCCATGTATCCAAACCCTTATTCTTTAGCAAATTTAACCAAACCACAAACAAAACAAACAAGGCAAACTTCCCATTCATGCTTCCTGTCACTTTATGAAAACAAGTCTCTGGAAGGATCACTAACTTGTCAGTTCCACAAACAGCAAGACCACTGTTTCTCAAACTTTAAGGAGTGAATTTATTACCTGAAAGTAGTTTGCTAAAATGCAGATTCTGATGCAGCAGGGTTGGGGTGGGGCTGAGAATCTCCTTTTTTTTTTTTTTTCTTTAGAGAGAGAAAGGGTGAGCTGGGGATAGGGCAGAAGGAAAGAGAGAATCTTTTTCAAAAATGTTTATTTTAGAGAGAGAGTGAACGAATGAGCATGAGCAGTGTAGGGGCAGAGAGAGAGAGAGAGAGAGAGAGAGAGAGAGAAAGAGAGAGAGGGAGAGAGAGAAAGAGGGAGAGAGAGAATCCTAAGCAGGCTTCGTGATGTCAGCACAGAGCCCAACATTGGGCTCCATCTCACTAATTACAAGATCATGACCTGAAATCAAGAGTCAGATGCTTAACTGACAGAGCCGCTCAGGTGTCCCAAGAGAATCTCCATTTCTAACAAGCTCCCAGATGATGCTTTCCCTGCTGGTCTAAGCACTGTTTTGAATAGTGAGGAACTAGACTTTGCACTCAGTTTTGGCTCAGCTGGATGCTGTACTGGACAAGGACCTCAGATATTTTTTTCTGAAACCAGGCTTCTGATCTCCAGTCTTTGTTTATAAGCTTTTTCCCCATTGCAAGTCAGTGATTCTCAATCCTGGGTGCACATCAGAATTCCTGGTGAAGTTTTTTTTTTTAAAGTGCAAAATCCCTGGGGGTGGGACCCAGGCATTTCTATTAAAAAAAAAATCTCCCCAGGTGATTGATTCTAATGTGCAGCCAGAGTTGAGAATGAATGTTTTAAATACCAATTTTTTCATTTCAGTGTCACTGGGGAGATTTGCTCCCTCAAAAACAGCTCTTCAAAGTGCTTGCTGTAAATCCTTATGACCTTGGCAATTTCTACTTGGTTTGTGTCGTACCATAGTTCTGCCTTTCCCTGGTGCTGAGCTGTTGGAGGGTTATAGATTCTGTTCTCTTTGTACACTTGCTGACCAAATAGAAGGACTGTTTTATTTCACCATCTTTCACAAGACGAACAACTTCCCTTATTGCAGCCCAAGCGAAAAACAGGATTTTACCATTAGGCAGAAGCTTGGATACCAGGGAACATAATGTGCTACTAAATGGCTTGTTGTTTATGTTCAGATGGTTTGTGTCAGGTATTTTTCCTGATAGAGGCAGAGGACAGTTTTTAGGCCCATCAAAACAGAGGCAGCAAAGTCTGTTGCAGGCATCAGCCAGAAGGAGGAAAGGAGGAATGGAAAGGCCAGTTGCTGTTCGGGATTTAAAAGGCTTTAAAAGGTTGCCAACTGAGAAATGAGTTGTGCTGCTGCCCAATTATCCATCCACCTTCTTTGGTCCACTGGCTCCCTGGTATCCGTGTGCTGAGAGAAAGAAATGATCCTAGGACAGCGATTTGGAAACCAACCTTTAGAACCGTTTGCCAGATTCTAATATTAAATGTGCTCAGGTTTATCCCTTTTCAGTTTCTGGAGGCATCTCTCTGTGTACTGAGTGCTGGGTTTAAAGGTGTTTTTTTTTTTTTTTTTTTTTAAGTGACATAAATACATTTCCACTCCCCCTTTCTTTCCTGGGCTGAACAAATATATATTGTTCCCAAACCTCTTCCTGGCCAGGAGAAAAAAGGGAAGAGATATGGACTCTGAGGTCCTGCCCAATATAAACTGTGTTTATAAAACTCTGTAAAGCAGGTCCCTGAAAGGAACAAATGTTAAAGTCATTTTGGGTTTGAACCATATGATTTGAACCCAGGTGTAATGGCTTCTCTGTTGCTAAAGAGGCATTGTGAAGTAGACCACAGAGGGATAAACCAAATTGTCATGGACCTGGGCGTGCAGCTCAGGCCTGGTGCTGGGGGATGCTTTGCTCACGTTGGGACTGAAGGGGGTTAAATCACGGAGAGAAGACGGCTGTATAATCCAAGGCTTAGACCCTAGAGGCAGAGCCATTTGGGTCTCTCAGGAAAGAAGACAAATTCTGGTGAGTTCCTCTGTGGGGAAATGACAAAATCCCTTACCTCATAGAATTTCCTGGTGAAGGCTTCTTTTATTTGTATTCTTCAAAAACACCAGGCTAAGGTGTGTGTGTGTGCGCACGTGTGTGTTTGTGTATGTGTGTGTATATGTGTGTGTTGTTGGGACATATAGGAGAAGGTGGAAGGATATAAAAACCTGCACAAGGAACTGACTTTGGTGCACTAAGGGAAGAAGGGACTGAGCATTTATTGAGCATCTCTTATATTTTTGGTGCCTTATAAGTTATTGTTATAATCCTTACAATAACCTTCTGAGCTATTAGGCGGCTGTTGATATTAAATGGTTATTAATCATGAGGAATTTTAATACAAAGCTAGAATTGAAAGTGGACCTGACAGATGGGAATTTTGTTCTTTTGCTTTCCCCAGTTTCCCCAAAGGATGGCAGCAGAATGGTTTTGTGTGACTGTGGATGTCCAGGTATTCTCAGAATGGCTATTCGTGATATCTTCCTGCTCCGGGTAGTTTCTTTAGCAAACCCTATTTCCTAACAAACAGCTTCTCCTCCTTTTCTCATTTCTCTGATAGGAACCAGGTTCACTAATTTGAAAAAGACAGGTAAGTGCCTTCTTCAAAGAACAATGGAGAACGCATGTTGGTTCTCTTGAATTATGGACTATCAGAGCAAATACAGCCCGTGGACAAGGTAGCCCCAAGAATCTCTTTTCCTTCCCATTTTGTTATGTGGGCTATTTGGAGGGTGTGTTTTCTCAGAGAAGACTGGGAAAATATGGTAACAGTCTGGCTTATAAAAACTGAGTCAAGTGTGAATTGGAACGTGACCTGACTCCCAACTCTGGACCTCATTCCTTTAATAAAATCTAAGATTGTTCTTGGTCAAACATTCTTATCTGTTTGTAAGCCCCCAGAGGCTCTGGCACCTAAAGGTAGGGCTAGACTCTGGGAGCTATAGATATTCTAATTTTATACATGCAGGATTTGAGACTCAGGGAGTGCAGTAGTTTGTTAGGGCTGCCATAACCAAATACCACAGACTGGGTGGCTTGAAGAAGATAAATAAATTTTCTTACAGTTCTGGAGACTGGTAGTCCAAGGTCAAGTTATTGGCAGGTTTCATTTCTCTTGAGGCCGTTCTCCTTAGTTTGCAAATGGCTGTCTTCTTGCTGTGTCCTCAAATAGTCTTTCCAATGTAGTTTTTCTTTCTTATAAAGACATTAGTTATATTGGATTAGGTCCTACCCTGTTACCTCACTTAACCTTAATCATCTCTTTAAAGTTCCTATTTTCAAATACAGCTCCATCCTAAGATACTAAGGGTTAGGGCTTCAGCATACGAATTTTGGTGAAACACAATTTAGTCTATAGCAAGAAGATTATATAAAGTGGATAAGGTCACATAACTGATAAGAGATGGAGTTGGGACAAGAACCCGGGTGAATCTGACTGTAAAATCTGTCCTCTTTCATACCACACCGAAAGTATAGGATCATTTTAGACTGTGACTTTGTGGGTCAGAGAGATTGGGTTAATTGACTTTTGTATGTCTTTTTACTCTATTCCCCAGCAAGTTTCTAAGATTCATGAGATATTTGGAGAGACTCAAGATGTCTTCCTGTACTTTGTTATTCTGCTAGTGTGATTCTGATGAAGGTTGTATCTAAACCAACAACACCCATAGATAAGTATGCTCCAGGGGTGCCAGAGTGGCTCAGTTGGTTAAACATCCAACTTTGGCTCAGGTCATGATCTCACAGTTCATGAGTTCAAACCCCATATTGGGTTCTGTGCTGACAGCTCAGAGCCTGGAGCCTGCTTTGGATTCTGTGTCTCCCTCTTTCTCTGCCCCTCTTCTGCTCATGTGCTCTCTCTCTCTCTCTCAAAAATTAATAAACATTAAAAAAAATTTAAAAAAGATAAGCATGCTCCAATCACACCTACACGTATGTATTATACACTCACAGACACTATTTGAATTTAAGTACAAATCTAATAAAACTCAAGTGACCTCAGGCAACAGCTTCCATTAGTTGTTATACTTGATCCCAGATAATCAGTTCAATCAAACGTGTATGTCCTCTACTGCTGTGTAACAAATTACCTAAGACCCAAACAATGGGTCTTATTATCTTTTACAGTTTCTATGGGTCAGGCATTTGGGGTATATCCACTTGGCTAGGATAAACTATATTCCTTAGAATTTCCTTTCTAGTATGTTTCCAGATAGGGTCGGTGACAAGAGTGGTGTCTTGTGAGAGCTCCAGGGTGGAGGAGCAGTGGAAGCCATCTCGTCGCGCACATACCTTCTCCCACTGTGCAATCAAACAGTAATTTTGGTGCTGTTGGGAAAAGATTTTGCAGGTGTAATTAAACACCCTAATCAGTTGTTGACTTTCAGTAAGGAAGATTATCTTGGGTAGACCTAATTTATCCAGTTGGCAGGGAGGTTTTCTGTGGTAGCATGACTTAAACAACCGGAAGGCCTTCGAAGAGGGTTTAGGCCAGAGGGTGGTAGGTGAGTGGAGACAGAGATTGACAAGGAGAGAGAGAGAGAGAGAGAGAGAGAGAGAGAGAGACAGCTTCTGCCTGTGTCTATGGAGTTCTACTTTGCTTGCTTTGCTCGCTTGTAATTTCTTCCTGACTGCCTGTGAACAACAGCTTTGATCTTTGTCCCTGGGGTTCCAGCCTGCTTGTGATCTTTCCTTCCTGATTGCCTGCTCTAGGGACTTCAGACTTGCTAAGCCAGCCCTCACAATTTTGTAAGCTAATTCTTTGTAATAAATCCATATATTGCCTACTGGTTCTGCTTCTCTGATTGAGTTCTGACTAATCCAGAGTGGCTTAACTGGGCTGTTCTGGCTTGGAGTCTCTCATGAGGCTGTAGTAAAGATGTTGGCTAGTATTTCAGTCATCAAAGGCTTACCTGGGACTGGAAGATCTGTTTCTAAGAGGGCTCAGTCATATAGCTGGCAGGTGGTGTTGGCTGCCGGCAGGAAGTCTCAGTACCTTGCCACGTAGACCTCTCCATGGAGCTGCTTAAATATCACCATTACATGGCTGTCGACTTCCCCCAGAGTGTGTGATCCAAGAGAGCAAAGCAGCAGCATGCATGTCTTATTATTTAGCATTAGAAACCACATATCACCACTCCCACTGGATTCTGTTAGTCACCCAGATCAATCCTGAAACAATACGGAAGGGGACTGTGCAGGACTGTGAACATCAGGAGCAAAGATCAATAGTAGTCATCTTTTTTTTTAATTAAATAATTTTTTTTTTTAAATTTCAGGAATAGAATTTAGTGATTCATCACTTACATATACGCCCAGTCTTCATCCCAACAATGGCCTCCCTAATGCCCATCACCCACTTAGCCCATCCCCACCCAACACCCCACCAGCAACCCTCAGTTTGTTCTCTGTATTTAAGAGTCTCTTATGGTTTGTCTCCCTCTCTGTTTTTATATTATTTTTGCTTCCTTTCCCTTATGTTCATATGTTTTGTTTCTTAAATTCCACATACGAGTGAAATCATATGATATTTGTCTTTCTCTGACTGACTTATTTCACTTAGCATAAATCACTCTACTTCCATCCACCTTGTTGCAAATGGCAACATTTCATTCTTTTTGATCACCAAGTAATATTCCATTGTGTGTGTGCGTGCGTGTGCGTGTGTATGTGTGGGTACATCTTCTTTATCCATTCATCAGTTGATGGACATTTGGGCTCTTCCCATAATTTGGCTATTGTTGATAGTGCTTCTATAAACATTGGGGTGCATGTGCCCTTCGAATCAGCACTCCTGTATCCTTTGGATAAATACCTAGTAGGCAATTGTTGGGTTGTAAGGTAGTTCTAATTTTAGTTTTTTGAGGAACCTCAGTACTGTTTTCCAGAGTGGCTGCATCCTCACCAGCAGTGCAAAAAGGTTTCTCTTTCTCTGCATCCTCACCAACATCTGTTGTTTACCTGAGTTGTTCATTTTAGCTGTTCTGACAGGTGTGAGGTGGTATCTCATTGTAGTTTTGATTTGTATTTCTCTGATGATGAGTGATATTGAGTATTTTTTTCATGTGTCTGTTAGCCATCTGGATGTATTCTTTGGAAAAGTGTCTATTCATGTCTTCTGTCCATTTCTTCACTGGATTGTTTTTTTTTTTGGGTGTTGAGTTTGATAAGTTCTTTATAGATTTTGGATACTAACCTTTTATCTGATATGTCATTTTAAAATGTCTTCTCCCATTCTGTGGGTTGCCTTTTAGTTTTGCTGATTGTTTCTTCCACTGTGCAGAACCTTTTTATCTTGATGAGGTCCCAGTAGTTCATTTCTGCTTTTCTTTCCCTTGTCTCTGGAGACATGTCAAGTAAGAAGTTGCTGTGGCTGAGGTCAAAGAGGTTGTTGCCTGTTTTCTCCTCTAGGATTTTGAGGCTTCCTGTATTATGTTTAGGTCTTTCACCAATTTTGAGTTTATTTTTGTGTGTGGTGTCAGAAAGTGGTCCAGGTTCATTCTTCTGCATGTTGCTGTCCAATTTTCCCAACATCATTTGCTGAAGAGACTGTCTTTTTTCCATTGAATATTCTTTCCTGCTTTGTCAAATATTAGTTGGTGATATGTTTGTGGGTCCATTTCTGGGGTCCATTTCTCTATTGTGTTGCATTGATCTATGTGTCTGTTTTTGTGCCAGTACCATACTGTCTTGATGATTACAGCATTGTAATACAGCTTGAAGTCTGGAATTGTGATGTCTCCAGCTTTGGTTTTCTTTTTCAGGATTGCTTTGATTATTCGGGGTCTTTTCTGGTTCCATACAAATTTTGAGATTTTTTGTTCTAGCCCTGTGAAGAATGCTTGTGTTATTTTGATAGGGATTGCATTGAATATGTAGATCGCTTTGGGTAGTATCAACATTTTAACAATATCTGTTCTTCCAATCAATCCGTGAGCATGGAATGTTTTTCCATTTTTTGTGTCTTCTTCAGTTTCTTTCATAAGCTTTCTATAGTTTTCAGTGTGTAGAGGGTATAGGTTTTTCACCTCTTTGGTTAGGTTTATTCCTAGGTATTTTATGGTTTTTGGTGCAATTGTAAATGGGATCGATTCCTTGATTTCTCTTTCTGTTGCTTCATTATTGGTGTATAGGAATGCAACAGATTTCTGTACATTGATTTTCTATCCTGCGACTTGACTGAATTCATGTATCAGTTGTAGCAGTGTTTTGGTGGAGTCTTTGGGTTTTCCACATAGAGTATCATGACGTCTGCCAAGAGTGAAAGTTTGACTTCCTCCTTGCTGGTTTGGATGCCTTTTATTTCTTTGTGTTGTCTGACTGCTGAGGCTAGGGCTTCCACCACAAGGCTGAATAACATTGGTGAGAATGGACATCCTTGTAGTGTGCCTGACCTTAGAGGAAAGCTCTCAGTTTTTCCCCATTGAGGATAATATTAGTGGTGGGTCTTTCGTATATGGTTTTTATGATCTTGAGGTATGATCCTCTATCCCTACTTTTTTGAGGTTTTTTATCAAGAAAGATGCTGTATTTTGTCAAATGCTTTCTCTGCATGTGGTTCTTATCCTTTTTTTTTTTTTTTTTTTTTTTTTTTAGTAATGTGATGTATCATGTTGATTGTTTTGCTGATATTGAACCAGCCCTGCAGCCCAGGAATAAATACCACTTGATTGTGGTGAATAATTCTTTTAATGTATTGTTGGATCCGGTTAGCTAGTATCTTGTTGAGAATTTTTGCATCCAGGTTCATTAGGGAAATTGCTCTGTAGTTCTCCTTTTTAGTGGGGTCTTTGGTTTCAGAATCAAGGTAATGCTGGCCTTGTAGAATGAGTTTGGAAGTTTTCCTTCCATTTCTATTTTTGGAACAGATTCAAAAGAATGGGTATTAACTCTCCTTTAAATGTTTGGTAAGATTCCTCTGGAAAGCTGTCTGGCCCTGGACTCTTGTTTGTTGGGAGATTTTTGATTACTAATTAGATTTGTTTACTGGTTATGGATCTGTTCAAATTTTCTATCTCTTTCTGTTTCAGTTTTGGTAGTTTATATGTTTCTAGGAATTTGTCCATTTCTTCCAGATTGCCTAATTTGTTGGCATATAATTGCTCATAATATTCTCTTATTACTGTTTGTATTTCTGTGGTGTTGGTTGTGATCTCTCCTCTTTCATTAGTGATTTTATTTATTTGTGTCCTTTCCTTTTTATTTTTGATCAATCTGGCTAGGGTTTTATAAATTTTATTAATTCTTTCAAAGAACTAGCTTCTGGTTTCATCGATCTGTTTTTTTTTATTTTGATATCATTAATTTCTGCTGTAATCTTTATTATTTCCCTTCTTCTGCTGGCTTTGGGTTTTTTTTGCTGTTATTTTTCCAGCTCTTTTAGGTGTAAGATTAGGTTGTGTATTTTGAGACATTTCTTCTTTCTTTAGGAAGGACTGGATTGCTATATACTTCTCTCTTATGACCACCTTTGTTGCATCCAAGAGGTTTTGGGCTGTCGTGTTTTCATTTCATTGGCTTCCATGTACTTTTAAATTTAATTTCTTGGTTAACCCATTCATTATTTAGTAGGATGTTCTTTAATCTCCAAGTATTCATGGTCTTTCCAAATTTTTTCTTGTGGTTGGTTTGGAGTTTCACAGCATTGTGGTCTGAAAATATGCAAGGTATGATCTTGATCTTTTTGTATTTGTTGAGGGCTGATCTGTGACCTAGTATGTGATCTATTCTGTATTCAAGAAAAAGAAAAGAAGTGAAAAAGAAAAAAAAAAAGAAATAAAATTGAATAGGTAGACCTTATAACAGATTGAAATAGGACTGAAATTACTTTGTTTTCCCCTAAAAGTTAGACTATGAAGCACTTTATAGTCCATAAACTAAGTAGGCAGTGAGACTTGTGTTCTTGAACAGCAAGGTTGGCCCAGTTGGGCAGGGCTCAGTGTAACGGCTCCGTTCTCCACTAGATGGCGCTGCTAGCTTACTGGGGTGGAGTGTTGTGGTGTTTGTAGGTGTGTATGCGCATGCGCAGGAGCGGTGAAAAAAATGACACCACCCAGCGACCCTGTCTGTTCTCCCGGATCAGCAGTCGCGCACAGGTCCTCCGTCTTCAGCTCTCATCCACTCCCTGCTTTTCCACTCTCCGTGACCAGGCCCCAGGCGGTACCTCTCTCCCAAGTTTTGTCTCAGATGCGGCTGTTTTCCCCAGCCCCTTACTTCCGAAGGACTGCAGCTTTGACCCGCTCTGCCCCTCTGCGGGAGGGTCTCACCAAGCCACAGCCAAATGAGCAATGGCCGAATGTCGGCTGCACCGAGGAACGCCCACTGGACCCTGCTGCTGCCGGTGCCCCGAGACTGTGGCCAGGTGCCAGCCCGCCCCAGAAAAAGTTCAAAAGACAGTGTAGCAGCAGCTTTTCAGGGATTATGGAAAATCACAATACACATCTGGCACCAGGCTTCACCCTTAACGACCTTGTTTCAGCACCAGCAAATATGGCTGTTTTCTGGGGTCTGCTGGGACCAGGTGGTTTCAACAGTCTCTACCAAATGTCCTTCCAGCAGTGGAACCGCTTTTTCCCGTGTGGCCCGAGAACCTCCCAGACACCACTCTGTTCCTGGGGATTCACCTGTCCCACCAGAGCATCACCAGGTATTGAGCTGTGGAGTTGTAGCCTTTGTGCTCCCCTTGTTTACAGTCTTAATGGAATTTAAACCCTCTCCTTTCTCCTTTCTCCCTTTTTAGTTTAGTCCCTGCGGCTGTTTCCAATTTTCCCCTTTCTCTCCAGCTGCTTTTGGGGAGGAGTGTTTTTTCCGTATTCTGTCCCTTCCCCCCCGTCTCTGTCCTCTCTCTGTCCACAAAAGCACCTCCATTCCCGTGGCTTCTCACTCCCCAAGTTCACCTCTCCGCACGGCGTACCTGCTGAATTCTGTGGTTCAGGTTGTGCAGATTGTTGTGTTAATCCTCCAATCAGTTTTCCAGGTGTGCAGTATGGTTTAGTATTGGTCTGGCTGTATTTCATGGACGCAAGACACACAAAAACTTCCATGCTGTTCTGCCATCTTGGCTCCTCCACTGTATGTGATCTATTCTGGAGAATGTTCCATGTGCACTTGAGAAGAATGTGTATTCTACTGCTTTAGGATGAAATGTTCCGAATATATCTGTTAAGTCCATTTGGTCCAGTGTGTTATTCAAAGCCATTGTTTCCTTGACTTTCTGCTTAGGTGATTTGTCCATTGTTGTAAGTGGGGTGTTGCCTACTATTATGGCATTATTATCAATGAGTTTCTGTATGTTTGTGATTAATTGATTTATATATTTGTATATTTCACATTGGGGGCATAAATTTTTACAATTGTTAGATCTTCTTGGTGGATAGACCCCTTAATTATGATATAATGCCCTTCTTCATCTCTTGTTACATTCTTTATTTTAAAATCTAGTTTGTCTGATATTAGTATGGCTACTCCAGCTTTCTTTTGATGACCATTAGCATGATAGATGGTTCTTCATCCCCTTACTTTCAATCTGCAGGTGTCTCTAGGTCTAAAATGAGTCTCTTATAAGCAGCGTATAGATGGGTCTTGTTTTCTTTTCCATTCTGATACCCTATGTCTTTTGATGGGAGCATTTAGTCCATTGATATTTAAAGCGAGTACTGAAAAACTGAATTTAGTGCCATTGTGTTGCTTGTAGAGTTGGTGTTTCTGGTGATGTTCTCTGGTCCTTTCTAGTCTTTGTTGTTTTTGTTTTTTTTTTTGTTTTGTTTTGTCTTTTCTCCATCAAAGAGTCCACCTTAAAATTTCTTGCTACACTGGTTTAGTGCTCACAAACTCCTTTAGCTTTTGTTTATCTGGGAAATTCTTTATCTCTCCTATTTTGAATGACAGCCTTGTTGGATAAAGAATTCTTTGCTACATATTTTTCTGTTTCAGCTTGCTGAATATATCCCACCACTCCTTTCTGGCCTGCCAAGTTTCTGTGGATAGGTCTGCTGCAAACCTGATCTGTCTTCCCTTATAGGTTAAGGACTTTTGTCCCCTTGCTGCTTTTATAATTCTTTCTTTGTCTGTGTATTTTGTGAATTTGATTATGATATGCCTTCATAATGGTTTTTGTTGAATCTAATGGGAAATCTCTATGCTTGGATTTTTTTTTTTGAATTTTTAATGCTTATTTTTTAGAGAGAGAAAAAGAGAGAGTGCGAGTGGGGGAAGGGCCGAAAGAGAGGGAGACAGAGAATCCAAAGCAGGCTCTGAGTTGTCAGCACAGAGCCCGATGCGGGACTCAAACTCACGAACCATGAGATCATGACCTGAGCAAAAGCTGGATGCTTAACTGACTGAGCCACCCAGGCGCCCCTCTGTGCTGGGATTTTGATGTCTGGGTCCTTCCCCAGATTAGGAAAATTTTCTGCTATAATTTGCTCATATAAACCTTTGTCCCTTTTTCTGTTTCTTCATCTTCTGGGACTCCTATCATTCTGATGTTATTCTTTTTTAATAAGTCACTGAGTTCTCTCAGTCATGAATTGTAATCTTTTGCTTTTGTTTCTCTCCTTTTTTTCTGCTTAATTCCCCATAGTTTTGTCTTCTATATTGCTGATTCGCTGCTCATTCATTCTTGCCATCATGGCATCCATTCGAAATTGCATCTTGGTTATAGCATTTTAAATTTCATCCTGACTGGATTTTACTCCTTTTATTTCTGCAGAAAAGGATTCTATACTTTTTTCAACCCTGGCTAGAGTTCCTATTACCGTGGTTCTAAATTCTAGTTCAGACATTTTGCTTATATCTGTATTCGTTAGGCCCCTGACTGTCATTTCTTCTTGCTCCTTCTTTTGGGGTGAATTCCTTCATTTTGTAATTTTGGAGGAAGAAAAAAATTAATAAAATAACAAATAAAAATGAAGAACAAAACAAAAAATCAAATAAAGGAAGCCAGATCCTAGGTGTGTTTTGGTCTGTTTGTTGAAAGAAGCTTCATAGAATAGGGAAAAAAGGGAAAGAGAAGAAGAAAAAAAAGGGTACGAAAAAATTTAAAAATGAAAAAATGTGTATAATAAAAGAAAAGAAAATGAAATCAAATAAAAAATTAAAGAAATCAAAATAAAATTTTTCTTCCTGTATCCCAGCAAGAGGACGAAAAGAAAAAAAGAAAACAATTTAAGCAAAAACAGAAGCAAAGGAAATGAACAAATAAATGCACCAGCAAACAGAATGAAACCTGAATGAAGTTACATCCAGTTTCCCCTAGCACTGAAACTACGAAGCCCTCTGGAGTCTGTACACTAAGCAGCTGGAGTTACGAGTGCTGGTCTTAGAGGGGATGTTTTTGGAGGGTGCACTTGGGCGGAGTTGGTGTAATAGCTCTGTTCTTCGCTAGGTGGCACTGCTTAGCTTACTGGGGTGGACCATGTGCAGGAGAGGCAGAAATGGCTTCACCCAGCTCCCCAGTCTCTGGCACAGGAACTTTGCCCTCTCACCGACCCACAATCAAGGGCTCCTCCTTTGTCTCAAGCCTCCGTCCACTCGTCACCTCTACCCTCTCCATGTCCAAGCTGTCTGCCTGCCAGGCGGCACCTCCCTCCAGAGTTTTCTCTCAGATGGGGTTGTGTTTCAAAACCCCACACTTCAGAGGACCCCGTGGCCTGGACCCCCACTGACTCTGTGGGGGAGGGTCTCGCTGAGCAATGGAAGGGTACCGGCTTGCCCCAGAAAACGTTCGTGTGATGGTGCAATGGCAGAGGTACAGAGATTATGGCAAATCACAAAGCACAGCTGGTGCCAGGTTTCACAACACTCTGGTGTCTTTGATGTTTTTATTTATTTTTGAAGGAGAGAGAGAGACAGAGCATGAGTGGGGGAGGAGCAGAGAGAGAGGGAGACACAGAATCCGAAGCGGGCTCCAGGCTCCGAGTTGTCAGCACAGAGCCCGATGTGGGGCTCGAACCCACGAACTGTGAGATCATGACCTGAGCCAAAGTCGGATGCTTAACCGACTGAGCCGCCCAGGCGCCCTGGCACTCTGGTGTCTTTGTCCCGATACAAGTAAATGTGGCTGCTCAGCGGGGTCCACTGGGACCTTTGCCCCTGTGGAGGCCATATGGCCTCTACCAAATGCACTTCAAGCAGGGGAACCACTTCTTCCCGTGTGACACCCTCAGACCCCACTGTCTGCTCCTGGGGAGCACTGAGCTCTGAGACTTCAGACACTGCACTCTACTGTTTATAGAATCCTGGTGGTATTGAAACCCTCTCCTTTCTTCCCATCAATGTTTTTTGGGGAACTGATTTCTTGTTCAGTCCCTGTGAGCATTTTCACTCTCTTTCTTTCTCTCCAGCTGCTTTTGGGGGAGTGCTTTCCTTGCACAGTCCTGAGGCACTTCATTTCCCCCCTTTTTCTTTCTCCTCTCTCCACAAAAACAGCTCCTTACCTTCTGTGATTTTTCTCTCCCCCCAGTTCACCCCTCTGCACCGTATACCTGCTGAGTTCTGTGGCTCAAGTTCTGAAGATTGTTGTGTTAATCCTTAGATCAATTTCCTGGGTGCTCAAAATGGCTTGGTGCTGATCTAGCTGCATTTCAGGGACGAGACAAGCTCAGGGCCTCCATTACTGCTCTGTCATCTTAATTACTCTCCCCAGTAGTAGTCACCTTGAAGGCTGGCTACCACAATGCCTTTTCCATCTCAACTCATTATTTTGGTGTCATGCAGATATAGGTATAATAATGCAATGAAGAAAAAGCCTTACATAAAATTTAAAATTTTAGGCACACTTCAATACATTTAAAATAATTTAATTTTAAAGATAAATTAAGTAAAATTAAAAATTTAAATATATAGCTTTTAAATAAAAGGTAAGGGCACAGTAAAGCCACCTCCATCCATCTATCACTGGAGTCAATAAATATAAAGAGTTGGTCAAATTTGTTTGATCTATTTCTTTTACTCCACTTTTATTTTTATTTATGTATTTATTTTTTAGAGAGAGAACGAGTGAACAGGGAGAGGCAGAGAGAGAGGGGGAGAAAGAACCCCAAGCAGGCTCCATCCTGTCAGTGCGGTGCCTGACAAAGGGCTTGATCCCACGAACCGCGAGATCGCCGTCTGAGCCTAAATCAAGAGTCAGACGCTTAACCCACTGAGCCGCCTAGGCTCCCCTTTTGCTAAAATATTTTAAATCAAATTCCTGAAATCAGGAATTTTACCTGAAAATAATTCCGTTTGCATCTCTGGTAAGTTCTGTTTTGTTTTGTTTTATTGTTTACACGTAGCCACCGGGCATTTATCACACTCAATAAGATTAACAGTAATTCCTTCATGTCATGTATGCCTAGTCCATACACGAGCTGCCCCCATGGTGTCTTGCAGTTGGTTTGTTTGAAACAGGATCTCAGTGACAACCAAACAATGCATTTGATCGTATGCCTGCTAATTCTATTTATGTACATATATATGTATTTATGTACTTATGTATGTATGTATGTATTTATTTTCTTAAGTTTTTATTTAAATTTCAGTTGGTTAACATATAGTGTCATATCAATTTGAAATGTAGAATTTAGTGATTCAATACTGACATACAATACCCAGTGCCCAATTTATTTTAACCAAGAATGGTTTCCTCCTCCTTTTTATTTCTCCATAACATTTCTATGTGTTCTAATGCTTTATAGCACTGATGAGTTTCAACCCATTGTAGTTATTGTTCTTTTTGATTTCTTTTAGACCAGTGGGGACTTCTTTAGTGGTTCCTATTTCCCTTTGATGTGAATTCATTTACTGTCGAAAACCTCCTTTCAAAAGGGTGTCCCAGACTCATCTTCGTGCATCTTTGGCCCCAGACATGGAATGAGTCATTTATTCAAGGAGCTATTTACCTTTTAGTGGGAAATGGTATGCAATCTGGTACTAGGGGTGCTCACTGCCACTGCAATATTTTGAAATGTTATTTTACAATGCACTCAATAAGGCAGCAAATGAAAATAGCTGGATGTTCCCATTTCTAATTCAGTCCAATCTGCCATGTTGTAATACCTTATATAAATAGGGACCATTGAAGTGGAATTTCAGACAGAAGGTCTTTAAGGTGGAATAGCTTACTGCTAGATGATATCATAGACGGAGTTCTTACTGGAAGTTAAACTCAGGTTATGGCCAATTGAAGCAAACTGAAGTAGATGTTATTCCTTTGATGGTAGATGTTGTTCCCAGTTTCCTTACCTGTCCCCTTCCCCCTTTCCCCTTTCCCCTCTCCCCTTTCCCCTTTCCCTATGTCCTCACCTCTTTGTTCTCAGTGTTTTCATGTACTGAGTTTTTCCTTCTCACTTAGGAAGAAAACTCCTTCACAGTTACTCCTTCAACTGTGTGGGTTGACTTTTTTTTCAGATTTTTTTAATACACTACAGTGCTGTAAATGTATTTTGTCTTATGGTTTTCTTAATAACATTTTCTTTAGGTTACTTTATTGTAAAAATACAGTATATTTCATACAACACACAAAATATGTATTAATTGATTGTTTATATTATTGGTAAGGCTCTGGTCAACAGTGGGCTATTCATATTTAAGTTTGGGGGAGTCAGAGTTACACATGAATGTTTGACTGTGTGAGGGCATTGGCACCTATAACCTCTGTGTTTTTCAAGGGTCAATTGAACTTTCTTAGTGGTTATTCTTCAAGGGAAGCAGTAGGTTGGAGAGGAAAGTTGAAAGACCACTGTAGCAAATGAAACTGGATTTCAATCTTGGTTCCTCTGTTTTGCATTTTATAAAATGGGCACCTGGACAGAGACTGATGAACTGCAAATAATGTATCATTGAGGGAGAACTTTCAGGTGTTGGGAAGGAAGATATTTCCGGGTTGGGCGTACCTTCCAGATGTCTCTCAAATTCTATCTTTTAATCATTTAATTCCATTTGATGAGAAGATAATACTCTTTATACAGTGTTCCCACAGAAGAGAAACCATATTTCCCTTCTGTATGCATTAAAAAAAGACTTAGAAATTTCTCCCAATGTAGAAGTTCATTAAATACCCTTTTTTGCAGAAAGACTTTGAAGATGGAAAACCATACATCTCATAATTCCAGGGTTTAAAGCAGAAAGGACAGATTTTTTTTTTTTTTGCACCAGAGTAAATATGTCAAGTATGGCCATATTTGCATATGTTGTATTTTAAAATCATGCTTGAAACCGCCTCATATATTCTGAATCTGGCAAGTGGGAGGCAAGGAGGTCACCTGTACAGCTGGTGCAAGTAATGGAATTCCCACCAGGCACATTTAGAAGCTCCAAAATAATGTGACAAACAGAGCACTCCATCTGTTGGTTGTCCATTGAGATGAGCACCTGATCTACAGACAATTTAATATGGACAGTGTATCTTGAGGGTAAACATTTATAGTAAGGATCTTTAATTTTATTTACTTTCCATCTAATTATTCCAGGAAATAGTCACAAATATGAACTGTACAGGAGTACACATGCTGGTGAACAAACATCATATTTCAATCTTAATTATGCTACATGCAGAAAAAAATGGAAACTTGTTTCAACACAAGACGCTTCACAAATCTCGCATTATTGAAAACCATTTCATAAAAGCTTCGTGGCAGTTAATTTATGATATTCAAAATGACCATGAGCAGCTACATGAAGAATATTTGAGAGGAGAAAATGTAATAAACCATTTCTAAAACATGCTGTCCTTTTAAACACTTTGGATCATGGAAAAACAAACATAAGTAATGAAGTAGAAAAATTTTTTTGTGAATTGTAAAATATAACATATAACTGATTATAGATGATAGGATAGGTTAGGTTACTGCAAATTTTCATAGCTGTCATTTCGTATCAATATATTTTTTGAAAGTTTATTTTTTTTTTAATTAATTTTTTTCAACGTTTTTTATTTATTTTTGGGACAGAGAGAGACAGAGCATGAACGGGGGAGGGGCAGAGAGAGAGGGAGACACAGAATCGGAAACAGGCTCCAGGCTCCGAGCCATCAGCCCAGAGCCTGACGCGGGGCTCGAACTCACGGACCGCGAGATCGTGACCTGGCTGAAGTCGGACGCTTTACCGACTGCGCCACCCAGGCGCCCCGAAAGTTTATTTTTAAAATAGAGAGAGAGAGAGCAAGCATGTACACTCACATGTGAGCAGGGTAGGGGCAGAGAGAGAGGGAGAGACAGAATACCAACCAGGCTCCTTGCTGTCAGTGCAGAGTCTGACTCAGGGCTTGATCCTATGAACCATGAGATCATGACGTGAGCCAAAACTTAGAGTTGGATCCTCAACCTAATGAGCTGCCCAGGAGCCCCTTGCGTCAATAATTAAAAAAATTTTTTTTTTTTTTACATTTATTTATTCTTGAGAGACAGAGAGAGACAGAGCACAAGTGGGGGAGGGGCAGAGAGAGAGGGAGACACAGAATCTGAAGCAGGCTCCAGGCTCTAGGCTGTCAGCACAGAGCCTGATGGGGGGCTTGAACTCACAAACCTCGAGATCGTGACCTGAGCCAAAGTCAGATGCTTAACCAGCTGAGCCACCCAGGTGCCCCACATTAATATTTTTAACTAATTTCAGTAACCCTCACCTGGAGAAGCAGTTCTCAATTGATATATGTCTGTTGTGAGGTGTGTTGCAAGTAGTTTGTCATTAATAATAGTTACCAAAGTTTCAAAATGAATTATTCACTAGAAATTAGGGGAAACTCAAAGTGATCTGTATAATAAGGTCATCCAAGGACATGGGACTCAGGCATTTCTGTGAGCCTTCGAGGATGGGAGAGAGCTGGGGAAGGGGGAATTTTTGTTTTTAAAAGAGTTTTTATTTTAATTCCAGTTTGTTAACATACAGCATTATATTAGTTTCAGGTGTACAATATAGTAATTCAACAATTCCACACATCACCCTTTGTTCGTCACAAAAAGTGCCCTCCTTAATCCCCATGATGTATTTTACTGATCCCCTCTTTACTCTCTTCACTCTGGTAACCATCAGGTTGTTCTCTATATTTAAGAATCTATTTCTTGTTTTATCCCTGTCTTTCTTATTTTTTCCCTTTGCTTGTTTTGTTTCTTAAATTGTACATAAGAGTGAACTCATATGGAGTTTGTCTTTCTCTGATGGACTTACTTCACTTATTAGCATTATACTCTCTAGCTCCATCCATGTCGTTGCAAATGGCAAGATTTCATTCTTTTTATGGCTGAATAATATACCATTGTGTGTGTGTGTGTGTGTGTGTGTGTGTATCAATCACATTTTCTTTATCCATTCATCTATGGATGGACACTTGGATTGCTTCCATAGCTTGGCTATTGTAAATAATGCTGCTGGGGCACCTGGGTGTCTCAGTCAGTTAAGTGTCCAACTTTGGCTCAGGTCATGATCTCATGGTCCATGAGTTAGAACCCTGCATTTATCTCTGAGCTGATAGTGCGGAGCCTGCTTGGGATTCTCTTTCTCTCTTCCCCTCCCCAACTTGCGCTTTCTTTCTCTCTCTCTCAAAATAAATAAATAAACTTAAAAAAAAATGCTGCTATAAATGTAGAGGTGTATGTATCCCTTTGAATTAGTGTTTTTGTATTCTTTTTTTCCCCCAATTTTTATTTAAATTCTAATTAGTTAACATTCAGTGCAAGATTGGTTTCAGGAGTAGAATTTAGTGACTCATCACTTACATACAACCCCTAGTGCTCATCATAACAAGTGCCCTCCTTAATACCCATCACCCATCTAGCCCACCCCCACCCACCTCCCTCTGTCAACCCTCAATTTGTTCTCTATCTTCTTTTTTAAGTTTATTTATTCATTTTTGAGAGAGAGAGAGAAAGAGAGAGATAACAGAGGAGGGGCAGAGAGAGGAGAGAGAGAGAGACAGAGACAGAGAGAGACAGAGAGAGAATCCCAAGCAGGCTCTACGCTGTCAGTGTAGAGCCTGACGCAGGGCTCGGACCTGTGAACTATGGGATCATAATCTGAGCCAAAATTGAGAGTTGGCTGCTCAATTGGCTGAACCACCCAGGTGCCCCAGTTTGTTCTCTATCTTTAGGAGTCTCTTATGGTTTGTTTCCTCTTCTTTTTTGTTTTTTTCCCTCTCCCACATATGTTCATCTGTTTTGTTTCTTAAATTCCACACATGAGTAAAATCATATGGTGTTTGCCTTTCTTGCCTGACTTACTTCACTTAGCATAATACACTCTAGCTCCATCCATGTGATTGCAAATGGCAAGATTTCATTCTTTTTGATGGCTAATATTCCATTATATGTATACACACACACACACACACACACACACACACCATATCTTCTTTATCCACTCATCAGTTGATGGACATTTGGGCTCTTTCCATACTTTGGAGATTGTTGATAATGCTGCTGTACACATCTGTGTGTATGTACACCTTTGAATCTGCATTTTTGTATTTTTTGGATAAATACCTAGTAGTGCAATCGCTGGATCGTAGGGTAGTCCTATTTTTAACTTTTTGAGGCACCTCCATACTGTCTTCCAGAGCGGCTGCACCAGTTTGCGTTCCCACCAACAGTGTAAGAGGGTTCTCCTTTCTCCACATCCTCTCCAATGCCTGTTGTTTCTTGTGTCATTAATTTTAGCCATTCTGACAGGTGTGAGGTGGTATTGGAGAAGGGGGAATTTTACACAACCTGCAGCAAATTTCCTCTGTGCCAGAGCCTTTACATCCATCATTCATCACTATGTCATAGTGGGTATAATAAGGTTGGGAACTGCCAAATACTTGAGCAAAGCTTGAGCATGGCGCTAGGGACCCTTTGTGGGCTGGTGTGATATAATCACCTCTGCTTCTTGCTCAGATTCTAATGGCTCTCCAAGACAAGAGATGTTGCTTCCAGTTTAGAGAGGCCCTGTTCCTGATATAGTTTGCCAGTTAAACCTCCTACGACACTTGTGTAAAGGATGCTCGTAAAGGAGGGTGCCTGGCTCCCTAGGAATGTATATTCTCCTTTACTATTGAGTAAGGGTCTAGGAGAAGCCAAGTGTGATATTGACCAAAGTAAAAACAAAAGTAGCAAAAATAAAAGGTAATCAAATAAAATAGTAAAAAGTAATAGTGGGCTCTTTACCGAGCTCTTTACATATTCATTAAGTGCTTTAAATAGACATTAATCCCGACCACACTCCTCTCAGTTAGGTATTATTATTTCCATTTTACAGATGGTGTAATTGAGCCTCAGGGATTTTAAGAACCTTACTCAGGGTCCCAGCTAGTGATTGACAGAGCCAGGTTCAAACCCATGTCTGCATGATGCCAGTTGCCAGCCGTGTGTACTGTGTTCCACTGTTGCAAAGTAAGAGGGGAGGATCCTACACTCCATGAGTGCTGCTCAAGAGATGTAACAAAAATTGTCATGCTATACAAAAATCAACTTACACTTTCAAAGCTATTACAAATTATGAAGCTTTTTTTACATATACTATCTCACCGACCATTAAAATAACTAGGGAAGACCCTCTTTATGTGTAAGACTCACACGTGCATGCATGTGTGTGTGTGTGTGTGTGTGTGTCTGTGTGTATGTTGGACATTGCGATGGAGTGAGAGGGAGGAAGACAATGTTAGAGTACTCTATTCCTGTTACTCAGTATGTGAAATGACATAGTGTAAAAGATTTAAAGATCTTCATTTCAATTGATCTGAAGATTAACAGATAATCTTTCCTAATAAAATAAGAAGTAAAACTGAACCCTGACTCTTTAGACCTGACCCAACTCTTGGTTTCTTTTAAATTCTTGACTTATTGTCCCTGCAGAACCAGGCTTCTGCTCCAGTTGGTCTGAATCCAGCAACTGTGAACCTTAACTCACAGGCTATATTACTCCTGACTTGTGGGCAGAAGGCATCAGTGAACTCTTTTTTGTAAGGCCCTGGGACCAAAGAGGCAGAGGAAATGTGAGGGAATGACAGTGAGCACCTTTTCAAAGTATTGGTTTATATATCATATTTCAGTATTCCAAAAGTATTATTTAGGCTTTTGTGCACTACCCATTTTGGAGAACAAGAGATAAATCACAAGCTTGACCTTCAAAGATCAAGTTGTAGAGGCATCATTTATGAAGTATTTATGTGTGGATATAACTTAATACATTGGACCACAGGTGAGCTTTGTTTCTCTCAAGACTACTCACCCATCCACTAGCCAAGTTCACACCCAATGACAGCATGTCATTTTTGAGCCAAAATGACTGGTCCCAGAGCTGGTTCAACTTCCTTTTGCCTGGAGGACAAAGTATAAAGCCATCTTGGAAAGGAGAAGGAATTTTCATAGAGAGGGCAGAGTTCATGAAGTGTTACATTAGGCACCCGATCCCTTCCCCTTTTTCCGATCTGTGGGGGTACAGAGGTCACTTGACCTGTTCTCTTTGCATCTCCCACCAGCCTAAGGGGTCCCTGAGAGTGTTCCATGGGACTTGAAAGGCGATTTTAGACATAAAGCTGGTGTCTTCTTCTTTCAGGAGCTACTATTAAAACTAGGGGCTGACAGATGTGACTTGCCATGGCTGGGTCTGGAAAAACCATTGCGTGGTGCAGCTGAGATGGATGGAGATTGTCTGGGTCTCCACCATGTGGCATGGGAAGGATGTTTGAATTTTCCTGTGTGCCCAGAACCCACCTGCAAAAGTGACTAGGGGCAGTGACTGGTTTGCAACCCTGCCCTTTCCCCAGTGTGTAGAGTCAAAGGGAAGGAGTAGAAGGAAGGTGGGAAGAGACCTGGATGATGTTGACTGAGATAGTAATTCCTGAAGTGGATTAAAAGACACTTATGGACTGGGTCAATTTTGGTGGATTGGACTAAATTTAGTTTTCTTACTGTCAAGTGGGAGTGGAAGCCTGTCAAAGAAAAGTGTGTGCAGATATAAAAATAAAGAGTTTCAGGTTTTCACAAAGCTGATTTGTCATTGTCCAATTCATGCCACTTACAGTAGATTTGTTAAATCTACAGTGAGGCAGTTATTGAAAGCCAGGCTTTGTTGAAAAGAACATGCCTTTCTAAATTCCAAAAGCTTCCCTTTAAATAACAGAACTGAAGGGCTGAGCTTAGAGCACAGGAGGAACAGGGCATTGGGAGAGGAAAAGGTCAAGGACTGGCCTGAGGGTTAGATCCACGTTCTCCAATTGAGGTTGAGAGTCTTTGGGGGATGGGGGTTAGAAGCAATCAAAGGACTTTAGGGAAATCCTGAACAGGAATCTTTCACAATCACTGGGAATTAGGATCCAGAGGGAGTGGAGCTCAGTCCCAGAAAACAGAGTTCCTTTTTTTTGTTTGCACATTTGAGTCACAGAGTGGTGAGATGTATCACTGCTCACGAGCATGCAGGGGCCTTCCTGGTGGGAGGACTAGACATCCTCACCCTGATGAACTCAGGTATGGCTATGTGACTTGCTCTGGCAAATAAATGTGAGCAGAAATGAAGGGTGTCTCTCTTAGGCAGAAATGCTAAGCAACATAATTGGTCATGCTTTAAAAAAACAACCCTCTATCTCTTACCATGGTGGAAGCAGGTATTGAGGTGGAGCTTACATCAGCCTGGACTCTCGAGTGACTACGATGGGCAGATTTTCCCTGTCAGTTTATGATGAGTGAGAAGTAAGTGTTCTTATAATACAACTTTTGGGTTTTTTTGTTACTGCGGCATAAACCACCACCGCTTTCTGACCAATACACAATGTGAAAATTTTATCCCCAAGACATGGTCTGTATAACTCCATTTAAACAGGTATAGTTAATTTGCTGAAGAGGGCAGCAGGATTAAATTCCATCCCAGTTGTTTCTTAAACAATTCAAGGACTAACTTACTCCCTTTTTAAATGGCCCCTATTGCTTTCTACTTGAATTATAGTTATTGGTGATGCATTTAAAGTCCTCCCCTAGGCTGAAGATTCTTTGAGGATGGGAAGCATGTCTGCTCCATTTTTGAATAAAAACTCATTCCTCCCCCCACCGCAAACAAAACTTTCTCATAGTTATTATTGAACCAACCTACTAGTGTGGAAGCGTCGAAACAAGAGAAAAATAATTTTCCCAGTAAAGCATGTCCGGCTGTTCAGATAGTAGTGATGTTTTCAGCATCATGTGGTAAGAGGCTGGTGACCTTGATACAGCAGACATATGTGTGCCATCTCAAGTACAATTCCGTATGCACCCAACTTTATTCTTCTCCAGTGTCTCCTCTCAGAGTTGAACCTGATTTTATTACTAGTTTTCACTTGAATCCATTGGGGAATGGGATGATCCCGCTTTTGTTTCTTGGCCAAGAATCACTTGATCCTGAAAGTCTCGTGAGAGGACATGATGAGGATCAGAGTCAACTGCACCCGCCACAATGGTCAAGAAAGGGAATAAAAGAACAAAGCCCATTCTCTACAGGTCATATGAATGAGTGGTAGAAACTATTGGTAGAAGCTTGGTTAGTCTGAAACCTCTGATAGATATTTTGGATGTTTCAATTTCCTAAAATATAAAAAAAAAATTCTTGTTGTATTAGAGAGATACCTATTATGTAGAATAGAGCCTTTCTCTTCAGTGGGCTCGTTGAATGGAAGCTTTTGCAACTGCACACTCTTCAGATAAGGTGAAAAATAAAGAAAAAATTATCATTAGCTAACTTTTATTGAATGTTTACCACGGGCCAAATACTGTTCTAAACCTTTTACACTTACATCTTCAGAACAACCTTAAAAGTTAGGTACAATTATGATTCTTAATTTTGAGATAAAGAAAATTCAGCACAGAGAGGTTAAATAACTGGCTCAAGGTCACACAACAAGGTGGTGGATTTGGAATTCAAATCTAGGTCTGACTCCAAAAATCTTGCTTTTAGCCACTGTGCTATACTACTCACTCAGCAGCAGAAATATTTTTGAGGCTTCTTCAGCTCTCAGCTACCTTGTCTGGGAGCTACCTCTATCTATAACTCACATTAAGGAGTAGGACTTAGGTCTCCTTCAAAGCTGATGAGACTAGTGGTAGGCTGGTCAATGGTTCATCCAATGGAATGTTAGATTTTTTTCTCTAGAAAATTTAAACCAAGAAACACAGAGTGTGAAATTAGGGTATGTGAAAGGCAAAAATGACAAATTGAGGGTCTTTGACCTGGACCTTTTTGTTTGGCCCCAGCCACCAGTGAAAAATCAAAAATGGGAGAATGGGGAAGGCAAGGGAAAAAGTCACAAAATATTGTCCATGACAAAAAATAGCATGTGTAATATTCCACTTAGGTATTATTATACTTGCATGTGTATAGGTATAAGGAGGTGCTGGTGCATAAAAATATGGTCACCAAATGTTAGTGATGGCCAATGAAGAGTAACGGCATTTTAGGTGATATTTATTATTTCATGTAGATTTATGTATCTCTTGACTACTTTACAATGAGCATGTATAATTAGAAAAAAAAGATCTTAATTTTAAACATGAAGATTTTACATAAATCTCTGTATTCCTAGGTTCAGTTGAAACTTGAAAGCACTGGCATTGCTGGGCTCACACTTTCACATGGCAACCAGGGCTGGGGCTGAGTCTCGACTTTTCCTTCTAGCATGGTGGATACACTCTAACTTCCACAACCTGTTCTTCACACTTGACCGTATTTGCTTCTTGCTATTTAGTGCTTGTTGCCTGTCGGCATTTGAGGGGCCTTTCTTTAGAGACTTGGGGTTAGCAGCCATGTTGGGTTATGCGCAATCTACAAAAGCCATGTAAGGTAAGGTAAGCCATGCAAGCTCAGGATCTAGAGCAGGGCCATCTAATGGAACTTTCTGTGATGATAGAAACAAGCACTTGAAATGTGGCTAGTGTAACCAAGGACCTGAATTTTAAACTTTATTTAATTGTAATTCATTTTAATTAAAATAGCCACGTGTGGCTTATGGCTACTATACTGGGTAGTATAGATTGAGAGACAGAAAGAGAGGGAGAGAGAAAGAGAGAGAGAGAGAGAGAGATGAGAGTTTGCTGAGGGTGGAGATACTCTAAAGAGAGTATCTACATAGGTCATGCTAATAGGTGGCCCAAAAGTCACACATAGCCTACCTTCAGACTGTATATTGGAAAAGAAGTGAGGGATGAGAAAAGGGGTTGGTGCAAGAGAACCTCTTTAGAGAGAGCTGTCAGCATGTTCTACATTTCTCCCCCTTTCCTCCACCTGCTTCAAATCAAGTAATGGGGATGCAGGAAGATTGCACAGAGAAGTGACCTATTCCTTGGATTTACAAGACTCAGAAGTGGGTGTTTGGCTGTCCTTGGAAAATGTCAAAGGAGAGACTAGCTGGCGATGCCCCTGCCCACACAGCAAGGAGAAAGGGCTAAAATGGGAGCAGCCTGAGTTTGACAAGAGGGTACCCTCTGGTCTAGAGAGAACTCTGTAGAAGGTGGCGGTGGGGTCACTACCTAAGAAGATGAGATATCTACAATAGGAAGAGTCTTTGTGGGGTCTACTTTCAGAGACTACTGTTGGAAGGGAGGGAGTGGAAGACCCCAAACACACCCCCTGAAAGAGAGATGTAGCAGTGTGAACTGCCAATCAGAGGGTACCAGCCTGCAAAGACAAGAGCACCCATCTCGAGGCCCTTTTCCCCCTTTTACTTTCCTCACGTGCCTCACCTGGTGAGGAGGTGGACCAAGGAGAGCAAAGGCAGACCTCAGCTTCTGTCTCCGCAAAAGGTTTCCAGTGGGAAAAATGGATTGCCATTTACTTAGGTGGGGGAATGCAGAGGGAAATGTTTTACTTCTGGAGGGGAGGAATCAGGAGTTCAGTTTGGGAAGGTGGATACCAACTAGCTAGCCTAGAGGAGATGTTGAGGAGACAGCTGTATAGAATCGGGAGTTCAAGAGCGAGAGGAGAGAGAAAGTTGGGAATTGTCGGCATGTAGATGGCATTTGAAACCATGCAAATGGATGAGTTCACTTAGGGAGTGAGCCCGCATAAGTAGAGGACTGAGGGCTGAGCCCTGTGACACCCCGATGTTTAAATGCATGGAGATGGATGGATCCATGTAGGGTGCTTAGAGCAGAGTTTGGCACATGTTGTGTGCTCAGTAACTGCTATTATCAGTCGGAAATGACTGGGGAACAGAGGTTTTCTAATGGAGATCAAACTCAACGTTGATCTAGTGACTTGTAATAGCTACATAGGTAGGGGGCAGCGCTCTCCATAGGAAGAGCAAGTGGCAAACTTGCTAATTCGCATTGTATATATGGCTCTGTTCCCAAGGCTGGTTTACTGAAGGATGTGTCCTGTTCAATCCTATCTGGGGTGCGAGGAGATAAGCATGGCATCCAGGGAGGCCAGTCACCCAGACCAAGCCTGGGGAGGCAGAAGCAGAGAGCAGCTGTCAGCTTTACAGGTGCAGAATCTGTACTTTAGCCTTACAGCTGGAGTTGTGCCCGGAAACCCCGTGGCCAAACTCAGAAGAGACCGATGGTTCAATCGAAGCACGATTTTAGTAATTTATAATTGACGAGGGCTTCTCTGCATCCTAGCAAATGGCGTCTTCATCTCTCGCCTGGACTTCCACAAGAGTTCCCAAATATTTCCCCACCTCCACTCTTGCTCCCCTCCAGTTCTTTCGCCACAGGCTGACTGGAGTGATCTTTAAGGAATATTGTTTGGATCGTGTCCCTCTCAATCTTTGATTCCTTCTTTGTCTGGCTAGTATCGGAATAAAGTCCAAACTTGACGGAGTTTGGCCCTGCTTGGTCTGAGCCCAGCCTTCCTTTCCAACTTTGTCTCAGGCAGCCCTGACCTCCATCCTCCTTCTCTTTATGTATGCTAGCATTTTTTCAGATGGAGAGCCTCACTTGCTCCAAGCCCATCTTATCTCTAGGTCCTCCGACCTGCTGGTCCCTCTGTGGGTGCTGTTCCCTCCCAACCCTGCACACTTGGAATGTCAACTTATACATCTCTTCCACACAGAGGGCCTTCCTGACCTTCCAATCCAAGTTAAGTCCTCCCAGTTATTGTTTCTTATGTTGCCTTCATAGCACTTCATAAAAAGTTTATAACTATACGTTTATTTCTACGTTAATTTGTTTAATGTCTGCTCTCTGACTAAGCTTCTGGTCCATAGGGCAGTAGTTCTCGACTGTATTGCCCAGTGCCTGGCAGGGTGCTTGGTACACGGAAGTTGCTCAGTGAGTATTTGTTGAGTAAATGGATGCCAAGGGGACCAGAATGTTATCTCTGTGGCTCAACAGTGTTCCTGTAGAAGATTTACCTGGGAAGCCAAATTACCCGCTGGAGGTGGTACCAGCATGGAATCAGGGCCAGGGAGGTGGTTGGGTGATTTTAGTGCCTGGTGTGTTTGAATCATGAGATCCTGATACCCTCATCTCTACTCTGAGGAAGTATCTGCAAGGGGTCTGGTCCTTTGCTTTTCTAGGGCATCAGACTCACCCTTCCAACACGTTCTTTCACCACGCAATTGGTGAGGTTACAAATAGAATCATAGGCTTCTGGGCTTTTATTTTTATTTATTTTTTGGTATAAATAATTTTTTTTGTAATTTTTATTTTATTTATCTAGTTTAAGTTTTTATTTTAATCTCAGTTAACGTACAGTGTGGTATCATTATTATTATTTTATTCTTTATTATTTCATTATTTCAAAGTAAATATGATAAGAAGCAAATAGTTTGGAACTATAATGTTCACAGAGTCTAACAGTTCCCTGCTTCTAAAATTATGATTGGGGAGGGGGGTGCCTGGGTGACTCAGTCAGTTAAGCATCTGACTTCAGCTCAGGTCATGATCTCACGGTTCGTGAGTTCCAGCCCCGCATCAGGCTCTGTGCTGACAGCTCAGAGCCTGGAGCCTGTTTCAGATTCTGTGTCTTTCTCTCTCTTTGCCCCTCCCTGCTCACGCTCTGTCTCTCTCTCTCTCAGAAATAAATAAACATTGGGTGTTGTATGGAAACCAGCTCGACAATAAATTATATTTAATAAAAAAGGATAACAAAATAAAATTAAAAAAATAAATAAACATTAAAAAAATAAAAAAAACCCCATAAAATTATGGCTGGGATTTGTGCGTACTCAAATTTCTCAGCCATTTTTTTCAGAATATTGGTTAGTGTGAATTATCTTTTCTGACAATTTATTTTAGTTATTGAACTATTTACTTACTTATTGCAGTTTCATGTTCAGCCTTATCTTCAAGTTCGGGGGCTCTCTTGTTGTCACATATGCCAATGACACACACAGTGGTGTAAGGCTTTAGAACACTTGCCAGTTCTGGCTTCCTGATGTGAAATTCAGGTTGTTTTTGAATCTGTTAATAGATTCGATCAAGGCAAAAGGTCTTCAATTCATAAAAATGGACCATAACAAACTTAGAAAACAAAAAGCTCAACAGAGGTATGATAGCGCTTTCCTTAATGTTTCTGCCTCTCTGTTAAATACCCATATAAATAGTCTGCTGCAAAAGAGCCAACTTTGATTAACACAGAAATTCGATGGCCATTCTGGCATGTGTCAAAATACAGAGCCCCTAGTGTGTATTTTCTTCATGTCAGTTCTCTTCCAGGAAGTCATTTGAATACTATTCCATAGCCACTATGCAAAAAGCCTGGAAGAATCCAAAGAAGAAAATCATCTTTTTTTTTTATTTTTTTTTATTTTTTTTTAACGTTTATTTATTTTTGAGACAGAGAGAGACAGAGCATGAACGGGGGAGGGGCAGAGAGAGAGGCAGACACAGAATCGGAAGCAGGCTCCAGGCTCTGAGGCATTAGCCCAGAGCCCGACGTGGAGCTCGAACTCATGGACCGCGAGATCGTGACCTGAGCAGAAGTCGGACGCTTAACCGACTGAGCCACCCAGGCGCCCCAAGAAAATCATCTTTAAAGAAAATCTCAAAAGGATTGCTTCCCATAATTTTATAAATGTTGTCACGAAGGACATGCCCACCAAGCCCTGCCAGGCCACAGTCAGTAGCGGACCCTGTATGGTTAGATCCTGCAATGCTGCCATTTCTCACACTATATGAATTAGGGGATGCAGAGTGACAATTTATGCAGCCTTATGAAACATGCCAGAACAACGTAGCATTTAAGCTCAGCTATTTTAATGGCCCAATTTATTCAGACTGCTTGAGGATAAAAAGTGATTTCATAGGATTTGTTACTATTAATCACTGCAACCTTAGTATTTAGTAGATTGTGGGCAGGTGTTTTCAGGATTATACTAATAACAAAGGAAAACAACAGACATGTTTTTAATAGTCAAATTATAATTAGAGACAATTAATGTAACATTTTAAATTAGAATAAAAGGGCAAGGTTAGCGCATTATCATATATTATAATTAATGTATTAAATGCAGACACAATCATCTTACTTTCTTTTGCAGTTACTCATTCTGCTTACAATAAGTAGTTTGGTAACAGGTTCAGAATGAATGTGGGGGAAAATCAAAGGCATCATGGCTTCACTTCTGGTGTCTACGAAGGAGAGAGAATAAGCTATATTTTAAGAGACCTCTGAAAAAAGTTCATTTTAAAAAATGCCAACACTCAGGTTTATTATTATTCTCCTGGGGCACACACTTTGAAATGATATTTTCACACAAGGTAGAATCTGAAATTTGAATTCTGTCATAGCCACAAAATGCTGAAAGTCCAGGTCTCACAGGGAATAACATTTAAATATTAAATGTCTATGTCCGAGGCGGAGATGACAAGAATAAAAACGATCCCATTTCAAGTCTCTGTCCTCTTTGTTTTTTAAACTGGGTTAAATTAGCATTTTTGTTCAGTTGGGCCTGAAAGAATACAAAGTAAATACGATAAGAAGCAAATAGTTTGGAACTATAACGTTCACATAGTCAAAATGATTCTCCATTTCACCGAAGGCCTCCCTTTTCATGGAAGCATACGATTGTTATTTACAGTTTGTGGGACTAGAATGACTGGTCCATCAGTCAAACTGCATGCTTCGTGCAGCAGAAAAAAACCAAAGGGATGATTAACTGAATTTTTTACTTTATAACAAATTGTTCTGGTGTCAGAGAAGTGGTCTTATAGTCCTCATTGTTTGGCCCTTTCCTCCATTTTCAGGACCTGTATCTTACACATGTCAGTCACTGGGTGGCCTGAAGGATGACGGCTTTCTGGGGCTACCTTTTCCTTACATATAATAAGGATAGCCAGAGTCCCCATATGTGTTAGAGTTTTTGAGGAGCACGTAATAAATAGCTCCTTTTTCTTACTTAATTTCTCAATTTGTGAAGAAAAATAGAAGTGATTGTATAACATGTGTATATTCAGGTGATTACAGAAATGGGCCAAAATATCATCCAGAAAAAGAGAAGGCTCTGCAACAGGTCCAGGTTGCTGTGTAAAGTGTTCTGCCATGTGACCTAGTGGATCTGATGGTACTTGAAATGTCTGTGTAGATTGAGATGTGTATGGAGCTCTGGCAGGAGCCTTTTTGCACACCTCCTTTAGAATTTTAGAGCAGAGCTCTGCCATGCTTGGTAGATGGCTATTCTTTGGAGAAACACTTGGCCATGGGCCGCTAAATGAACACTCGCTGTCTCTGATAAACCTGGTGATGACCGACCCACCAAACCACAAAGCTGGCATTCAGCAGAGCTTGTGCAGGTGCTGAATGTGTAAGTAAGTTGAATGAGTAGGTGGCCCAGATGCCTATGGACCGTTGCTACCTTGTCTCCTCTTTCCTGATTCACACATATGACCTCATATGGAGTTCCCTATGACTAACGTTGACAGAGGAGCAGAAAACTTCAGGCCTGGTTTATAGGTCTGCATGATGTGCTGGCACATCCCCAGAGCAGATAGCTCAGTAATACTGGCCCATTCTGAGGTGGTTCTGAAGTATAGCAGTGAAGGAAAAATTCTATTGTTGTACAGTGCGTCAAGGAATACATTCAGTTATTCATTTTTCTTGGAAGAAAAGATGGTTCAAGGTATGGCTCTATATTGACTCATAGACAGTGGCCAGTGGTTTGACTAGATGGGCAGTGTCTTGTGCTCAGTGTTTGGGTCTGTATGGTATGTGTTGGAAGGCTTGTTTGTGCAGGTACACCCTGAAGGTCCCTGCTAATCACTATCTTAAGAATGTAGAAATCCCGTCCTCTCTCTATGTTCCCATCAAGAAGTATGTGCAGAAGAACATGTTGTTCAGCATCCAAGGTCAGGGGCTCTGGAGGCGGCCAACCTGGAGCATCTCCTTTGTAACAAAGAGTGTCTGAAGGGCAGAACTTGATCTCCTTGCAATGCTGGCTGTGCAAGGAGGGAGAGGCTACAGACAGTTGCTGGCCTAAGTTGCTGCCCTATAAAAACTTGATGCATGTAGATCCTAGCAGTGGATACTTTGTCCGGTTGGCTGCTCCTGGGCTCCCTGTATGTAATTACCCCCAGTAAACCTAGGTCTTGATTGCTATCTCTGGGTTATTTCATCGACCTCCTTGGACCATCACTCACCCTTGACTTAGAGTCTGCTGGGGGGCCATCTACAACAGGTCCCCCCAAGAAGAAACAACTGGAAAATGGTGAGTAGGAGGTGTATGGGTAGATTTTTCTGAATTGGCACAGGACATGAAGATGTTTGTCCCACATGACTATTCATCAAAAAGCAACCTCAGTAGAGGAGGATCTTAATAGTCAGGTGGACAAGATGCTCTGCTCTGCAGATGTCATTCACCCTTGCCCAATGGGCTTGTGAACACAGTGGCCATAGTGTCAGGGATGGAGGTTATGGAATGGACTCAGCAACATGGTCTTCTACTTACTGAGACTGATCTGTCTACTATCACTTCTGTGTGATCAACCTGCCAACAGCAGAGATAAACTCTGAGCCCCTGATGTAGCATCATTCCCCAAAGGAGGAGACAGCCACCTGGTGGCAGGTGGATGGACCACATCCGTCTTGGAAGAGGCAGTGCTTTGTTCTCACTGGAAGAGACACCTCCTGTTTTGTTTTCTGTGCCCTCAGTGCTTTTGCCAAGACTACCATCTGTGGACTTACATAATATGATTTGTAGCAAAGTATTCCCACAGCCTTGCTCCTGACCAAGAAACTCATTTAATAGCAGTTGGAGTGTAGCAATGGACTCATGCTAATGGAATTCCCTGATCTTACTGTGTTCCCCATCACTTGAAGTTGCTGTCCTGACAGAATGCTGGAAAAGCCTTTTGAAGATTTCCTTTTCGTGCCATCCAGGTAGCAACACCTTGCAGGGTTGAGGTAAAGCCATCCAGGATGTGGTATATGCTCTAAGTTGATGATTAATATATGGTGCTACTTCTTGTATCACTAGGACCCGGGTACAGGTCCAGGAAAACCGTGTGAAAATGGGAGTGATTCCCTTCACTACCGCCCATAGTGAGCCACTATTTGCTGGTTGGCATGGGGTACCTGTCGCTCTCAGAGTTCAGGTGCATTGTCACTAATCTACTGGTGCATCTTGTTTGGTCGAGGCAGCAGCCGGGCCCATGGCTCATCCAGCTCCTGCTGGATCAGCTCCTTCAGCTTCTCGGGATCTTAGGTCAGATGTGTGTGCAACTGCATGGTGGAGAGTGACAACTCATTCTGCAGGTCACCTGTGTTGTTGAGGTTAGAGGTAGCGAGGGAGAGACGAGGGTTTCATCTTGCCTTGTGGGTTCCAGTTTGTCCTTGCTTTCTCATTTTCGTGTCCAGCTTTTCTTCCCAACTGATTGTCCTGAGGCTCTACAGAAACTTCAGGCCCACATCAGATGAGGAGACAACAGCCTTCCATAGAATTCCTCAACATCTCCCACAATTGTCTAAGGTGTAATCCTTATAGTAAGTCCCATATAGTGGCTCTGCTTGTCTGACAAAGTCTAAGTGACACAGCATCCTTTGGACATCTCTGAGGATTCCCAGAGGAGGACTTGGTCCTCTTATTCGTTTATTCATCTGATTTCCTGCTTCTTGAAATTTTCAAATTCACTGTATCTTTTTTTTTAGTTTATTTATTTATTTTGAGAGAGAGAGAGAGATGCAGGAGGGGAAGAGAGAGAGAGAGAAAGAGGGAGAGAGAGAATCTCAAGTAAGCTCTGCGTTGTCAGTGCAGAGCCCAATGCGGGGCTCGAACCCACGAATGGACAAATTGACTGTCACCTTGACTATTCCCTTTGCTAAGCCCTGAGTCAACCAAAATGTATAACACTGTGTTTTCTCCTTCATTTACCTCAGACACCACTCATGAAAGTAGGAAATTTCATAAAGATCTTATGGTAAAAATGGGAGTTGCACTGAAGGAGATGACTCAAAATTGAATATTTGTTGCCCCTGTTTTGGAAAGTCCAGCTCCCTGGCCTTCTGCCAACTACCATTTTTTTTTCTTTCTCCTTCTCTTGTTTCTGCCTCTCTAATCGGAAATGTTCTCCTTGCTTCTGGCAACACAAAACTCCTTTCATACAAAAATGTAGAACAATTCAGCTCTCTCATTGTCATGTCCTTGATCATGCTATTGTGTGCTTTCCCTTTCATAACCAAAGAGGCCATCAGAGAAAAGCCATTTTTCTTCTGAAGAGGAAATTTGCTGCCAGTTAAAAAATGTAGCCCACCCTGTCCCCCCTTCCCCCACCTCCTCCATATCTTGAACTATCTTACATTAGATTTCCCTGGGAAGGGACACCATATTCTCTGTCATCCTGTCACAGATTTACTGTAAATCAATTTTATGAAACCAAAACCTTAAAAGAAAGTTTGGCAAATGATTGTATTAGGCGATGTAGGTCCTGCTAAGAAACAGCTTTGAGAGAGTTTTGAATTACAGGCAGTTTGTAACAGCTGTGGGTTGTGGCATTTTCCCTGGTGAGTTGTTTAGGGTGCCATTGTGTATAGATTTCAAGCTATACTTCTAGAAGCTTTCATTGAGGAAGTTGATATTTCACTTCTTTAAGAGTAAACAGAAAACCCCATGCTGTGTCTTAGGTGAAATTGTGGGCAAATTGTACTCCCCTTTGGAAATATATATGTTTGCCAATTAAAAAAAAATTAAGGAAGCAACAGAATTGTAGCAAGGTTGGTATTTAAATTAAACAATTTTTTTTTGTTTATTTTTGAGAGTGAGAATACAAGTGGGAGCAGGGAAGGGGCAGAGAGAGAGAGGGGAACAGAAGATCTGAAGCAGGCTCTGCATGGACAGCAGCAAGCCTGATATGGGGCTTGAACTCATAAAACTGTGAGATCATGACCTGAGCCGATGTCGGACGCTCAACCAACTGAGCCACCCAGGTGCCCCAGTAGGTTGGTATTGAAGTTCAGAGAAAGGGGAGAAAATATAGAAGGAAGTTGAGGAAGGTGGAAGAGTTCTATTTTAATTTATCAAGACATGACAGGAAGCACCTTATTTTAGCAAAAGAATGCCTCGTTGTACCTATGTTGAGTTAATCATGGTATCCAGACTCTTTATATGGTCCCATAGATTTCCTGGATATTCGAAAAAAGACTCCAAATTGAGAGACTGATAGTATTTCATTACTGCTTTGCTATTTTTGTGCTATCTAGAGCCTCATGATAAAGTTGTAATTTTTAATTTAATGAATTTACGTAAGAAGTGAAAGGGAAACTTCTTTTTGATCAGACAGATCTAATCATAATTTTTGTGTTCTCAGTGTGTGGTTGTCTTGTCTACCTCTTTATTACCCTACATGGAAGAGTAGGAAGGCAAGTCTGATGGAGAGAAAGCCTGTGGACAACAGCTTTTGCAGCTGCTGTGAGGGAGGACGAATGGGAGAAGATCTTGTTGGTCTGGTATCCATAGTACTTTTGACATCCAGTTGACTTGATGTCACCCAGTGATAAGACTGGAGTCCCAGGAGTGCGATCGAACTGCTACCAGTTTCTACCTTAGGACTTTGTTCATTAGAACAACTTGCAGAGAAAAACGCATGTATGTATATACGCGGAATAATTGCAAACAGTATCAGAAGACTCGTAGGCCCCATGAGGAGTTAAAAATCCTACTCTAAATTGCTATCTTTTGGAGAATTACAATGGTATTTGTATTTTTGAATACAGAGGTATCTTTTCAGGCTTAGTTCTGAATGTCATTCAGCTTTTCTGGGACTCAGAGGAAGAAATTATAGAATCATATACCTCACAGTTGTTTAACACATGAGTGAATGAGTCCCCAAATGAGGGCAGCAAAAGAGAAGCCGTATTTGTCTCATATTCACTGCTGTATTCCAGGTGCATAGTGGGCACTGAATAAGTAATTGTTGAAAACTTATGCTTTAGACTATAATGCTATAGTAAAATGAGGTGAGAGATTCAACATGGACAATTGTAGGCTCTTGGAGCTCCAGCGATGAGTAAGACATGTAACTATGACTCTGGTCTCTCACAGACACTGGGCTAAATGAAAAACAAGGGTAGTCTTGTCGGTCATGGGAGAAAACCTGGCGTTGCATGAAAAATTTTGCTGTGGGTAAGGTCGCTGGAGGACCAAGAAGACTGAAGGAGAGGTTGATATGGTGGTGGTCCAAGTGCTGAGGGAGCAGGGCTAGACCCCTCCCTGATTGAGCAAAGAGTCCCCAACATGGTTCCTATTCAAGTGGAGAGATATGTGTCCCCAGGAGTAAATGGGAAGAAAGCGGTTATCCAATTTTTAATCCTTTTTGCTACTTCAGTAAAATTGGACCAGGTCGATGTTGGGCTTTCTGAGGTAGCCATTAATTTTCTGTGTCAAACTCTGAACAAAGAGTGTGAGAAACACACACAGGAGTCAGATAGAAACACACAGGGGAAGCAGGGAAGGCACCTGCTGATGGCACAGAGGTTACAGACATTCCTGTAGAGAACACAGTAAGTCAGGCAGAGGTATAGGAATGGAGACCCTTGACATTCAGACAAATGTGTCTCAAAATCTTTGCAAATCCGCAGATTTACAAGGGCCACAATAGTATAAAAGTTTTCTTCCCCAAACTATTCCTTTTTAAAAAAAATTTTTTTTACATTTATTTATTTTTGAGAGACAGAGCACAAGTTGGGGAGGGGTAGAGAGAGAGAAGGAGGCATGGAATCTGAAGCAGGCTCCAGGCTCTGAGCTGTCAGCACAGAGCCTGACGTAGGGCTCAAACTCACAAACCGTGAGATCATGACCTGAGCTGAAGTCGGATGCTTAACCGACTGAGCCACCCAGGTGCCCTGCCAAACTATTTCTTTTTTAAATGTTTATTTATTTTTGAGAGAGAGAGAGAGAGAGAGAGAGAGAGAGAGAGAACGAGTGCACAAGTGGAGGAGGGGCAGAGAGAGAGAGAGAGAGACAGAGGATCTGAAGCGGGCTCTGTGCTGACAGCAGCGAGCCCAATGTGGGGCTTGATCTCACAAACCACAAGATCATGATGTGAGCAAAAGTTGGACACTCAACCTACTGAGCCATCCAGGTGCCCCTTCCCAAACTATTTCTAATCCACGTCCTAAAATCATCTTCTTAGAACTCTCCTGTGCCTCTCATGACTCTAAGGATTGGCTTTCTTTTGGAAACAAATTATTTTTTTTAAAAAAAAACCCATTTTTCAGATCTGAACAAATGGCAGTGAGAGTGGATCCTGGGCCGTTAGCTGGGTTCATGCACCAGCCAAGTAATTCAGTCCTGCACAGTAGCCTTGTAGTATGTGGGATACAAATTTGTGTCTGAGCAGACGACTGGATGTCATGAGCCTTTGTGGACACTCAGAAATAGTTCACAGTGAGAACACTAAACTAATTTTTTTTTTTTTAAATCTCATTCAGGGGTGTGACCTCAACCACCAGGATGTGGGTGTCTGCAGCTCAGACGTGACACTCCCAAACCACCCTCTGCAGAGCCTCCCTCCACACCTGGTGTACCTCCTGTGATTCCTACCTTGGGTGTCTGGACTAAAACCTGAACTGTCATCCTATACTTCTTTCCATGTTGTGTCTGCGAACCCTTCATCCGCCTCCATTGTTGACCTGTGCTTCCATTTTCCTTTAAAACAAACCCTCTCTGAAGACTTGTGTCTTCCCGCTTCTCCTTTCTCACCTCCTGTTCTCTCTTGAGCAGACTCCAGTCAGGCTGTCACACGCATCCCCCTGGATGAGGTCACCGAATCTCACTCCTCAGCAGCACTGACACATTCCTCACTCCCTCCTTCTGAGAAGCCTTCTTGTCTTGGCTCCCTGAACACCTTGTTCTTCTAGTTCTCTCCTCCCTCACTGGCTCTTCCTTCTTCAATCTCCAAAGTTTGGAATGATGCAGGGCTCAGCTCTTAGTCCTCTCCCATCTACGCTGTGGTCTCATTATAGTAGATCGTATCCGGTTATGTCTTTTAAAATGCCTTCTGGGGCACCCGGGTGGCTCAGTCTGTTGGTTGATTGTCCGACTTTGGCTCAGGTCATAATCTCACTGTTTCTGAGTTTGAGGCCCACATTGGGTTCACTGCTGTTAGCGTGGAGCCTGGTTCAGATCATCTGTCCCCCTCTCCCTCTGTCCCACCCTGCTTGTGCTTTCTCTCTCAAAAATAAATAAAACATTAAAAAAAATATTTTAAAATGCCATCCATGTCCTGATGACTCTAAAATTTTTTTTTTTTTAATCTCTAGTTCTGGTCTATTTCCTCCATTCCAGATTTGCTTTTCCAGCTGCCCACTTAACCACTATACTTGGATGTTGAATAGTCATCTTAAACTTAGCTGGCCAAAGAAAAACTCAATTTCTCCCCAAACATGCTCCTTCTCCAGTGTTTTCCATCATAGTAAATGACACCACCGATTCCTGCTCAGGAAAAATATTTGGCATTTGTCGCTGCTTTCCTTCCTACCTTCACAAAACCCCCTCATCAGTAAATCCTGTTAGTGCTGCATTTACAGTACATCCTGGATGCAAACACTTCTCACCACCTCCCTCCTAGACCATTTCTGCTATAGCCTGGAACTGATCTCTACTTTCTCCCCTAAGGGTGAGCCCTTAAAATTGTAAGCTTGATCTTGTCATTCCCATGTTTTGTTATTGTCTACCTCCCACACTAAATATATCCCAGCAACTAGAATGGCATCTGGCACATCGTAAGGATTTATCTGATGTTTGTTGAGTATAAGAAGGAAGAGGAGAATCAGGCAGATCGTCTTAATGTCCAGCGCCTTAAGTATCCTGTAATCAGCTTCTCTCCAATAAAAAAGGAGGTGATTTTCTTTTTCATGGATGAAGAGGGAGGGGCCCCACCCCTGTCCTGCCTGCCAGAGCGGATTATGCATTCATTGGCTTTGTTTCTTCTCTTTCTAGGAAGAAGAATCCTTGTCCCCAGGAGAAGGAAGCAGATTTAGAGAAAGAAGGAGCTAGAGGTGGAAGACAGGAGAAAAGCTGCAGGATCGGTGTGTGAGGAGAGAGTTTTGGGAGAAGGATGCTCTGGAGAACACACATTTGGGAATATGCATTTCAGATGATTTCTTCTGGATAGACCTGCTAAAGTGAAATTACCTAGTCAAATGATCCCTTGCCCCAGACATATAAGAAGGTGCCCATATGTTGCTGGCATTTTTTACGTTTTATAGCTGAAGAAACAACATTTTGGAGAAGGTAAGTTGCCTCACAAGTTGGCAAATAACTCTTCTGTCCAACTCTGAATGAGGTGTTTTCCCCCACGCGGCACCATGACTCAGTGTTGAGAACAACAGAAAATGTGGCAAGATCGGCCTTTGATTCAGGGCCTGCTGTCCTGGGGGATAGAGCTGGGCTATCCTGTGGGCTGCATTCAGGCCTCAGGGACACGAGGCGGGCCACAAATTCCCTTCTCTCTCAGGCTCGGGAACATTCAGACACTTCCTCGGACTGTTCTCGGCTGACTTTCACACTCTCAAATTTAACCTTGTCAGCCTTGATGATCAACAAGGTTGCAATGAGTATTCATAGAAATTGGTACAGAAGTTAATGTCCAGATCTGCATGAAACGCAGGCAGAAATGAAGACAGTGACACTTACCAACCTTGACAGAAGGGACAAAAGCCTAAACTCTACAAGGAAACATTTGTAGGCCTCATCAGCGTGCGGCTGCATATTGTAGACCTCACATACACTCTAAAAATCACAGGATCTAAGCATTATGGAAATGACAATGTCAATTTAAGGAGAGCTGTTGTCGCTGCGGGAAGATGCTTAGAAACATGCCCTGATTTCAGCATCCCTAGGAAACCCCCAGGGCCTTCATTTTTGGTATTTTCTTCTGTAAGCTTATAAGATGTATCTCAAGTTCTTCCCAAGTCTTAGTTCCTGGA
This sequence comes from Panthera uncia, assembly GCF_023721935.1. NCBI lineage: Eukaryota > Metazoa > Chordata > Mammalia > Carnivora > Felidae > Panthera > Panthera uncia. The sequence goes on from NC_064809.1 coordinate 81,962,872, forward strand.
GATTTATGGCCAATTATTGGTGAGTGGACAAATGAGAGCGGGGAAAGGAAAGACGGATTTTATAAATAACTTCTTTCTTTTTCTATACTTTCCGAAAAATAATAATGTAGGGCGCGCTCATATAACCTAGAAGGTGATTTCTATTTGAGGCACAGAGAAGAATAGATAAATTCACAGTATACAAAGTGAAAAAAATATCACCTTAATGAATGTTCAAAATTACTCACTAGAAAATTTCCAGTTTTCTGCTGTTAGTTGGTTTTGGAGCCTTGGTTTTGTAGGTCATGCATTGAGGGTGGTCGTGATATCTGCTGTTTTGTGCAGGTATCTGCGGGTGTGGGCCTGTATTATCCATGCACCGAATCCAGCACCCAATGAGTCCTTCTTAGGGCCTCTCCAGGTCTGCCTGTAATTAGAATTGAGCTTCTGGGGCACGTGGGTGGCTCATTCGATTAAGTGTCTGACTTTGGCTCAGGTCATGATCTCACAGCTTGTGAGTTTAAGCCCTGCCACAGAGCCTGGAGCCTGCTTCTGATTCTGTGTCTTCCCCTCTCTCTGCCCCTCCCCCACTCATGCTCTGTCTGTCTCTCTCTCTCAAAAATAAATAAACATTAAAAAAAAAATAAAAAAAATAATTGACCTTCCACCAGAAAGGTAGCTTATAGTGGCTTTATCTTATCTTTTGCCTGAAAATGGTTAGAAAGCTATTACCAAAATTGTAGGAAATACATTCAGAAAAGAAATAAGTTAAAAATGCATTTTTAGGGGCACCTGGGTAGCTCAGTCAGTTGAGCATCCAACTTCTGATTTCAGCTCAGGTCATGATCCCAGGGTCGTGGGATTGAGCCCTGGGTTGGGCTCCACACTGAGCATGGGGCCTGCTTAAGATCCTCTCTCTCTCTCTCTCTCTCTCTGTCTCTGTCTCTCTCTCTCTCCCCTCCCCGCCCCCCTCCCTGCTTGCACTCTTCTCTCTCTAAAATAAAAGGAAGGAAAAAACACATTTTTATTTGCATGGAAAAAAGACTTTTCTCTTAGTTATTATGGCCAATAGTAGTACTTATTATTGGGGTGCCTGGGTGGCTCAGTCGGTTGAGTGTCAGACTCTTGATTTCAGCTCAGGTCATGGTCTCATGGTTCAGGAGTTCATGAAATTCTGACAGTGTGGCTGACAACGTGGAGCCTGCTTGGGATTCTCTCTCCCTCTCTCTGCCCCTCCCCTGCTCATGTTCTCTCTCTCTTTCTCTCTCTCTCTCAAAGGAAATAAATAAACTTAAAAAATAGTACCTATTTTATTTATACATATGCTTTTTTATGGAATACTGGCAGCAACCCTATGAGGCAGACATTATTATCGCCTCTATTTTATAGATAAAGAAACTAAAACCTGGAGAGGTTTGGATGACTTATTCATGGCTGTACAACTAGTGGGTGATGAAGAATGGACTCAAAGCTAGATCCAAGATAAAATTATTGGCTAGTTTTGTTCCTTCATGCTCCTGTGGTTTAAGATGGGGTGTAGTATTGATGTATTCATGCCTAAATATGCCTTCATTTCATCATTATTATGCTTTACCTAAAATACGAAGGGGCTTTAGTCTTGTAAGTCAAATACTGGAATGTATTTCTAGCTAAAAATTAAAAAGCTAGAAGTGGAAAGGAAGACCCTGGGCTTTGACTATCAGGTGTGAAAACAATGGCTCAGTCGAGTCGAAATTTAACAGGGAAAAAAATAGAGCAAGTAGCAGGTAGGAATGCATTTGGCTGCAAGTACTAGGAAGATCTGACTATAGTGCCTTTGCCTAATAGGTTTATTTTATATTGTATTGTATTGTATTGTATTGTATTGTATTGTATTGTATTATTTTATTTTTTAAACATTTAAATCCAAGTTAGTTAATGTATAGTGTAATAATAATTTCAGGAATAGAATTTAGTGATACGTCACTTACATATAACACCCAGTGCTCATCCCAACAAGTATCCTCCCGAATGCCCCTCACCCACTTAGCCCATCCCCCCACCCAATGCCCTGCCAACAACCCTTAGTTTGTTCTCTGTATTTAAGAGTCTCTTAGGGTTTGTCTCCCTCTCTGTTTTTTTGCTTCCCTTCCCCATGTTCATCTGCTTGGTTTCTTAAATTCCACATAGGAGTGAGATCATATGAATTTGTCTTTCTCTGACTGACTTATTTCGCTTAGCATAATATACTCTAATTCTATCCATGTTGTTGCAAATGGCAATATTTCATTCTTTTTGATCACCAAGTAGTATTCCATTGTGTGTGTGTGTGTGTGTGTATATATATATATACACACACCACATCTTCTTTATCCATTCATCAGTTGATGGACATTGGGTTCTTCCCATAATTTGGTTATTGTCAATAGTGCTGCTATAAACATTGGGATGCATGTGCCCCTTAGAATCGACACTTCTGTATCCTTTGGATAAATACCTACTAGTGAAATTGCTGGGTCATAGGGTAGTTCTATTTTATGTTTTTTGAGGAACCTCCATGTTGTTTTCCAGAGTGGCTGCACCAGCTTGCATTCCCACCAGCAGTGCAAAAGGGTTCCTCTTTCTCTGCAACCTCGCCAACATCTGTTGCCTTAGTTGTTAATTTTAGCTAGTCTGACAGGTGTGAGGTGATATCTCATTGTGGTTTTGATTTGTATTTCCCTGATGATGAGTGATGTTGAGCATTTTTTCATGTGTCTGTTAGCCATCTGGATGTCTTCTTTGGAAAAGTGTCTATTCATGTCTTCTGCCCATTTCTTCACTGGATTATTTGGTTTTTGGGGGTTGAGTTTGGTAAGTTCTTTATAGATTTTGGATACTAACCCTTTATCTGATATGTCATTTTCAAATATCTTCTCTCACTCTGTTGGTTGCCTTTTAGTTTTGCTGACTGTTTCCTTCACCGTGCAGAAGGTTTTTATTTTGATGAGGTCCCAATAGTTCACTTTTGCTTTTCTTTCCCTTGCCTCTGGAGAAGTGTCAAGTTAGCAGCTGCTACAGCCGAGGTCAAAGAGGTTTTTGCCTGCTTTCTCCTCTAGGATTTTGAGGCTTCCTGTCTTATGTTTAGATATTTCATCCATTTTGAGTTTATTTTTGTGTATGTGTCAGAAAGTGGTCCAGGTTCATTCTTCTGCACGTCACTGTCCAGTTTTCCCAACACCGTTTGCTGAAGCGACTGTCTTTTTTCCATTGGATATTCTTTCCTGCTTTGTCAAAGATTAGTTGGCCATACGTTTGTGGGTCCATTTCTGGGTTCTCTATTCTGTTCTATTGATCTAAGTGTCTGTTTTTGTGCCAGTATCATACTGTCTTGATGATTACAGCTTTGTAATACAGCTTGAAGGTCAGAATTGTGATGCCTTCAGCTTTGTTTTTCTTTTTCAGGATTGCTTTGGCTACTCATGGTCTTTTCTGGTTCCACACAAATTTTAGGATTGCTTGCTCTAACTCTAAGAGGAATGCTTGTGTTATTTTGATAGGGATTGCATTGAATATGTAGGTTGCTTTTGGTGGTATCCATATTTTAACAATATTTATTCTTCCAATACATGAGCATGTAATGTTTTCCCCTTTTTTGTGTGTCTTCTTCAATTTCTTTCATAAGCTTTCTATAGTTTTCAGCATATAGATTTTTCACCTCTTTGGTTAGGTTTATTCCTAAGTATTTTATGGTTTTGTGTTATTTTTCTTTTTTTATTAAAAATATTTTTTAATGTTTATTTATTTTTGAGAGAGAGAGAGAGAGAGAGAGAGAGAGAGAGAGAAAGAGACAGAGAGCAGACAGGGAAGAGGCAGAGAGAAAGGGAGACATAGAATCCGAAGTAGGCTCCAGGCTCCCAGCTGTTAGCCCAGCGCCTGACGAGGGGCTTGAACTCATGAACTGGGAGATCATGACCTGAGTTGAATTTGGATGCTTAACCAGCTGAGACACCCAAACGCCCCTGGTATTATTTTTCTTATATAAGAAGCCTGTAGGTGGGCAGTCCATGGCTGGAAAGCTTCCCCAGAGTGTACCAGAGTCCCAGCTCCTTCTATATTTCCATTTCTTTTTTTTTTATGTTTATTTTATAAACATTTTATGTTTATTTATTTCTGAGAGAGACAGAGAGGGCACAGAGCCCAATGCAGGGCTTGAACTTACAAGTTGTGAAATCATGACATGAGCTGAAACCGAGTTGGACGCTTAACCGACTGAGCCACTCTGGCACCCCTTTATATTTCCATTCTGCCAGCCTTAGCCCGAGACTTTTTTTTTCAGGCTTGGTGCCTAATAATTGTGAGCTGACTTTTCCATCTCTAGGCGCATATGCAAAAGGCATACTGGAAGAAGGAGGGCCCAGCATGTCTGCCTCTGAGTCTATCTTTTCATTTGGAAAGGGATGCTCTCTCCAAAGACTTCCTTCTGGAAGTCTAAATTTGGCCAGAACTGGGTCTCAAGGCCACCCCGGTTGCAGAGGGGTCTGGGAAGGAGAGTATATCCAGCTAGGCCCACTTCCATGTCGAACAAACCAGGGTTATGTTATAAAGAAAAAAAGAAGGGAATGGATGTTCGGTGAATATATGCATATAATGTTGTTTTGTTTTGTTTTTTTCTTTTGGTTGGAGAGGTTAGGAATAAGAGCATGAGTGAATGGTAGTGATTGAAAATCACTTAAACCAAACACTCAGCAGGATTAAGCTTCAGAGGAGGGAAGTAGGACATTGTATGTGGGTGTTCTAATGGATGAGGAGCTAACTGGGTCAGCCTGGGCAGGACTCACTGGGAACTAGCACTGAAGAGAAGGCACGGCCACATGGCTGGCATGGCGGTGAAGGGTTGTTACAGAAGCAAGATGAGTCCTCATCAGGAGATGGCCGGGGAAGATCATGGTGGAGAGAAAATGCCAGAGTTTATGGGAACATACTTTTAAGGCTGAACCAGTCAAGGTGGCTGTGGGCACCAGAATCTATCTTCCCCAGAGGCAGTTTCTTGCGTGTCTTAAAGTGCCCACCCACACAACTCAGACTGTCTCAGGAAATCAGTCTGATGCTCAGCAGAAAAGCCCTGCATGCTGCCATTGTTTCTTTTTGGTAGTAATATAGATTACTGCAGAAGCAATACGTCCATGGTGCTGGATTTTGCACAATTATATGGTGCCCATCTCCTGGGAAGATTATGCTACAGTTCCATTGCTTGCAGAACCTGTATCTTGGGAGTTGTTTAGCTAGCCTTTAATTCCTTTTACTTCTTCCCCATGTCTCCTGTGAAGAACAGTTAGGTCTTTGCAGTATTATTGGCTGGTCACCAGGAAGTACACCTGCGGCCGTAGAATGGAGAGGCTGCCTGGGTCTTGGTCTGTGACTCTGTTCTCCTTAGCCCCATGTTCAGGCCATCAGAGTTACACACAAGTACATGAGAGTCCATTGCTACAGGAGAAACTTGGTCTAGAGTGAGAGCTGAGGCCACAGGGATCCAGCCTGCTGATAGGCTGGCTGGGGCTTGTCCTGCACTGATGTATGAGAGTGTCAGGCACCAGGCAGGGTTTGAAGGTGAACAGAATCCCTGACTCTGAAGGCAAAGCCAGGAAGGAGAACTGAGGCACAGAAGTCAAAGTTGAGGAGATTCCTATTGTAACATATGCTAATCCTTAGGTATAAGCAGAGAAGATCCAGTTTGTAGAAGCCAATGGCAAGGAAGACCAGGACCACTGGGGGCTGAGGCAAGGGATGTGTGTGTCCTGGGACAGAGTCAGGTGGCATGGATGTCAGCTTGGGTGGTGATAGTGGTTGGTGGTGGGCCAGGTGGGGAAAGGTGCTGAGGGAAGGCATTGAAATGCACAGGTCTAGTTTTCCTTATACAGAGGCTTGTCTGTCTTATAATGGTAGTCTGAACCTGGCCACTGTGAAAATGTGGTGCCTGCACGCGGCCACATGCACATGGTCACAGACACATGGTCAGAAGGGCTGTGCACTGGGAATCTCTCTAAGGGAACTGTTGAAGTTCTGCTGCGACTAGGAAAGTACTTTCTTTCTTTTTTTTTTTTTTTAATGTTTTATTTATTTTGGAAAGAAAGAGAGACAGAGCATGAGCAGGGGAGGAGCAGAGAGGGAAACACTGAAACTGAAGCAGGTTCCAGGCTCTGTGCTGTCAGCATGGAGCCTGATGTGGGGCTTGAACCCATGAACCGTGAGATCATGACCTGAGCCGAAGTCGGATGCTTAACCAACTGAGCCACCCAGGCGCCCCTAGGAAAGTACTTTCTAATCTATTTCGTGCAAGGTGTTGTCCAAATTTCTATATGCCTCCCCTTTTCCATTGTTTAAAATGGAGACATTTCCTACTTTGTGGCTCCTAGAAGAGATGTTATGAGTCTCAATGAGATTATGTAGTTCTTGGAATTCCACTGAGGAAATTGCTATGTAAATTCAATGTATTGTTATTCATGACATGTGTGCTTGAGCTGAAAACTCTAACTCCTACCCAACCATGCAAACCATAAAATTAGACTTCCTATACTGTGCACAGTAATTCTCTTTCTTATAGGAGAACCACAAACCAATTTTGCCTTACAGAAATGTGCTTTCATCCACAATTTTTAATACACATTTTGAAGACCGGCTGAGTTTTACTGTGAAGTTACATCTGAGAAAAGTGATACCATCAAGAAAATGACTCTTTTACATACAGGGCCATGCATGTTTTATGTGCTTACTGGGAGCCGATTATGAAGATCATCAATCCAAATGATCTAACAACTTTCATTTCCACATTACTAATGCAATTAAGAAATAATTTTCAATAATACGATTGCAAATATATTACATTTGTGAACTTACATACATCCATGCTGTGGGCGTTATCTGATTTTTTGGATAGCTCTTTAATTCTTTTAACAGTGGCAATTTTTTCTTTGGAAATGCATTATGGGTAATGTATGTTGTTTTGACAGTTGTTTCTTTGATGTAATTTGCAATTCTGCACCCAGAGTTGTAATATACTTCAGTTTAGATAAACAGCATGGAAATACAGAGGTTATCTATGTAAAATGATTCATATTTCAAAATACGGACTTCTGTGAAATGAAAAAAAAGTATTGCCATTAATCACACTTTTTATGATACTTTTTTCCTTGACTGAGATTTGTTGCATTTACTATTATAACATATTTCCTAAATACATTAGTTAAATGGAGCTGAAAATCATGCATGCATATTTTATGGAAAATGTGCAGATATATTTTCAATTTTAAGCTATAAACTATGGCTTTTCTTGGATGATTAAAATATTCTGGCCCATTTAAAATGAGGTATGTAATAAAAGGGATGTGCAATAAGAATTTTACAATGCTTAATAATACAAAGTGCTTTATCTGAAAAATGCCTTTTAAAAGGTGTTAATGCATAATTCAAGCACTTCTGTATAGAAAGCACGTGAGTGATATGCGAGCAAATTCAGAAACTGAAAAATATTTAAAAAATAATTAAAAAGCCAGACTTGGAGGTTTCGGCCCCGAGTTTGCTCGAAATAAGAAGCAGTGACATCTCAAAAGGTTTTATGATGTTGGTGACTAGGGGAAGTAGGGCAGAGCGACACAATAGAAAACATTAGGTCCCAACTTTCTCCAGTGTAGGTTTTGTGGCTTCAAAAAGAGGTACAAAGTGTTATTGAAGTTTGTTAAATATGCTTCTTATTGTCAATTCATGTCACTGAAGAGAGTTTGCCCTTGCTTATACAGGAGAAGAGCTTTTAGATCTTGAACCAGACACCTGCCAGAAGTACCTTTAACATGCAAACTAGCCAAGGGAGTTTCCTGCTTCTAGTCACCATCAAAGCAGAGAACCTGAAGAAAGGTTGCGCACAACCCGCCCCCCACCCCCCTCCCCTACCCCCCAGGCGCTGCCCTAGAGCTATCCCTAATGAAGAGGCAGGAAAGCCAGATTAGAGAATTGTAATGTGTTTACTAATGAAGGGTAGGCTATTGTTCATTTACAGTCATCCAAAAGATTAAAATAATTTTGGAAGAAGCTTACAGGATGAAACCAGGTGTGGAAAATCAGCCCCGGTAGGAACACATTAACTACTAATCCACAGTGGAAACCATGATTTATATATATTCTTTTAACCTGATGACATGTTAAAATAATGGTAGTGTAAAAAAAAAAATTACATGTTAACCAATGACTAGATGGTCAAATGTAATGAAATTCCAGAATATCCTAGTTGCTTCAGTATGAAAATTTAGTGTGTTGTTTGTAGATTTTATCTACCGAACATGGAATTCTGCTTGGGTGAATTTTTGTTTGCTTTTGGTGAGGGTTTTGGTCGTATTGCTTAGTTTCTTTGGGTTGGGAAGCCTTATTTTTTTTGTTTTGAGTCAATTTCTCATGAACACATTTGTAAAAGGACATAATTTATAAATCTGGTACTTCTCAGAGATTTTTTTTCTTGATCATGTAATTTAAAAAAAGGCGTAAATAAGGCATTAACCTGCTGAACATGGTCTAGGGACAAGCTCACCTGCAGGCCAGTTTTTTTTTTTTTTCTTGTATATGTGCTTTACTTCATTAGAGCCTTAGAAAATTTGGGCAGAACTTTGTAAACAGCACCCTGAAGCGTTGTTTGTAAGAAACGTTGGTTGCTTTGGTTTCTATGGCCTCAATCTGTCCCTTCTCCAAAATCTTTAATGGCACCCATGTTTAAATGGATCAAGCTTAAGCTTCCTACCCTGATGATGGGTGCAAGAGATGTAGAGAAAAGGAGGCAGAAAAAGACGTATTGATTTGCTTCTCTTTTCCTTCATGCTTTCTGGACATGGCTTTCTCCTTGACCTTGACGTCTCTGTATTGAGGCATCTACAATCATCACTTTTTTGGGGCCAATTATAGAGACGTTCTCTATAGCTCTCAACACAAAACAGGGTAAACAGTGGCACTCAATAAATCTTTGTTGATGACTTTAACCTTAGAGTTAAAAACGTTAAGTCAACTCTGAAAAATCATTTGTTTAATATTGCCTTTTTGCCATCTCTTGTCATCTGTCTAGCTATTATCTATCTATCTATCTATCTATCTATCATCTGTCTATCATCTATCTATATATCTAATCTATTTACCAAGAGTAACTCCTTAGGAGAGCATTACATGGGTAGAAATAAATAATTGTTGGTTGATTGATTATGAGTAGAGAGTTTGTGTTCTGAAGTTGGAGGTTAAATAAAGCCAATGCCACAGCTCTACATAGGGTGTAGGAGGGGTTGGTTTGATAAAGAACTCCATGCATTGAAGAGAGGGCCAGGTGAGATGCCTGGAGGGTTTTGGACTACTCTTGATTCCTAATCTACATAAATTACTTTGGAACTGATTGTAAACTAGTTAAATGGTTGGCTGGTGACAAAAAGATGAAGAAAATAATGAATGCATACTAGGCGGCACAAAAGATTTAGAGGGATTTGTATCAGCTTTGTAACCAGACTGACACGTGGGAAATAAAATTTATTGTTGCTAAACATTGAACATTACTCCTGAGAACTAAAGTAATGAACACAAGTGAAAATAAATAGCATTGAACTAACTAGAGCAGCAAGACTTCCAAAAGAGCACTCTGGAGAGAAGAAGGAAGGGTTTTTCTCTAACACTGTCTAGATAACTTAAGCCACAATTCACCTACGTAATAGCATTAGGCTAATTATAAACTGCCCAGAAGGCAGGTCAAAGCGTTTAGTTTTACCCAATTCATTGACTCTTTGCTCCCAAATTCCAAAGAAAGCATCAGTATTTGTTGAAGTATACACATCAAGATTTTATATCCCCAAGCTTTTGAAAATATAGCAAAAATTATAATACAGTTTGGGTATTAGTAGAAAGGTTTCAATTTTGCATCTCTGTTGAGTGGTGTATAAACCCATTAGATCTTGAGATATTGCCTTGGCAAACATGAATGACAACAAAAAGTATTAGTTTAGGGAGTAGCCTCCCCAGGAAAGAGCCAGAAACTCTTTTATCACCTGAGACATTAAAAATGGGCATAAAATGTACCAAACTCTTTTCTCACTGATGTAATTCTGAGCATACATAGTGAAGCAAATTAATTTTTATTTTGTCAATGTGTTGTTCTCTCTCAGTTTACCCATTAAGTACACTACAAATCAGTTTTGAACTTCACAGGAAATCTGTTTTTCAGTGTCTTTTCCCAACAGGCCCATGTAGACCTAGATTAATTAAGATGATGTCAGGTCTGTCACTTACCCAGGGACTGAGTCTCAAACTACACCTCTCTTTGGGAGTAAGCTTTTTTGTTTGTTTGTTTGTCTGTTTTTGGAACTTCCTACTAAATGCATTTGTCTCTCTTCATTGAGGTACACCCTGAACAGCTGTGTGCTTGTATTTTACTGATGCACAGAAGGTGATCAGTTTGATCGAAAGAGAGACTTGGAAAGGTGGTGTAATTCTTGATGTTGGCATCATCGGATCCAGGTGGTTGACTGCAGCAGGGATTCTAGTCTTAGCTCTGCCACTAAACAAGCTGTTGGAATTTGGGTCAGCTGATTAACATCTCCAGGCCTCAGTTTTTCATTTGCAATGTCTATGCCTTGTTTCAGAATGCTCTCTTAGAACATTCTTTAATCCATTCAACCACCAAGCATTACTTGATCCAACAGATAAGAATGTAATGGACAGCGGTGCCCCCAGAGGTCTCATCTACAGCAAGGCTTGAAAACTTTTTCTAAAAGTGCTGGAGAATAAACACTTTAGATTTAGACTTTATTTTAGACTTTTCCAAGAGGCAAAATTGAGAGTACTATGTAGGTATTTAAATAACCATTTAAAATGTAACTGTTAAAAAAAAAGCACAAATCATTCTTTGTTGATGTTGTTGTTATTTATTTATTTATTTATTTTGAGAGAGAGAGAGAAAGAGACAGAGAAAGAGAGAGAGCAAATGGGGGAAGGGCAGAGAGAGAGGACGAGAGAGAGAATCCCGAGCAGTCTCTGAGCTGTCAGTACAGAGCCCGATGTGGGGCTCAAACTCACAAACTGTGAGATCATGACCTGAGCTGAAACTGAGTCAGATGCTTAACCAACTGAGTCACCCAGGTGCCCCAGTGAAAATCATTCTTGAAGGTGGAACAAAAACAGGTGCATTGCCTACCCCTGGTCTAGAGGAAGAACATAAACAGATGGTCATACTTCAATGTACAAGTTGTACTGATAGAAACAAGAGGTACAAAAATGCACTTGAACTATTTTCTTCCTTGAACCTACCAGATGTTTTCGTTTCTGGTTGTGTGAGAGTCCTTTGCCTGATGAGGGAACATGGAGAGACCTCATTGGGTTGCCTTTTCTTTTCATCCCCGGCTCTCATCTTCCTTTCTCATTTTTTTCTTTGACCTCAAACTGCCATTCCCATTTGCTTGCAGAGCTCTTTTACTGGGGACAAGAAGAGGAGGCCTAGGGGGAGGGAGGAAGGGAAGGAGGAGGCCAACAAGAATGTTAATTTCCCATGCGCCAACCTAATTACAGAGCAGATACAAATCCCTCCAAATCTTTTGTGCTGCTTTATGTGCATTCATTATTTTCCTCATCTTTTTGTCACCAGCCAACCATTTAACTAGTTTACAGTCAGTTCCAGAGAAATTTATGGAGATTAGAAATCACCAACCTAAACTGAAGCCCTGAAGACATCTTACCTGTTACTACCTTGGTGGATAATGTGTTTTAATAAATTCACTCTATCAGAAACCTGGTGCCAGCTGCACAGCCTGTCTTATCACAAAGGCTTGTGAACTGCCCCATATATGGAGTATTGATGATCAGAAAGCCTCATCTCAGATTGTTCTGGAATGTTTCATCAACCAGAGCCCATCATTTTGGGAATCTTTTAAATAAGTTGAAGGAAAATGTTAGGAGCCTAAAAAAGTCATTTAACTCTGTTGCATTTCCTTTTCTGTGATTAATTTCATTTCCCCTGGGAAAAGTTACTCTTTGAAGTTGTGGATGGATTTTTCTCTTGGAATTATTAACACATACCATTCCTGACAAGTAGTGTGCTCCCTGTGGCAATTTTTGATTTTTCTCACAATTAAATGCAGTTAATATTGATTTGTTGTCATTATTATTGTTTGTTGTAAATGTGACTTGAACACCAGCCATATTTTCTTTTTGGAATATATGGTTCTAGGGTAAGATTTTTTTCCTAATACATTCTGACTAGTGTTGTGTATGTATCAGAAATGATGTGCGTGTTGATTTGATGTCTGATCAGATCAGCTCTGCCAAGGCAAGTGAAAAGTAGGAGGATTGGACTGGTGTTTTATGGCTTGAGCCCAAATAATGACTATTATGGGAGACAACATGCATATGTATGGTGAGCTCATCTCTCAAACTGGTGGGCACTGTTGCAAGGAAGCCTTTCTGATTACCACTAGATGAGCTCTTAAATATTAAGAGGGAGAGGCAGCCTTGCTAAAGGTTGACCTATGATCAAAACCAGAGCTATAGTCATAGCAAGTTTGTGTGTGCATGTGTGTGTGTGTGTGTGGGATATAGAGGGTAGATGTTTGCCACTTAGTCTTGTACCTGGCCAATCCCTGTGGACTTATTATGTCTGGGTCATAAATGACAGAGAAGCCTTTAACTATATTTTTTTGTGAGTAGAACGCAATATTGTGGTATCGGAATCTGTGGCGGCCAGTTGTTAGTTACCCCCCTCTACTTCTTTTTTTGCAAACACAATATTGTTTTTTGTTTTTTTTTGTGTGTTTTTTTTTGGGGGGGGGAGGTCTCAGTTATGGGAGCTAAAATTGTGATTAATTTTAGTTATTAATGGAAATCTCATTCCTCTGGATGGAGTTTCCCTTCCCCAGTGCTCTCCTTAGCTAGCATGGCCCAATACATGAGGACTTCCGTTCAGTGTCCTGCAAGGAGATGGGCTTTTGAGGAAAACTCTCCAACCTTTTGCTCAGTTGATGTTGTCTGATGTGCTGCTTGGATCTGTAGTAGTTATCTTGTGATAAGAATGGCAAAGTTTAGATGGGAAGAGATTAGATGTATGAAGGTGTTGTAGAAATGCTGCACCAAATCTGGAACGCTGTACCTCTAGACTTCTTGTCAAGTGAGATCAGTAAATGCTTTTTATCGCTTAAGCCGCCATTAATTGGGTTTTCTCTTTCTTTCAGTTGCTTGAGGCCAAATGACTTTACCATCAAAATGGAGAGAGATCCTCTCATGTACTTTACCACAAAGCTTAGAGGCGTCCCATACTTCAAGAGCTCCATCTGAAGAGGTAGCTTACCATTTCTATAATTTGCTTGCATAGCAGTCCAGTGGTCAGTGGATGGTTCTCCCTGTGGGCTTTCATCTGGAAGGTTCTGTGGTCCTCTTGGACCTTGTGGTCAGAAAGCATGGAGGAGAGAGGCCTGCCTCTTAAAAGCCTTGGTCCGGAAGTGGCACACATCACTTCCGCCCCCACCTCACGGTAAGAATGAATTATGTGTCTCTACTATTAAATTAATTAAACAAGGAGGCTGTGAGAATACGGTGGTTCTAATACTTCAGCAGCTTACCTAACCACCCTGAACCTAAGCCTGTAAATGCCTCAAGGTTAAGGAATAAAAACCTCAGGGCAACAAATCACAAACAGCTAACTAGGCTTTTCCAAATGAAGTGAACGCTTCCGCTTTAACCAATCAAATAATATTCTTTCTTTGCTGCCCCCTTTTCTCTCTGCAAGTCTTTCTTCTCGCTCTTGTTGGTGGAGAGCGCCTAACTACTCTGGTTTGGTGCTGCCCTGTTGGAATCCATTTTCGTTTAAAGAAACTTAAAAATTCTAACGATATGCCCTATTTTACCTTTCATCACTACCTAACGGCCAAAGGAGAGGAAATGGTTTTCTCTGGCTGGGCAGCTATTTCCCACTTACAACTTTTGAAATGGGAGAATGGATTTTGATGGGTAATCTCGGCTCCAGTCAGGTCCTCCCAGAAGTACTCATTTGGGCTGGGCTTGGGGTGGAGCAGATACTTTGCAGAGCCCTGGAGTTCTGAACTGGCTGGTGTGGTAAGCTAGTGACACATAGATTAACAAGGCCAATAATTTACCGTTAATCTTCTAGAGACAGAAGTGGCATTTCCACCCCGCTTCTTCAGAATTATCTGCCTATGTCAAATTACTGAATAATTAAAAAAAAAAACCCTTTCTTTCACCTAACTATTTAGATTTGGGATGACCATCACATTGAATTTCATTTATGATTTAACATAAACCATGTATCAACACTCTAAACTGTAATATACACACCTGCCAAGTCCTTTTATTTAAGAACAAAGCACTTAAAAGCACATGGTAGTTTTTAAAAAAAATGATTTCTGATGGCTGCTTGGCTTATGACTGCTTAGAAATGGAATTTTAAAGTGAGCATCAGACTTATTTTTCAAGTGCCTTGTCATAAATGCATTGCTACCCATGTAATAAAGTAATTTTCCCTTGTGTGATAAATATAGCACTAAAGAAGAATGAGCCTTGTCTGATAAAATGGCTTTTATTAATCTCCTAATGTTTTTATTTTGTTCCAGAATTATGATTAGTTTCAAGAGAGTAGCAAATAGGTTATGATCAGAGTTGAATATTATTGCCATCAGATATCTTTGGTTAATGCCTGCTGCTTATTTCAAAAACAAAATGCTTCCATTAAGAAAAATCAACGATAATGGCCTGACTTTATTATCAAGAAATTATACCTGTTATGTAAACCTTGCTAATTATAAGTGCTTGAATTCATGTGGGTGATAAAACAGATGAAAGAGACCATTTATTAAGGGAAGTACTTGGCGTTTGTACCAGCCTAATAAAACAGAAATGATGAAAAAACAATCCAAGGAAAAAAGAAATGCTAATGAGGAATGGAATGTGTCCAGGAATGAATTATACCAGGAGACAAATGGCGTGTAGGATTAACACCAAGGGATTCATCATGGAAACCTGTTCCCCTCAGCCTCCTCACCTCCTCTTCATGCCTTCCTTCTTACTTTTCCTGGATGACCTCATGCATGCACCTCTCCAGCTTCTACTGACTTCTGACTCCTTATAACTTCAGCACAGACCTCTTAACCCGTGGTCCGGTCCACCTTCTGACCATCTCCTTATGGTTAACGGGAGTCATTTTAATGACTATAACCTATATATTGAACCAGATTTACACATAATCATTAAGGCAATTTTATTTTTGTCCTTTTTATTTTTAAATAGTTCCCTCAACTTTTTATTTTGAAATTTTCAAACCTACAGAAAAGCAGAAATAACAGAATAAACAGATGTATAACTTTCACCTCCTAGATTCACCAACTGTTAATGCTTTGCCACATTTCTCTCCCCCACCTTCTCTCTTGTGGTCCATTTTCCACACCTCTTCACAGAGTCCAGCCCTGCTCTGGCTCCCTAAGGGTCTGTGCGTTGGGGTTTCTGTGGACACAGGCACTCCCATCTGTGTCTGTTGGTCTGACTTTGAGAGTTAAAGCTATTTGGGGCAGCAGTGGAGGGAGACAGCAGAAGAGGAGGAGTCACTTCAGTAAGGAATGTTGTGAGCCTTGGGGTCCGTGTGCCAGCGTTGGTGAAGAGGCCATTCCTTCAGGGTGCAGCTTGGCCACTTGAGGGCTCAGGGTGGTGCCAGAATGTCAGGTGAGACTGTGGTCCCAAGTGTGATGTTCTCCTGCAGGACACTGGCAGCTGTGTGGGGGAGTGGTGCTGCAGACAACTCCCTCAAGTTGTTTTGATGGTAAACATTTGGAGCAGAAGCATGTGAACAGACATATTTCTGAGCATAACGACACTTGGAGCTTCACAGAATGGGTGGATTTTGAGGCTGGGAAGGTGGCCATGGTTGTAAAAGCTTGTGAATGTAAGTGGAGGCCAGAAAATGGCAAGATGTGGGCATTGTTATTACCGTGGCTTCACAGGCTGGCAAGGTCTGAGGGCATTGGGAATGCCCAGGGACAGAAATAAAGAAAGAAAAAGAAATACAGGCTGAAGAGAGAACCTTTTCTTTTCCCTATAGTTCGTCACACCCATAAGAGTGTAAGAGTAATTCCTAAGTCGTTAGGAAGTCATCATGTAGATGGTACACATGCTATATAAACATACACAATGATCTCCCTGTTTGGCCAGCTGATCTCCAAAGACTTTGAGGGCTATCAGTTCTGGTTTTGTTGTAATAGAAGTAAAATATTTTTGTCCGCACTAACTGTATTACTCTGTCTTTCCAATCATTAAAGCAAAATGTAGAAATTATTACTGTCTCAAAAATACTGGCAATGGGGTGGGGGCACTAGGTGGCTCAGTCGGGTAAGCACCTTACTTTGGCTCAGGTCATGATCTCACGGTGCGTGGGTTTGAGCCCTGCATTTGTCTGTGCTGACGGCTCAGAGCCTGGAGGCTGCCTCAGATTCTCTGTTTCCCTCTTCCTCTGTTCCTCCCCTGCTTGCATTCTGTCTCTCTCTCAAAAATAAGTAAACATTAAACAATTTTTTAAAAATATTGGCAATAGGTTTTTTAAAAAATGCTTTTAATCAGAAGCCACTAGGCATATATTGCCGATTTTATTTTCCAAAGATGGCAGCAAAGATCTCTCCTACGGCACATGCTCTTACATTATGATTATGATGTTCTTCTCATCAAATGGGGGATCTGTGTCCCCTCTTCTTGTACCTTGGTGGACTTTGTGACTGCCTTGACACATAGAATATGGTGGAAATAATGCTATGTGGCTTCTTTAGCCAGATCATAAAAATGCCATACATTTCTTCTTTCCTCTGTTGGGACATTTGTTCTTGGCACTCAGCTGCCATGCCATGAGGAAGCCCAATTAACCCATGTGAAGAGACCACCCCAAGTGGCATGTATAGGTGTTCCAACCAACAGCCTGGCTGAGATTCCAGCTGACTACTAGCATCGATCACCAGATGTGTGAGTAGAAATCCTGCCAGATGATTCCACTCCTCAGTCACTGAGTAACTCTCATCTTTGATGCCTCCTGCTTGAATAGTCTACTATGAGAGAGCAAAGACAAACTGTTCCTGTTGTGCTCTGTTCAAATTCCTGACCCATGGACTCTGTGAGTTAATCAAATGTCTGTTTCATGCCACTAAATTTTGGGTGTTTGCTATGCAATAGTAGTAACTGGGGCAGTGTATATACCCTTTTCTAGTTTGTTGACAACTCAGTTTTGATCATCTCATAATGCTTTATAAGTGAATCAATTTGAAGACACTTTCTTTACCCTGTATAGTTGAGGTCTTAATTTGAGAATTGTCTCTGTGAAATCCTTTAGTTCAAACGTACCTGAGTAGTCAGGAGAGACTATCTGTGGTGTACTTTCCCCACGAGTCTTTGTGCAAAGGACCAATGAGCCTGGGGAGAAAGAACTCAACCTGAACAGAAGGGCTCTTGCTCAGGAACTTGGTGCCAGGATAATGGTCTAGGGTTAGAGGGCTGGATTAGCCTTGAATACAGTTCAGTGTCATCCTTTGATCTGCCTTCCAGCTCAGCCACTGTAGAGCCAAGCGTGAATTCCAGGGAGTCACAATATAAGAGTGAGTAAAAGGAGAGGAGCGGTTTCAGTTGATCTTGCTTGTTCTCAATAAGTTCAGCAGCGCTCGTGCCAGCAGCATTGGCCAAATGAGAAGCTTGACCTTGGCTGTTGGGCATTGAGTATCTACCTCATTGTTGACTTTGATGGTGTTGACAAAAATCCAGAAGAAGTGAGGGGCAAATGGTCTTTCTATGTGGAAGCTGGGAAGAGCAACTTGCCCATTCATTCATTTGTGATGTGGTAGGGACCCTGAACTATCTATAAATTCTGTTCTCCTCTTTTTCTATAATAACAGAATTGTAATTGGGTGCATGGCTGCCAAAATACCCTACATTTATCATCTTCCCTTGCAGTTAGGTGTTGCCTGTGGAATGTGAGAAGTGACGTGTGCCACTTGCTGTTCTGGGGCTTTAAACCTAGATACGCATCTCTAAGCTTTCTTTTTCCTTCCCACTGGCTAGAATCCATCAACTCAACCTTAATATACAGATGAAAACAACACCCTGGGTTTCTGAATGACTGTGTGGAGCAGGGCCACCCACTGATATGGAATGTTGGCCACTAATTTTGAGGTGAAAAATAAACTCTTTTTTCAATCTTTAAATTATTGTTGAATCTCTGTTTGAGTAGTGAGTGTGGTGTTACCCTAATTAATACACTCATTTATCCAACAAATGTTTATTAAGCTATATATCTGGTTCCATGAGAGATGAGGGAATAAAATGGTGAGCTTAAAAGTTATTGGGGGATGTAGACAAATGAAAATATAATAACAATTTGTTATATATACTAAGGGCTCTAGAGGAGAGGTGCATGATGAAGTGAGAGTATATAGTTGGGAGAATTGACTTAGTGGTGGAGATTAATAAGGGCCTTTCTGAGTATACATGCACCCACACACACAAAGATTGAGTTGAGGTCTTCAGGAAGAGTGGAAGTTAATTTTGGGATGGGAGGTAATTGGTGGAAGCCATTAGGCAGAAAGGGCAGCATGTGCAAAGGCCCTGGGGTAGCAGTTTACATGGTACATTTGAGGATCTGAAAGGAGACTGGTGTGGCTGACATGATGAAAAGGAGTATGGTACAAGATTTGGCTGTAGAGATAGAATGAGGTCTGGCCATTGGGGGCCCTGTAGGCCAAGATCTTGGTCTTTATCCTAAGAGCAAAAAGATTATCATTATGGAATACTAACTAAAGCTATTGAAGAATTGAAGTGGAGGGATGATAATAGAATTGTACTTTGGAAAGTTTTCTTTGGTAGCTATGTGAGGAGCAAGAGAGAATGCAGGGAGTCTGGTTAGGAGGCTACTGCAATAGAGTCCATTTTACTTGGGAACACGCATGCTGGACCCTCTGGGATTCCCGAGAAGAATTTAGGGGTGGCTTCGAATTGGGCTAGGATTCCCAAAGTTGTGGATAGGCGTGAGCCAAAAAAATACTATTTTGTGTTTACAACCCTTGTTTTGCATGCACGCTGGTAGACTAGGGAATCTCAGATCCCAAAAACATAATTCCAACAGCTCTGTTTTGTGAAGCCCGAATTAAGATACATGGCGTGACAACGAGGCAAACACCGTAAGTGCCGGCATGGTGTGTGGAAAGTCTGTGTTGTAGTATATTCTGGATGAACGTCAGTCGGATTTGGTGGCTCACGTCCTTCTAGTTAAGGTGGGAATAGAAGCAACTTTAGATTATTTCGTACACCCTCAGGATAGAGCGTGAACATCTTGATGGGGTGTGAAACTTTATGCGTTATTAAGATGCTTTATCTACACGATGCCAAGCTGCTGCTGAGTACCAAGGCATCTGAAACTCAGCGGGCTCTTTCATTTTTGCATGATTGTCACTGGTTGGGTGGTCTAAGGACCTGTGCAGTTTAAAGTAAAGACCTTATGCCCTCAATTTTTTGAGACTTCACAATACAAGGCAGACTCCTGAGCCCCTGTTGGAGGTTTTATGTGTAGGTGGCATTGTGCATCGTGTTCTATGTTCTACTGTGGCTCGTATGCTCGCTCTTAAATGGTAGCTTCTCTGAATTTTTTTTCCCCCCATTGGGCGGGCTCATTGATGGAAACTGTAATGATGGCAATGATTTAAATCTCAACTATAGGAGCAGGGAAATAGAAATTTACAGCTATTTTCAACTGAATCAATCAGGCATAGTTCTGAGGATCATGTGATAGCGACAAGTCCTATGACAGATGACATGAAATTATAATGTTAATGTTTTAAAAAGTCCCAAATCTCTGGTATGGTTTACAGCTCACTGTCCCTCAAGTTATTTGTATTAGTCTCTGAGCGATGTGATCAGTGTGAACGAGTGTATATGAAAATAAAGATTAGAATTATTTGCTTTTCCTCATCCCTCATCTGTAGAGATACATAAAGATATTATTTGGTTATCATGATGTTAAAAAACATATATCGTTATAATTCATATTTTAAAAATTGTCTCTGATGATAAGACTGGTAACTCATTGTTTTTAAAATGTTGAATATTTGGAGTGTAAGGGACAACGTCCATCACTAAATCCTATTGGTTGCCCTTTTTATCTCTTGAACCCATCCCCTTCTCTCTACATCTACCTTCACAATTTCTTCTGAAATAACCTCCTAACTTATCTATCTGTTACCTGCATACCTGGAGCTAGCTACAACTTGGGGTTAAAGCCCGGTTCTATGTACGACTGTCTTCATTTCAGATACCAGCTGCAAAGTCAGAGGTCTCCAGGGCCACTTCCAACCAAGCTTTGGTGTTTTTACTGAGGCTTCACTCTGTAGGCAATGATTGATTGAATCATTGGCTACTGTGACTGAACTCAGTCTCTAGCCCCTGGACCAATCCCCATGACTGAGGGATGAGACTTTACGGCACATCTTGGAAATACCCATTAGAACCACATGGTCTGAAAAGCATCTACCTGAAGATGCTGTTCTGGGCACCTGTTTTAATAAATTTTCTTTGAAGTTCTTTTTGCTTCTTTTCCCTCACATTTGTGCATTTATAAAATGACACCAAGGAGAGAGAGCCTCTGTTAGGTCCTAATCTGTCTTGACCTTGTGGTTACATCTGAATATTCTTAACAAAGGTGGATTGCCAATGTCTCTTTTAACAAGGGAGTGTGCTCAAGGCAGGAGCCCCAGGAGTTCAGGGCAAGGTCCAGGCAGA
Organism: Panthera uncia; assembly: GCF_023721935.1. Taxonomy (NCBI): domain Eukaryota; kingdom Metazoa; phylum Chordata; class Mammalia; order Carnivora; family Felidae; genus Panthera; species Panthera uncia. The sequence continues at coordinate 81,983,620 of NC_064809.1, forward strand.
CTGGTACCTGGGAGAAGGACCCATGGAATGTGTGTTGGCTGGCAGGACCCACTAAATTTCTAGAGTAGAAATCCTGAGACTGATTCGGGAGGGGTTTCTCTATTTCCAGCTGTTGGTAGATAAGAAATAAATTTCTGTGTGCTGAAAACGAGAGCACAGAAAGATTGGTGCTTATATGAGGGAGAGAGGGAAGGAGAGAGAATAACTGTGCCATCCTACTTCTGACCTTTGTGCCTGCAGCTTTCTCTCTCTTTTGGCATGTCTCCTAGCGTGGGGGCTTGCCTGGGGGCCTCCCCAGCCAGTTTTCTGCTCTACAAGCCAGGACACGATGCTTGTTAATTTTTTGGTCTTGTTTTTAATCGGCTTAGAAATTTAATCAGAAAAATGCCAGGTACATAGGATTGTCTAAAAAAAAAATCTATTAATTAGCTACCCTTGGGCTTGCCTCCTCAAGTTAGGTTTAAACCCTGAGGAGAAAATGACATACGGCTCTGTTCTATACCTCCAGGTATGGATAACCACCACCCACGACGAAAGCATCAGTGAAGATACTGCTTTGGAGAGATTCAGATTGTAGAGAAGAAAAGAGGTTTTGAGAGTTCATTACTGGATCATTGAACTGGTAAGAATTATAAAGAGCTCCATTTTCTTTTTAGTTTTCTCTGTGCATGGAATTCATTTTTCTGGTGTGACAGATGTGCTCATAAAGGGCCAAACATTCACTCTGCTAATGACACTTGACGTTTCTTGTCACCTGAGAAATAAGGATGCCTAATTTCAGGATATGTGCATAAAGGTGGTAACAATCAGCCCACCATGTGGGCTCTTTGGGGAGCTAAACATTCAAAATGGACTCAGGCTCAAAAACTGTGAGACACATTCCAAATATGCAGTTAATCCAATTTGTCTGCCATACCTAACTTCTCTTTATGCCCATGGCCTTTGGTTTGTCCACCCCCAGCAGAATTCAATCAAGGGTGGCCTCTTGCTGCAGGGATGGCCCGTCTACTGCCAAACAGCTAGTCTGTTATATCGTCCCCTCTCTTTTTCTCTACTCCGCACCCCCTCCCCCCCACTCGCTGTCTTTTTCCTCTTCTGAAGATCTGGTTAAAATGTGGATCCTGAATCAACAGGTCTAGGATAGGGCCTGAAATTCTGCATTCTAACAAGCTCCCTGGTGACACAGTGTTGTTAGTTTCAGGACCACGCTTTGCGTAGCAAGGGACTAAGTCACAGAGACAGAGAGAATTAAGAGTCCAGCCAGATGCCTTTACTGTGATGCTGGTGTGAAGGTCTGGGAACTCATGCTGTGAAGGGTCTCGGACAAGCTCTAGTTTTGTCCTCCGAAGTCTGTTTTTATTTTTGCCCCACTTTCCCATCGGTTCCACAAGAGATGTTATCTTTTTTTTTTTAAAGTTTTATTTATTTTGAGAGAGAGAGAGAGAGAGAGAGAGAGAGAGAGAGAACAAGTACGGGAGGAGCAGATAGAGAGAGGGAGAGAGAAAATGCCAAGCAGGCTCCCACTGTCAGCGCAGAGCCTGATGTGGGGCTTGATCTCACGAACCGTGAGATCATGACCTGAGCTGATATCAAGAGTCAGACACTTAACCTACTGAGCCATCCAGGTGCCCCAACTTGTTCATTCTTTTAGTGACAACTCCTCTAGTTAAGAGATGTAATTTAAAACATCAGTACTTCCAATACTGTGAGCTGAAGAAAGCAGAAAAATTAGCTGTTTGATATAAAAACCACCAGAAAATACAGTAAATGAATCAACTGTTGGAATGCGAAGGCATACATTTATTTGCAATGTGAATGGTACATCAGTTGTGATTTTACTATGACCCATGATTATTTCCAATTATGTATCTACAGTTAATAGAAACTAGTTTGTCTTCTAATTAATGCATCCACAAAGTGGGGAGAAGCCTGGGACGATGTGCATACTAATATGGGACTGTTTGGGTTGTTTTATTCCTTGCCCTTGGGTGGCAGCCACATCTCAGTTTGGATTGGGCAGTGACACCGAAGTGGAAAATGTACCTGGTGATGTAGATGGCCATAAAGATAAGAAGCTGTACTCAGAAAATTGGGTGTGGAAGTGAAAGGAACCCAAAGGTTTTGGTCAATATTCAGTCAATCACCCACTGAGCACCCACTTTCATACAAGTCTCCATGGTGGGTATAGTGGGGATTCTAGAGCGAACAAAATGCTATTCTTTCCCTTGAGGCTCTTACAGTCTAGGAAAAATTGTTAAGAGTTGGTCTCTTTTCACTCCATTTTCCATTAGCTGACAACTACATTGACCCTCTTTTCCTTAACTCAGTGTAATACATCTCTAATGTTAAAGTTTCAGTCTCAGCCATCAAGCCAATGGGGGAGGTATTTTTATTTTATTTATTTATTAAAAATTTTTGAAAAAAGCGTATTTATTTTGAGAAAGAAGGAGAGAGAGAAAGAGAGAGAGCATGGGGGAGGGGTAGAGAGAGAGGGAGAGAGAGAGAGAATCCCAAGCAGGCTGCACACTGTCAGCACAGAGCCCGATGGGGGTCTTGAACTCACGAACCGTGAGATCATGCATGACCTAAGCTGAAGCTGAATGCTCAACCAACTGAGTCACTCAGGTATCCTGGAGGTATTTTTTTTTTTTTTTTTTTTTTTTAAGTTTTAACGTTTTTTTATCTTACAGAAAATACATGCTCACTATATATGATGTTTTAAAAATATTTGAAATGTCTGTAGACATACAGTTGAATGCATGATACATTTCAATCTAGTCATTTTTATCGTATTCACATTTGCTGTTTTAATGCTTTTATTCTATTTTTATTTATTTTATTTTTTTTTAAAATTTATATCCAAGTTAGTTAGCATAAAGTGCAACAATGATTTCAGGGGTAGATTCCTTAATGTTCCTTACCCATTTAGCCCATCCCTCCTCCCGCAATCCCTCCAGTAACCCTCTGTTTGTTCTCCATATTTATGAGTCTCTTATGTTTTGTCCCCCTGAGGGAGGTATTTTTAATGGGCATTTCCAGTGCTTCTCAGCTCTTATGATGTGGGTGATAGTCCACTCTGAAGGCTAGGCGCATGCCCAGCTTTCCCTAGTCAGAGCCATTCTTTGTTCAGTTAACCACAGCCACCTTTCTGGATGAACAGCTCCTTCCATACTCCATCTGAGGAATTTCTGTCTTGGTCTCTGCAAGAAGATACCTGGGGAAGCTATTTCAGAAGCCAAATGGCCAAAATGATATAGTCCGGTGAATTCGGTGAGCCTTGCCATCCGCCTGTCGATCTCCCACAAATCTTTTCTACCCTTTTTTTTTTGAAAAGGGATAATGTATTATGGTGAATAAGAGCATCAGTGTGCCAGGGCCGGGGGTGATATGGACTGAACCGTGAGACCCCAGTTGAATTTATTGGAGGTAGTGCCGTTAAGGAGGTGATTAAGGTTGAATGAAGTTATAAGGGTGGAACCCTGATCTGATAGATCTGGTGCCCTTGTAAGAAGTGGAAAAGACACCAGAGCCCTCTTTCCACCGTGTGAGGACACAGTGAGAAGGCACCATCTACAGCTTAAGGAGAGAGGTCTCATCAGAGCTCAACCATGCTGGCAGCCTGACCTTGGACGTCCAGCCTCCAGAACTGGGAGAAAATAAACGTCTGCTGTTTAAGCCACCCGGTCAATGGTGTTTTGTTACGGCAGCCAGAGCAGACTAATAACAAGGGGTGGCTCAGTGAGCAAGAGGCAAGCTGAGGTGGGCTGGGGGAGAGAGCAAGGTGGTTGTGCATGCCGTTGGTGCTGGGGGCTGGTGACTGGTGACTGGGATGGTTCTCAGTGGAGGTTAGCTTCATCCTTGTCTTCGAAGAGTTTAAAAAGCCACAGCTGGGAACCATGGCTGCACTTCTCACGGATGGTAGCAAGAAAGCTGCTGGTGACAAGGTGCATATTTGATTTCAGGTGTACCAGCAAGAGCATTATTTTACTTTAAACCACAAAGGGGATGTACATCTTGTAACACAGACGGTGAAGGAGTCACGTAAAAATAGGCCTTTGGCCTTAGAACCACAGTCTTAGGGAAGTCAAAGTTTGATTCTTGAATATTTCTTAATTTTTGATGGCCCCAATAAACTGCACATTAAAACCACAGATTTCCAATCTACTGATCTGATTATTAGAGTTTCTGTTTCTCAGGAATTATTAGGAGGGAAAACAACTATATCCAAGCTACCAGGAGATGCACAGCCACTGATAATTAGAAAGAAATAAAATTGATGTCTAAATGAATGTGCAGTTTACATGCAAAGGTAACCTTTTATTCTTTCCAATTAGGATGTTATTTCTCTGTAGACTTGGCAGATGAGGCTGTGTTATAAATAGAAGTGATATTTTGTAGGGTTCTTCTAACTGAAATGTGCATGAGGTCAAATTATAATCAAGGTAATATATATAAGTAATGAGCTGAGCCCACATTCCCAGGCATTTATCCATTTAGTGGTAATAAATGAGCAGAGATGAAAAGAGAGCTTCCGGACAAACACGGCCAAATAGTTACTTGTGTAGCTGGAGCACAGCATCTTATCTCTTTGTAATGAATGCTTGCCAGTGATAATCAACCTCATTTGTTAATTGTATTCATGGTATTAATGAGCTCATTAGCATAACAGTCACATCCTGTTCTCCTGTGGTCAAAGTCTGGGGAACCACAAGTTTTGCACACCTTGTTACTATAGATATACTTATGCATCCCAATTATGTACAAATTCAAATGCCATCTGTGTTGACTTTATACAAGGACACCCTCAAGTCATTCTTTGCTTATTTTTAAGGAGGCTTTCTGAGAATTTGGTAGAGATCTTTTCTGCTCAGAGTAATGAGTTTCACATTTATGACAAAGCTTCACATTTAGCTCCTGTTATTGGTAAGGTGATCTTTTTCCCTCCTGAATTCCAATCGCCAACAAGACTTAGTCACGAGCCTGGAATCCAATAGCAGGAGGAGAAAGTGACAGACTATGGGCAAATCTCAGCAAGCAAGGAAAAGGAAGTAAGTGAAAGTTTACCCCTTCTGGATGGGGGAGGGGATGTGAGAAGAAAGAGCATCTCAAGAGACATGGGGGTGGGGGAGTGGGTGTGTTGGATAAGACCTTCAAGGGGCGCCTGGGTGGCTCAGTCGGTTGAGCGGCTGACTTTGGCTCAGGTCATGATCTCGGGGTCCGTGAGTTCGAGCCCCGTGTCGGGCTCTGTGCTGACAGCTCAGAGCCTGGAGCCTGTTCAGATTCTGTGTCTCCCTCTCTCTCTGGCCCTCCCCCGTTCATGCTCAGTCTCTCCCTGTCTCAAAAATAAATAAAACATTAAAAAAAAAAAGACCTTCAAGGAGAGGAGATGTGTTTCAATGTAGGTTTGGAACTCTGGAAAGTGACTGGATTCTCCTCTTCCCCCAGGCAATTCTTGCACCAATTTTTTAAAGTCTTTTTTAAAAAAATTCTTTTTAAGTTTATTTTTTTTTTGAGGGAGACAGGGTGTGCAAGCAGGGGAGAGGAAGAGAGAGAGAGAGAGAGAGAGAGAGAGAGAGAGAGAGAATCCCAAGCAGGCTCTGTACTGCCAGTGCAGAACCCTATGTGGCACTCAAACCCATGAACTGTTAGATCACGACCTGAGCCAAAATCAAGTCAGATGCTTAACCAACTGAGCCACCTAGGTGCTCCAACTCCTGCACCAGTTTATGTGGTGTGGAGGAAACCTAGAAGTGTCCTTATGCCTCCCAGTAGCTCAGGTGGGTTAGGGAAGGGAACTGAATGAGAGCCACAGGGCCTGCCTTGGCAAGAGGTGACCCCTTTGGGTCACATAGGGCTACCAGAGGAAGGATGCGGGAGAGCTCGAGAGTCAGCCAGGGAGAACCACCAGCCCCTTGTGGAGCTGCAAGAGGCGGATTCAGCTCAGCCCAGGCACGGGCTTCTGCAGGAAATGCTAGCACCTCTGCCCTCTGCTGGTTGCTCCCCAAAGGTTACCAGTCTGGGAACAAGGCCGCTGTAAGGCATTTTGCGAAAGGGAACGCCAGGAGGAACCCAAAGCCCTCCCTTCCTTGAGCATCATTTTGGGGAAGAGAAGAAGCAAAGACATCTGAAAGACTGAGCATTTATCCAAAAGACGTCAAATTATCTAATGTCTCTTCAGATTTTGGGATTGACCTGAGATGGCAAGATTGAACCAAAATTTCTAGTACCCTCTTTCTGCTTGCAAAGGGAGCAGGGAGCTTGTAAGAGGAGCTTAATTAACAAGAAAATAATGAAGCTTCATTGCGGGGGGTGGGGGGGGGCGGGGAGGGAGGGGGAGGGATTTATGAGGATAGGGAAAGTAAATTTGCAACTCGGCTACATATGAAATTGCTATGAGGAGGCAAATTCTTTTGGTCCTGCTACCCCTGTAGGTGTGTTCTCGTTATTTATAATGACTGCTCAGTGTAACTACAGAAAGGCCAGCAGATTTGGAAATGGTTATGATTGTCCTGCCACTATGAACCAAGTTCTCAGGCACAATCTGAACTTCCTGAGATGTGGCCTTCCTCTGATTATCTGTGTGGTGCCTCCTTACCTGGACCCTTTCTTCCTGATTCTGTTTGGTACTGAAATTATTCTATTTTCTTTTCTTTTTTTAAAAAAATTTTTAAAATGTTTATTTATTTTTGAGAGAAAGAGACAGAGTGTGAGGGGGAGAGGGACAGAGAGAGGGAGACACAGAATCGGAAGCAGGTTCCAGGATCCGAGCCATCAGCACAGAGCCCGATGTGGAGCTCGAACCCACGAACTGTGAGATCATGACCTGAACTGAAGTCGGACGCTCAACCAACTGAGCCATCCAGGAGTCCTAAAATTCTTCTATTTTCTACTATGACCTTGACACGAGCTTGTGGGGGAAGCTATGCCATGCACTGCAGTTAGCTGGCAGGGCCCATATGCCTCTATTGGCCTTGCTGGTGCCATCCACATTTTACAGATGGGGCACAAGAAAGCTAAGTGACTCACCCAGGGTCATTCAGCGAGTGGAACAGCCAGGGTTTGAACTCACATCAAGTTCCATGGTCTCTGTGCTTAACCCTAACCTCTACTAGGGTTCTTCTAGGTCATGGAAGTCTCCAGGATGTTGTGTCCAGCCTGGCCTGGCTTTGCCCACTTACCTTTGGCTAGACAAGAAGACAGGACACTGCCAATCTGGATCCATATTGCCACTTACATGAACATGCTTTACTTTGAAGCCAGTTTCATTGGCACCTAAGTCATTAGCGCTATGATTGGCTTCTAAATTCAAGGCAGTTCTCTCAGACAGTGGTAGGACTTCCTCAGGTTGTGGCCACCCCAATGACAGGCCCATCCCTTGTGTGATCCCCTGAATTCATGTGGTAAAATAGACAGAAAGAGGTTGTTCTCACAATGTTGAGTTGAGTCCAACTTCAAGTGAGGCATTATTTTCCATATAGCTCTCCTTGTACTCTTAGATGGAAAATCCCAAACGAGGAGGTGTTTTTTTCAGTGTCCACACCACACCCTCCCACAGACTGGATATCAAGTAGTGCTTTAAAGCAGTTGTGAAACCCTGAGCTCAGATCCATCTGGAATCATAGCGTGTGAGCTGTGTGGCCTAAAGCAAGTTCCTTAATCTCTCATCTCGTCTTGGCTTTTCCATCTATACATGTGGGTCTCACATGGTTGTGAGAACTACAGGAGATATCATATATTTGGTAGACACTATTGATGCTTAGATAATACCGATTATCTCCATCTTATTTGCCTCTAGAACCCAATTTTTCTTAAGTGTTAATCCCTCCTTTATATGCACATATAATGTATATGATTACACCAATGGTAGTAGTCCTTGCCAGTGATTGGTTTAAGATGGGTTATGTAACCAGGGGCGCCTGGGTGGCTCAGTCGGTTGAGCGTCCGACTTCGGCTCATGTCATGATCTCACAGCTCGTGAGTTCGAGCCCCGCGTCAGGCTCTGTGCTGAAGGCTCAGAGCCTGGAGCCTGCTTCAGATTCTGTGTCTCCTTCTCTCTCTGCCCCTCCCCTGCTCATGCTCTGTCTCTCTCTGTCTCAAAAATAAAACATTAAAAAAAAATGGGTTATGTAACCAAATTTTAGCCAATGAGATATGGAGAAAAGTCTAGAGGGATAATGGGAAAGATGTTTTCTGCTAGGTGTTGTCATGTTTGGAACTGCAACTGTCTTGTACCAGGTAAGGAGCTGGTTTGGCAACAAAGCTAACACACCAGGGATGTCAAAGAAATAATATGGGAAGAATTTGGGTCTTTGATGACATCAGTGAGACTTAAATTGATCAATGCTGAAGCTACTTTACCTTGGGACTTCTTGTTATATAAGATAATATTTTTCCTCCATTGTTTAAGCAATTTTGAGTTGAGTTTTCTAATTCCTGCAGTCAAATGCATCCTGACGCAGTACGTGAATTGATGCAACATGTGTGATCTGTGTCTCTAAACTGAAATTTTGCAGTAAGAGTTTCAGGGGCAAGATACCGAGAATGCAGAGGGGAATTTGGATTATAAGGCATATTAATTTCCTATTGCTCCTATAACAAATTTTTATAAGTTTAGTAGTTTAAAGTTTGTTTGTTTGTTTATTTATTTATGGAGTCAGAGAGAGAGTGAGAGAAAGAGAAAGAGCAGGAGCAAGGGAGGGGCAGAGAGAGAGAATCCCAAGCAGGCTCCACTGTCAGCATAGAGTCCGATGGGGGCTCTAACTCACTAACTGCAAGATCATGACCTGAGCTGAAATCAAGAGTCAGATGCTTAACTGACTGAGCCACCCAGGTGCCCCATAAATTTAGTGGTTTAAAACAACACAAACTCATTATCTCATAATTCTGAAGGTCGGAAGTCCTGAATGGCTTTCACTGGACTAAAATCAAGGTGTGAATAGGGTTGTGTTCCTTCTGGAGGCACTGGGGGAGAGTGCATGTCCTTGTCCTGTCTAGCTTCTAGAGGACAGCTTCATTTCTTGGTTTGTGGTTTCTTCTTCCATCTTCAAAGCCAGCAGTGTAGCATCTTCAAGTCTCTGTCTGCTTCTGTTGTCACATAGGGAGTCAGGCATATAGTTTGAGTGTAGTAAAAAATGTTTCAGTCCTGGAGGTGAAGAGGGTCACTTGGAGTTCAGTGTTCTACCTGTCATTCAGATCGCCCTCTGTTCCCAACCCCTTTTTACTGTGTTTTTGGAAGAAAAACTTGCAATCCTGATTCATTAAAGATTTTGGAAGACCCCAGGAGCACCTGGGAGAACTGCCTTGGGGACCTTCGTATTAGATCCTCTGCCTAGAGTAGCCACATCTTTTTTTTTTTAATGTTTTATTTTTTATACTTGAGAGAGAGAGAGAGAGACAGAGAGAGACAGAGAGACAGAGAGCGCAAGCAGGGGAGGGGCAGAGAGAGATGGATACAGAATCCAAGGCAGGCTCCGGGCTCCGAGCTATCAGCACAGAGCCTGACGTGGGGCTCGAACTCACAAGCAGTGAGATCATGACTTGAGCCGAAGTCGGACACCTAACCAGCTGAGTCACCCAGAAGCCCCTATGGTGGCCACATCTTAATGTGGCAGAGGTACAGTGTGATGCTGCTGTGTTGAAAGCCCCATTGATTTAGCATCATCAACAGAATCTACAAAATCAACTGAGGATTGGAGTTTTTACTATCAAAAAGACGATTGGCTCCGTCACATGCAGAAAAATGTGAAAACAGTAAAGGTCACTAAAAAGCAACAAATGGGCCAACTTAATTTGAATGTAATCTGTTATCAGGCTAACACAATGCTCATTGTGCTTGTGAAAGTGTGGTAAACATCATAAGAAAACACTCTAAGGCAGTCAGGGTTTTACTGTGTTGTGTGCGTTTTTGTTTTTGTTTTTGTTTTTGTTTTTGTTTTGTTTTGTTTTGTTTTTTTAGCAGGAAGGGATAGAGGAAAAATAGTGAAAACTGCCTTGGATACAAGAATTTTGTTTATTCACAGTTAAAGCTAACATTCTTTTAAAAAAATGTTTATTTATTCTGAGAGAGAGACACACACACACACAGAAAGAGAGAGAGGGAGAGGCAGAGAGATGGAGAGAGACTCCCAAGCAGGCTCCATGCTGTCAGCATAGAGCCCTATATGGGGCTCGATCCCTCAAACTGTGAGATCATGACCTGAGCCGAAATCAAGAGTTGGAAGCTTAACTGACGAGCCACCAGGTGCCCCTAAAGCTAACATTCTTAATGGTTCTAACTGTTTCACTGAATCTGAAGAGAGATAAATGATTATTTGCACAGAAGGGGTTTCCTGATAGTATTATCTGGTTTTCATATGAAGAAGTAAAATTTAATAGAATCGTTAATGTCAATATTTGCAGAATACCAAGAATGGTATTTCCATAGTTAATTTGTAAAAAACGTGGCTGCTTCCTCCTGGCTGCCAGAGGGGTGTGTGTGTGTGTGTGTGTGTGTGTGTGTGTGTTGTTGTTGTTGCTGCTGTTATGTTTCTGTATCTCTTTTAGGTTTCCAGGTGAAGAGTTAATAGTTTTTTAATGTTTGGGTGTGTTTTGGAGGGAAGAGATTTGTCTGGCAGGGGGAAGACCATTCTGTCACTGCATTTTGGGTATGGAAGGAGAGAGAGAGAGAGAGAGAGAGAGAGAGAGAGAGAGAGAATGAGGGAGTGTGTGCTCGTGTGCATGTGAATGTGTGAACACAAGATTATTTGTGACTGTAGGGTAGTTGGGGGTTTTATGGTTTAAGAATAAGGAAGGAGAATGGCTTGCTCACCAAAGTGGTTTTATCTTCCAAGAGTGTGAAAAGCAATGGAGGGTTGGGGATTCTGAGGGTGAGGGAGACCTGAGCCATTTGGAGCTGGTTGTGGTGGAACCTCATGTGGTGTATTAGTTTTCTATTACTGTTGTGGCAAATTATCATAAATGTTGTGACTTAAAACAATGCAAATGTATTATCTATGCCAGAAGTCAGGTGGGTTCACCTGTATCATAAGGCTTAAATCAAGGTGTTGGTAGGGCTACCTTCCCTTCTGGAGTCTCTAAAGGAGAATCTATTTCCTTGTCATTCAGGTTGCTGGCAGAATTTGTTTCCTTGAGGGTGTAGGATTGAGGTCCCTACTTCCTCCTGGCTGCCAGGTGAGGGCCGTTAGCTTTGAGAGGCTGCCTGTATTCCTTGGCTCATGGTTCCGTACCTCCATCATGGTTCCCTCCCTCCCAAGCCAGCAATGGTGGGTTGAGTCCCTCTCACACTTTGAATCTTTCTTGTTTTTCCTTCTTTTTCTTCTCTTTGATGAACACTTTTGCCTTCCTCTTCCACTCTTAAAGGCTTACTTGGGCCCACTCGGTAGTCCAGGATAATCTCCTCATTTTAAAGTCTGTAACTTTAATTCCATCTGTAAAATTCCTCTTACTATTACCTGTAATACAACATACACAAGTGTAACACCAGGGCCTGAAGACTATGAGAGTCAAAATTTTGCCCAACACACCTGGGGGTTGCTATTTAGGTTCCTTTTTGGACTGAGGCCTTGAGAACCTTAGTGATCATCCTTTTGGCCAAACTTATCTCAGAAGGAGGGAGACTGTCAGTAGACCTGGCCATTTTTGAATGGATCTCAAGGGACTAGGGAAGGAGTAACTGCAGTGGTGACCACCACAAACTCCTGTTCTCTGAGGCCTTGTAAGCCCCAGGGTTCTTATCTGATCCAACAGGTAGAGATTTCTTAAATATAACTATTATTGGGCTTCTGGTCAAACTTGGAATACTAGAGTATGTAGCAATTAGGATGCTTTTAGCTGCCGACAGCAAAAACTTGGATTCAGCTGGCTAAATAATAGGCAGCTTATTGTGGACAACATGGAGGGCTATGGCAGGGTGGCTAAAGAATTTATTAGCTCTATAGATCAAAAATGATCTAGATTCTTCTCATCTTTTTCCTCTGCCATCTTCAGTTCATTGGTCATGTCCTCAGGCTGCGTTCCCTCCTGGTTGCCAGTCACTACCCTGGTTTCACATCTAGATATGCCTATATCCAATGCAAAAGAGATCATCTCTTTCTGTATCTCTTTTAAAGATGGAGGAAATGTTTTCCAGAAGCTTCCCAGCTTCCCTGTATGTCTCCAGCCAGAACTGCACTGCATCCCCTTTCCCAGTCCATTTATGGGCCAGGCGTTCTGTTAGAATGACTTAGGATTCACTCACCTGGGCAGGGGCAGGGGTGGAGAAGGGTGGAAATCTGGAAGAAATCAGATTAGGAAGGGAGAACACTGGGGTGGAATTTAGGCAGGCCACCAACAGTGTCTGTGGTAGAGAGAGGGCCAGATTTAATTTGATTTAGGAAAATGAAGAAGGTGACATTCATCACATTCCATCTCCACATGGCATCACTGATCACACCCCTCCTTGCACTACTGGGAGCAGGGATACCTGGTCAGAGAGTTTAAGAGACTTGCCCACAGCCACGCAGCAGGTAAACGGAGTGGTATAGAAGACTTGGACTCAGGTTTTCTGACTCAAATCAACTTCTCTTTCCACTACCCTGAAATTGCACAATCATTGAGTAAATCATTATTTATATCAAAATGTACCATATTCTTCAACTGCACATTATGATTTAAGGCATGAGACATGCCTCATCTTTCCTTCCTTCCTTCCTTCCTTCCTTCCTTCCTTCCTTCCTTTTGAGAGAGAGAGAGGCAAATGGAGAGGGAGAGAGAGAATCTTAAGCAGGCTTCATGCCCATCACAGAGCCTGACATCACGAACCGTGAGATCATGACCTGAGCCGAAACCAAGAGTTGGACGCTTAACCAGTGGAACCACTCAGGCGCCCCATGCCTATTTCTAAAGTACCTATTATAGTTTTCCCTAAGTCTTCAATAGAGATATCACATCAATACATCGAAAACAAGATGAGTTGCTCCCATAGACAGTATATTCACATCAGGGGAGACAATTGCAGGAAGAGAGTCAAGATATTTGTGGATCTGTAGCTTTATATTTAGCGGGGCGTTGATTTTAAATTTTCCATTTTTTTTTATCTCAAGAAGAAAGTTTTTTAAAATAAGGAGAAATAAAACTACTAAATTTAAAATTGCATTAAAAAATGTCATCCTCAAACAAATAAAAACAAAACCACACGTAAATAGGTTTTTCTAAATTCTCGGCTTCAAATCACATCTGACTGAGAAGAAAATGGAGAAGCTCTCCCACAAAATATAATTATTTTGGAGCCAATGAGACACAAGGAACAGAGGTTAAGTAAGAAAGACCATTTTCAGCCACAATAGTAATAAACAGAAGTAGAAAGTTAGTGTATTTTGGCAAGAACAAATAATTTTGTACGGAATCTTTAATATGGACTGTGCAATGCATAAAAGTATCCAGATCACTGAATCACTGAAGAATCCATTGCACCTGGAAATGGAACCAGGCTATCTCTGCATATGAAAGTAGAAAAAGCAATAAACAGGCTAAAGAAAATTACCCCTCTACCCTGGCCCCCTGCCTTATATTAGTCTTACATGAAGCTTTTAAGGAATAGTCAACTTCACAGAAGCAACATCTGCTTGACAGATTTCCTTTTGCCTATCCCACTGAGTGTGTTTATTTGAAAGTATGAGTGAATGCCAGAGGAAGCACAGATGTATTTATTTAACTAGCAGCTTGCTTCTTTGGAATTGCCTGTTCAAATGAAGGCAACAGTTCTGGGGCTGGACACGATGGGTGGTGATGTCTACTTGGGGGAAGTGTTGAATGATGGATAAAGTAACGGCCGCAATGATATTTGGCAGAATGGAAATGTTCTAGATTTAACTCCCTTGCCTGCGTGGCCAGGTTTGGATCAGTTTTTTGGCAGGATGAGGTCAGAAAGTTGCTTATTAGTCAAAATACTCACCAAGGTTTTGGTAGTCTACTGTGTTTTCAAGAACTAGCACGTCCTTGGAGTTCCTTTTGAAGATCACTTTCTGAATTCATGGATTTCTAATTGTGTATATGACTAGAATAATGGATTTCAGTGAAGATTACATTTATATTTTTAAAAATACATTTATTGACTATTTGGTAATGCATTTCAATTGTTAAGTCTCCTTTCTTCTCCCAAACTGGCAGTCTATTAGGCTGAACATATGTAATTGCCAATATTGGACAGTTTTGACCTAAAAAAGGCAATTTCAAATGGTTCAGTTGAATATATGCTAGATTTTGATTCAATACTTTTAACAAATATTTATTACATTCCAATGGAGGCACGGTGCCATGTGCTGAAGTTACAAGGATGAAAAAAACAGTCACATATTCTTGTCCTCACAGAGCTTACAGTCGAAAACAAGAGGCAGACAATTAAACTATGGCTTTGATGAGGGAGTAACACTTATTGTACGCGTTTAGTACAAGGTGACTGAGTCCATTCTAGAGAGGTCAGAAAAATCTTCCCAGGGAAATGAAAGCTAAGGTGAACTTGAATTGTGAGTTAGGTGAGTGTATGGAGGGGAGGAGGTTCCAAGGCAAAGGGAACAGCAGTGTTAGGATGTGGAGGTAAGACCAGTGTAGTGGCAGGGTGTGTAACAAAGAAACTGAGCCACATTCAGTGTGGCTAGAACAAGGATTTGTAGAGAGGTGATGCTGGGAGGGAAGAAGGACACCATGGTGGAGAGAAGAAACTGTTAATTCTGTAGTAAAAGATTTACCTCTCTAATAGCAAACTATTTGGCAGTGAGTGATGTGATTATGATGGTGCTATATCAAAAGGACCACTTGGCTGCTATTCAAAGAATAGGCTGGAACCTGGGAAATCACTCAGGAGGCTGTTCTTGGAATCTGGGCAATAAAAGATGTGGCCTGAACTGGGGTGAAACGTGGAAGACCCTGAGGGCTGTTTAGAAGGCAAATTGGCAGGGGCTTGTGATTGGAGGGAGGTGTGACCGAGAGGTGGGAGGGAGGATTGTTCCCTCCATATGAATATAGGGCTGTTTATAGGATACGGGAATTTTCACTGGCCACATCACCCATTTCACTTTAATAACCCAGTGAGCTGCAGTATCGCAGTTTGCCAGCAGGTGCTGCTCTCTGACATCTTCAGAGGTCTAGTTTAAAAAGCCTCCAAGATTTCAGGCTGTATAATAATTATTAATATTTTTTTAATCTTTAGCAATTCAATAAGGTGTGTATGGAGTTTATGTAATACTAAGGAATACCAGCAGAGGTTTAAAAATTTTTTTTACTTAAAATTGAGGATACAAATTCCAGTTTATTTTATTTATTATTTTTTTAAATATATGAAATTTACTGTCAAATTGGTTTCCATACAACACCCAGTGCTCATCCCAAAAGATGCCCTCTTCAATACCCATCACCCACCCACCCCCCCCCCCCATCAGCCCTCAGTTTGTTCTCAGTTTTTAAGAGTCTCTTATGCTTTGGCTCTCTCCAGCTCACAAATTCCAGTTTATAGTTCAGTCCTAGGAATATGGTAAGATTTTGCTGGATTTAAGTCAGTTCCGTTCCACTTCGGCAGAGCCTGGACTTAATTCAGTAAAGACAGGCAAAGGGTAGAGCTGGTCCATGGTCAAAGACTGATCCTTCAAAAAAAAGTTCTGGCTTTTACAGATATCAGCTCAGCTGTATCCCTGCTTTCAAGAAGGATCTTTCCCCTAGATCAGGAAGTAATATGAAGAGAACATTTACTTATGGCGTGCCTATTTTTTTTTTCATACCTGAATTAATTTATTCCTCACACCAACGATCTGTGGTAGATCTTCTTATTCCCATTTTATAGGTGAAAAAATGTGGCACAAGGGAGATGAATTGACATGCCCAAGATAAGTAGCTGCCAAACAACAGAACTGCGACTTTGTTTCAAAATATCCCTTCCCCTTCTACTTTATTGTGTCATCTCTGCTATTTTCCACATCCACAGCATGTTGTCCTGAACGGATACATGGCTGAAAAGCGCTTTGTTATCCAATATAGATTTCAGAAAGAGATTTAGTAACACATTCATTTGATCAGTTATGGTAGCCATATTATTCAAGTAAGGTTAGTAGATTCATGTTGATAATGAGCTTGATAAATGAGTTGGAAAAAAGGACACTATTCCACCTTAAGACATTTTGAAGTGGTTATTTGCACGCTTTAATTGATGAAAGCTGACTGTTAGTAGAGGATTCTTTTTAGAAACTCATTGCTCAGGGCAGATGGAATCTCATCAAACTAGCTTTCAGACAATGATAATTTGGCCAACAGAAAGAAAGGAGCAAAACCTACATCCATAGTACAGTTGCTTATAGGGACACTGAAAGGAAACTTTGAAGAGGAAGTCTGCCATGTTGCTATTGTTGTGGCAAAGATGATCTTTTGAAGGCCTTCTGCAAGGAGAATCCATCCATAAATGATTCAGAAGCTATCATGTTGTAGCAAGGAAAAAAGGGTGTTGGAGTGATTTGGGCCTCCCGAACAAGGCCAGCCATGGACATGATAACTATCACAAAGTCCGCAGGGGCAGGAAAAGATGATGTAGCAATAGTAAGTAAGACAAAAGAGGCTTTAAGAGAAAAAGTGTTATTAGAGATGAAGAGGGTTGCCACATAATGATAAAGGTTCGATTCACCGCAGAGATATGATATTCTAATGTGGTATACGCTAATACTCTAAAACATATAAAACAAGCAAAATTTGACAAAGATGTAAAAAGACAAGAAGTGGAGCTGCCAGATACATCTGGTGACTGAGTGGGAGATTTTAACCTATATCAATAACTAATAAATTAAGCAGATAAAAAAATCAGCAAGGATACCGAAGATTTCAGTAACGCAATTGTCCAGTGGACAAACAGAACACTGTACCCACAATATTAAAAAAAATTAAAACATACTTGTAAAAATTTTATGGATTAAAGAAGGAATTATATTTAAAAACAAACACTAAACAATAATATGAAGCAAATACTTTGTAAGATGAAGCTAAAATACTTGAGGGAAATATACAGTCATGCATGCATATATTAAAAAAAAGAAAGGCTGAAAATTAAAGAACTAAGCATCCAACTTAAGACACTAGAAAAATAGCAGAATAAACTCCTTCAAAGATAGTAAGAAAATGATAAGGATAGCACATATTAATGTGCTAACATTACATTAAATGTTATGTAAAAACAGAAACAGAAAACAAAGATACCATAGAAGTATCAAAAGAGACAAAAGTTGTATTTTCAAAAAGACTAATAAAAGTGGCAAACTTCTGGGGAGAGTGATTAAAAAGGGTAAGAAGCACAAACAGAAAATATTTGGAATAAAAAAAGAGAGCATCACCACAGATGATGTGGAAACTCTCCTGCTTTGCATGTCTCACTGGCAGAATCTAACAAGAAGCTGGTGTCTGGGAAATGTAGGATGCAGGTTCCCAGCCTTGGCATCACGGAGCAGAGTCTAAGGGGTGGGTCTGGGCTGAGAGGTGAGGTGAACAATAGCGCACCATTTAATGGTGAATTGATAAAAGCATTCTATTTAAAAGACAAGAATGTAAGCCATAACCACTTCTAGTCAATGTAGTAGATATCTTATCCAACATAACAGGCCAAGAAAAAGAAATGAAAAATACAAGAACTTGACAGGATATAGGAAAATTGTATTTATTTTCAAATTGTTTAATTGTTCAACACCCAAGAATCTACTGACTAATTATTAGAATTAATAACAGAATCACAAAGTTGCTGGATATAAAATTATTATACAAAAACAAAATGCATATCTGTGCATTAACAGCTGTTAAAAAACAAAATTTTAACATCTAACATTTATAATAACAAAACAAAGTTAACAAAAGGTACCTAGATATAGATCTCACTAAAAAATTATGTTGGACCTTTCTGGTCATAATCATAAAACTTTATTAAAGATATATAAAAATGAAGAGTCATATCATCTGCAAGAATAGAAAGACTCAATATCATCAAGAAGTAATTTGTTCCCAAATTGATCAAAAGATTCCATACAATTCCAGTAAAAAATCGAAAAGGAAATTTTGTGAGTCTTGAAAAATTTACTCTAAAATCTAAATTGAGAAGCAAAGAGCCAAGTTCCTGAACAATGAGATGGGGAACTTTACCCTACTATAAAACTTACTGTGCAGCATATAGTATTTAGAAACTGTGGTATTGGTGCACAAGCAGACAAATAGGTCAGTGAAACAGAAGAGAGATTCTAAGAACAGACCCATCTATGTATGGAAGAATATAATCGAAATGATATATTTCAGATGAGTGGTAAAGAATGGAGTACTCAATAGAAAGTGCTAGGAAAATTGGCTCTTTTTATGGGAAAAAAGTGGGTTACTACTCATACCACGCACAAAAATCAATTCTAGAAGGATTATGGACTGAAATATTTAAGGTGAAAGTTTAAAACTTTGAGAAGAAAATATTGGACAATATCTTTATGCCCTCAGGGTTGAAAGGCTTTTAAGACAAGATATGAAGTGTATGTACCATAACAGAAAAGACTGATAAATCCAACTACATTAAAAATTACTTCAGTTCATCAAAAGGCATGTAAATTAACATGAAATGCCACAACCTGGAAGAAGATAACTTCAATTTTATATAGTTGACAAAGGCTTAATTTCTGAAATATACACAGAAATCCTAAAATCAGTAATAAGACAAACATATGATCCAACTCTTCAAAGGTTCTGGAAGTGTCTGTGGTAGGCCCCTATAGATAAAATACCAGTGCAGACCTTTAGGCTTTTGAGCAAAGCTCTGCCATCCTCTCCAGATAATTATTCCCTTAGAGAAACACCTTCTGGCAGCCAGAGGACCATAACAGATCCTGAACATAGACCATGGGCCATCAGGTTCCACGTGACTTGAGATGCCCGGCATAAACACTATGAGGAAGAGGCCACACTTCTGCCATTTCTGTTACTTTTTCCTAGAAAGCATGCTCCTGTGGGTTTTTAAAATTTATTTTTCTTCATGGCAGCTGAGGTAGAGACCTCATTGTCTTTTCCCAAACTTTGTGGGTGTGGAGAAGCAGGATGTGGTGGCTCAGACAGCATCAGAGGTACTACATTCCGGGAACCCAGCCATTGAGATGGCAGCTGTCCAATTCCCCCATTCCCCGATTGTGGCAGCTGTGGCCCCTTTGGTGGACCAGTTTTGTCGCATTGCTGTGGGAACTGTTCCTGGAGGCTTAGTGAGTTAATTCAGGTTGGCCGGGAAGCAGATATCAAGATGGAATTAGATGTGTAAGAGATTGACTGGGGGAAATGCCTGGAAAGAAGTTAGGGAGAGGCAGTAGGAGTGGGCAGGGAGAGCTTCAGACCATGATGACATTGTAAAATCCAGAAGGAAGGAGGGAAGATTGGGTAGGGTAGGAAAAGGTTTAGACTGAAGCATAACTTTGAAAAAGTCTTGGCCAGGCTGATGGAGAATCCCTGAGCAAAGACTGCTCAGTAGGGCAACCCAGCATTGGGCAGGAATAGCATGATCTAGAATCCCTGCTGTGCCCAGTCGGGGGCTGGGAGCAGCCTGGAGAACCTGTGGCCTCATATGGATGCTGTGGTGGACCTTGAAAGTGGCCCCTAGAGGCCATTGGCTGACTAGACTTCTCAGAGCACATTCTTTCTCGAAGAGAAATCTGAGCAGCTAACTTCTGTGGCTGCCTTACTCAGCCTGGAGGCTTCTCCTCCTGACTTTCCAATGTTTGTTTTGCTATAAAGCATCTAAATTCTGGTTTAAATGACTCTGCTTCAATTGCTCATATGGTTTCTGTTATCTGCAGTTTAACCCTGACCAATACAACCCCCAAGCTTAATGGAGTATCTGGCATATTGTAGACGATCATGACATGTTTCTCGTATGAATGAATGAAGTGGAGTTGCTAAAATTCTTTTTTTATTTTTAAACTTATTTATTTATTTATCTATTTATCTATTTATTTATTGAGAGAGAGATAGAGCATGAGCGGGGGAGGGGCAGAGAGAGGGAGAGAGAATCCCAAGCAGGCTTCATGCTGTCAGCGCTAGACAGGGCCTCGGTCTCACAGATTGTGAAAGTGTGACCTGAGCCGAAATCAAGAGTTGGACGCTTCACTGATTGAGCGACCCGGGCTCCCCTAAAATTCTTTTAAGAACAGAATATTTAATTGCTGTTATCTGCACTGTTGCATACAATCCTTTCGGCAAGATGTGATAGACTCACTGAACCAGGTTGAGGGGTGATGTGTGGGGATAAAGAGGATATGTGGCTGTTCCATTCACTAACCTGGTGATACTGTGTTGAGGCAGCAGGAGAGGTCATGGTCCAGGGATTCCAGGCTTTGGCTGGCAGTGAATGCAAGTCACTCCTGGGTGCAGAGAAGCAGCCGTAGCTTGAATTTCATGCAGGAGCTGATTCAAGGAAAAATATACTGGAAGGAAGTTACTTTAGAATGGGTGGCTGGGTAGCAGAGACTGATATCCAAGTTTATGGGCAAACTCCATGTAATCCTATATATATACACACACACACACACACACACACACACACACACACATATATATATCATATCGTATCATATATATATATAGCTTTTCCTCAGATTTAAAAAAAATGACCATAGGAGCCATGTTCTTTTTTCTCTCTCGATGCCCTCCCAAGGGAGCCTCAGTTTTTTATTACAGCTGAGCAGCTCCCTGAAATGGAAGAATTAGGGAAATCACCCCAATTCAGTAGACCCTTGGGAAGGCTTGGTGTGTTTATAAAATTTCAGCTACTCCCTGAGAACTAGGTTTATTAAACTTTGAACTCTACCCTCGAATTCCCAAAGGACATTGACTATAATAGAGAGAGGTATTTCTGAAGGAGATAGATGTCAATGACATTTTGCTGAAAAAAGTTCTTGAGCAAAGGGAAAGCACATTTAAAATATTGAGACTTCTAAAGTTAGTCAGCACTTCCTTAAAAAACACTCACTTTTTTTTTTTCTGAGAAAGACTGCAGGAAACTTAGGTGGAAGTGATAATTTGTCCAGACAATAAACACTTACGAACAAGAGCAGTAATTGAAGTCTCTCCTCAGCCATATCTCAGGCTAATGGCACAGAGTGTTTTCTAGTGGACATTCTTCACTTCTGCATCTGCAACCACCTGGGCCGATGAAAGAAACCAATCTAGCACTTAGCTTTGCCAAACAGTGTTGAATATTTCAAGAGAAGGGCCATGGAATCTTATTTGAAAAAGACAAATTTAAATTTAAATCAGTGTCCAATTTTTTTTGATGTTTATTTATTTTTGAGAGAGAGAGAGACAGTGTGTGAGTGGGGTGAGGGGGCAGAGAGAGAGGGAGACACAGAACCCGAAGCAGGCTCCAGGCTCTGAGCTGTCAGCACAGAGCCTGACGTGGGGCTCGAACTCACGAGCTGTGAGATCATCACCTGAGCTGAAGTCAGCCGCTTAACGAACTGAGCCACCAAGGCAACCCAATCAGTGTCCAATTCTTAACCTTCTTTATTTTCTTTTCCTCATGGTGACCTAGTACCCCCTGTGCTTTTAGTTCATTATTGTATCTATGTACAGCAATTTGGGATTGCGCCCTCCATACAAAAACACTTAAACATTTGAGGAAATACCATTAACATACTTCAAGAAAAGTATTGTATCTATCCATCTGGACTTTACTTATTTATTTAAGGTTAATAAATCTTTAATACAAGTTCTCTAGTGAGTGTTAACCTTTCCAACGATCTCTGAAATGCTATAGGGTCTTTTAGTTGTCTTATGGTTTGCTCAAATCAGGATCCAAATAAGGTCCACACATTGGGATTTGTTGATATGTGTTTAAGTTTCTTTTTATCTACAGGTTCTCACACATCCCTCTGTCTCTGTCTCTTTCTGTCTCTGTGTCTCTCTTTGCAATTTATTTGTTGAAGAAATGAGATAATTTGTTCTGTAGAGTTTCCCATGGTCTGGATCTTGCTAATTGCACCCCTGTGATGTCTTTTAACAGGTTCCTTTGCTCTTTATATTTCCTATAAGTTAATTGTTGGATGGAGGTTTCATCACATTCACCTTGGCCTTTTGGCAAGACTCCCTCATGGATGGTGCTATCTCCTTCCATCAAGAGGTGCACAAATATCTAGTTGTCTGTCTTTTCGTGATGGTAGCACATTGGGGACCACAGGCCAGATTCATTAATTCATGAGATGAACCCTGACTTTAATTTCAAAATCATGATAAACTCTTAGGCAGTTGCAAAAATAGTACATCCAAATTCCCTCATGTATATAAGTAACATTCTATATAAGCCTAGTTCAATACCAAAACCAGGACAGTGACATCAGAACAATAATAATACACTTTTAATGTGCTCCGATAAGCACATTTTCCCTTTAAAAGCCCAGTGAAAGAATCAGAAGAAAACCTGTTTATGATATGGTTAATTATATGTGAGTTTCACAATTTTTTTCTACCTCAAAATAAAGATTTTTCTCTGAAAGTTAATTTATGAACCCAGGTTAAAAATACATCAAAGCTAGCTTTGTTTTGGGCTGAAGATAGCTTGGCACTGTCTGATCCTGTTCCAGGAGATTTATTTGTAATTCAATGGTATAAATTTGGATTCTGGGTGTCCAGGAAAAAAAAAGCCAAAGACCTACTTTTTTTTTTTGTTATTGTTAGATGTGAAAGAAACAGTCTTTCAGAGGTGAGGTCACCTTTATTTCCCTTGAAATTCAGGGACTGCATTTATATAACAACTTCATGGAAAAATAGCATACCTCACAATTACCAGGATGACACAAGTGTTTTTAGTGCTTTCTAATTTACAAAGTACTTTAGTGCAATAAAGGTACACGGTAGCAGGGTGTCTGAGCTAAGGGTCAACAGAGGGCTTGTCCTACTTGGCATATGTATCTTTTGTGTGTGTGTGTGTGTGTGTGTGTGTGTGTGTGTGTGTGTGTGATGGCAGGGGAAAACTTGGCAATTTTGATGTGTTAATGGTGCTGCTTCTGGTAGTTTAAATACCACTACTTTTGGGACATTTCTGAGGACTCTCTGGTTTAACTCTGAAAGTTGAAATTATTTATAACTTGCAAAAGTTGGGAGAAATATTGGAAATCATCTCAGCTACCCAGTCATGTTATAGATGAAGGAATGAGGCCCAGAGAGGTAAAGTAATTCCCTTAAGGTTACCCAGGTAGCCACTGGCTGGGTCAGCAATATTATGCCTCTGACAAGCCAGGACTTGGGGCAGGTGAGGCGGTACGTGTGCAGGTACAGAGGCTGGAGGGTGGTGTTACCTTCAGGCACCTGCGAGGACACTCTGAGGCAGGGTCCATGCCCTCCGTTCACTGTTGTGTCTCTCGTGTTACCACAGAATCTGGCCCAGAGAAGGCACAGCCAGCATCCATGAGTCATTTAGTGTGGCCAGGACAGGATTTGTACAGAGAATGACGGGAGATGAAACAGAGAAGCCTGGCAAGGACAGATCATCACACACTTTACACGTCTTGTTAAGAGTTTGGTTTGCGTTAGTGGATGATAGCCCTGAAGAATTTTAACCTGACACAATCAAATGACCATTTTAGAAAGATCATTTGGCAGCAGTAGAAAGATGGACAGCTAGAGGCTTGATGAGACGGGAACAGAATACGGAAGAGAGAGCTTCTGCGGAAAGGCAGGGTGCGATGGTGAGGATCTGGACCAAGGCAGTGATGTGGAGCATGGCGTTTACAGGGTTGCATTTGGGAGGTGCTCAATAGGTAGGACTGGTCAGTGACTCACTGTAGGGGGGGGAGGCTGGAGGGCTTGAAGGGTGGTTCCCTATCTCTGGAGTGGGCAAAGTGGTTGATGGTGTTTTACCTGCCAAGGTTAGGAAGGCAGGCTTGCTGGGGGAAGATAAGATGATTCTGGAGAGGACAAATGTAGGTCTGGAACTCCGGAGGGAAGTGCCAGCCCCTCGGGCACGAGACGGTAGAGTGGAAGTTCACAAATTTGACTTAATGCTTTCAAAATGAGCTCCAAACATAGAGCTCAGTGTGTCTCTGGCATTAACATGAATGTTTGCTGTTTCTCTGCAGCAGTGACTAAACGTGCTTCTGATGATTTCAAAACCTAAAACACATCAATCTCTCCTTATTCTTTGTCCACACTTGTTGAGAGGAGAGGCTGAGCTCAGCGGGAACCCCAGGGCAACGCACCCCCATTGCACACACCACTGAGCAAAGGCACAGTGTCAGTTACAGGCGGGCGGCCACCCAAGGTCTCGTGTCTTTCTCCGCACCCCCCCCCCCAACTCCCATTATATTCCCCAGAACAGTTCAGCCAAGTATTTCCTCTAGCCTTCTATAATATTTTCCCTCGAGGAGCTCTGGAAAGTACAATTTTCTCTGTCGCATTACATTTCCACGCTTTTAAAGCAGGTTGCTCATTTGATTAAATTCATCTAGTCTTACTTCCGTACCTCTTAGCAAATTATAAGCTCTTTGTGCGGAAGAAATGCAACCTATTCGTGTTTTGGGAACCTAACTCCCAGTTTAGTTGTGAGTCCAGCTCTTAACAAATGAGACTGAAATGACAAGTATTTTATAGATTCAAGTTTATATATATTTTTTAAATAAAGAAGTTTATATAAGAACTAATATAAAAACTTTATAAGAGAAACAAGTGCCTTACTCCTTCTAAGTTGGTTCATCAGAAATCTTTCTAACGTGAAAAAGAGTGCTGAGATACTTTATGTGAAAACGATTTTTCAACTTAAGGTATAATCTACTTTTTCAGTGATCTTTGAATTTATACACACGGCTTTTAAAGTGAAGAATGCAAAATGAAATGTAATCACATTTCAGGCAGGGTGGATTGATACAAAAGTGTCCAGGTCTCTGCTAGATGGAGGCAAAGATGAGTGTAAGAGAAGGCATTTCCCAACAAACAATTCAAACAGTTAATTGCGCTGGTCTCTGAGTTGGCCAGTAAGGAAAAGCTGGGAGTATAAAGGTTAATGCTGGATGGCCTAATGTTTTTTTTTAAGTTTATTTATTTATTTAGGGAGAGGGAGAGACAGTGCAGGAGGGGGAGAGAGAGAGAGAGAGAGAGAGAGACAGAGAGAGACAGAGAGAGAGAGAGAGAGAATCCCAAGCAGGCTCTGCACTGTCAGCACAGAGCCCAACACAGGGCTTAAACTCACGAACTGTGAGATGATGATATGAGCTGAAACCAAGAGTCAACACTTAACCGACTGAGCCCCCAGACGCCCTGGATGGCCTAACATTCTTAATGAAACTGTTGTTAACAAGGGAGATAGGGGGAGACTCCTGTTTTAAAGACATGTAGTGGGCAAAGCATCTTGTCTGAGTAGTTTTGTCTTCTTCTTAGGAGCCAGAAAATAACTGGATGATAGAGAAAAATCTTTTTTACTCTTTGAATTAAAAAAAAAAAAGACCTTCTTTTGGCTCACATTCTCTTTCAGCATTCAGTCTGTCACTTATACAGCTTTTAGTTTTTTAATGAAAAGTAAATTTTAAAAGAAGTAATCCAGAAATTAATATAATGCTATTAGAAAGTCAAACAATACAGAAGTATGCACATAGAGTAAATAAATCCTTTTAAACACACCCTCCTCCCTCCTTCTCAGTAGTGACGGCTGTGAAAGTTTGATATGTATTTTCCAGACCCTCTACTGTGTATTTGTACACATATGAATGTACCCAAACAAACTGGTATTTCTTTAAAAAAAATTTTTTTTTTAACGTTTATTCATTTTTGAGAGACAGAGAGAGACAGAGCGCAAGCAGAGGAGGGGCAGAGAGAGAGGGAGACACAAGCTCCAGGCTCTGAGCTGTCAGCACAGAGCCCGATGTGGGACTCAAACTCACAAGCCGTGAGATCATGACCTGAGCCGAAGTCGGATGCTTAACTGACTGAGCCACCAGGTGCCCCTAAACTGGCATTTCTCATTTTTTTTAAACATGACTGAGAACATTATGTGTATTGTTTTACAATCTGCTATTCTTTTAGAATGTTAGGTAGACCTTTGAGATTTTTTTCATGTCCTCTACCTTATTCTGTGTGACCTTTGCCCAGGATTATATAATATGTAAGTATGGTAGACACCACAGTTATATATGCTTTGCCAGCCAACACCTGATTTTGTGCAGGTAGGGGGCAGATATCACTTGATCTCAGGGAAGGTAGGCTCTTTCTCCATCCAGTCATGGTTCTCTTGGCAGGAATTTACTTACCGTCCTCGCTAATACCTAGAGTGACCATGTGACACAGCTCTGGTTTATGAAATATAAGGGAGAGTTGGCAGAGAAGGTTCTGGGAGCTATCTTTATTCCCTGATAAAAAAATGAAAGTGTCATGAGGAGATTTTTTTCTTTGCACTGACTGTTCCCCTCACATCCCCACTCTTCTGCCTTTGAGTATAATTGTGACTTTTGGAACTTGAAACCATCTTGAGACCACAGGGCCACGGGCATAATGATGGAAAGTCAACATGCAACGTTTTATCAGTCAGTTCTGCTGTCTAACAAGAACCTTCACATCTCAGTGGATTACGACAATAAATATTTATTTCCTTGCTCACGGGTGTGTGAGTTATCTCTGGCTCTGCTGGGCTCACCTGAGATTGGCTGGGCTTGGCTCCAAGCTCCATCAGGTTCAGGTCTGTTCTATGTATTTTCTCATTCTTCTGTCAGTGGCTCCCTAAGGTAGTTCTGCCCAGAATAGGTCATAGGAATGCAGAAGAGTGAATAGAAGCATAGGATATCTCTTAAGACCTTGGCTTAGAACTAGCACCCACAACTATTTCTGCCTACATTCAATTGGCTAATGGATATTGTAAGGCCAAGTCCAACATCAGCCCATTCTACACAGTGTGAGGTTATTTTGCAGAGAGAGAGAGTGAGGAGCTGAGAACCATAATCCAGTGAACACACAAGGACGGGGGAGCAGACAGATGAAAAGACCCTGGGTCCCTGACGACAATGTGGAGCAGCCGAACCAGCACTGGCACTGGTTTTATCCACACTTTTTGTTATGTGATAAAAGTGAGCCCTTTTTAAGTTTAAGGCACCATTTCTACTTGCAGTGAAAAACATTTCAAAATGATAAAATGCAGTCGCGTTCTACTTTAACTATTTCTTTATCGACGGGCGTTTAAATTGTTTCCAGTTTTCCATTTTTACAAATAGTGCTGCAGTGAACATTTTACATACAACTTGACCAAATGTATGTGCATTTCTATCAGATAGATTGCTAGATAGGGAATTGCTGGGTGGAAAGATATTTACATTTTAAATTTTGACAGATAACTTCAAATTGCCCTCCACAGGACTTTGTCAGTTCATTCTTCATACCCTTACTAATCCTGATATTACTCCATTAAAAAAAAATGGTTCCAATCTGATGGATGAAATATAGTTCTGTTTCATTTGCATTATTATGGTTAGTGAAGTTGAATGTCTTTTCATGTATTTATTGGCCATTTGTATTTCTTATGGTGTGATCTGCATGTTCATATCCTTTGCTCCTTTTTCTATTGTATTTCTTTTTCTGTTAGTAATTGCTGGGGGATCATTTTATTGTACGCTTTTAATCCTTTGTTTTACACATGTGATCAACATTTTTTCTGTCATTTGTCTTTTCTTTTTAAAAAATTTTAGATTAAATATTGCAGATATAACAAAAGAGTTTATATGAAATAGGTTTAAACTCTAAAGAATGACAATACGTTTCCAGGAATTCATGACCCAGTGAAAGGACGTGTACTTTCTCATTACCTTTTTTTTTTTTATTTTTAATTTTTTAATTTAAAAAAAATTTTTAAATATATGAAATTTATTGTCAAATTGATTTCCATACAACACCCAGTGCTCATCCCAAAAGATGCCCTCTTCAATGCCCATCACCTACCCTCCCCTCCCTCCCACCCCCCATCAACCCTCAGTTTGTTCTCAGTTTTTAAGAGTCTTTTATACTTTGGCTCTCTCCCACTCTAACCTCTTTTTTTTTTTCTTCCCCTCCCCCATGGGTTTCTGTTAAGTTTCTCAGGATCCACATAAGAGTGAAAACATATGGTATCTGTCTTTCTCTGTATGGCTTATTTCACTTAGCATCACACTCTCCAGCTCCATCCACGTTGCTACAAAGGGCCATATTTCATTCTTTCTCATTGCCACGTAGTATTCCATTGTGTATATAAACCACAATTTCTTTATCCATTCATCAGTTGATGGACATTTAGTCTCTTTCCATAATTTGGCTATTGTTGAGAGTGCTGCTATAAACATTGGGGTACAAGTGCCCCTATGCCTCAGTACTCCTGTATCCCTTGGGTAAATTCCTAGCAGTGCTATTGCTGGGTCATTGGGTAGGTCTATTTTTAATTTTTTGAGGAACCTCCACACTGTTTTCCAGAGTGGCTGCACCAGTTTGCATTCCCACCAACAGTGCAAGAGGGTTCCCGTTTCTCCACATCCTCTTCTCATGACCTTTGAAGTCCCTGTACATCCCCCCCATTCCACTCTCTTCTCTCCACATTCAGGGTAACCATAATCCCAAATTTTGAGTTTATTATTCCCTTGTTTTTCTTTACAGCTTTACCAGATACATGTGTGTCCGCAAACAATGTATTATTTAGTTTGCATGTTTTTGATCTTTATATGAATGGTATCATATGTAAGTATTCTTTGGTGACTTCTTTCGTTCAATATGTTCCTAAGATTCATTCACCTTTGGTACGTGTGGCTATAATTCATGGTGGCAGAGAATTCCATTATAAAAAATAGCATAAAATACTTATCCATTCACTTGTTGATGGCCAATCAGGCTGGTTGTGGTGTTCTCCCGGGGCAAACAGTGGTGCTGTAGACATTATCTCACGTGTTACCTGGCTCCCATGGGCACAAGTTGCCCCAGTTTCTCTAGGAATGGAGTTGATGTATACCTTTGGCCTCACTAGATAATGCCAAAGTGATTTTTTTACCAATTTACACTCCCATCAGCAGATGTAACTGTTTCTCTTATTCCACATCCTTACCAACACTTGATAATGTGGATTTAAACTTTTGCAAGTCTGGCATGCCTGAAGTCATATCTTATTATGGTTTTAATATGCATTTTCCTAATTACTAAGGAAATTAATATCTTTTTCTCTGCTCATTGAACATTCATATTTTCCTTTTTTAAATGAAATCCCTGTTCACATCTTTGCCCATTTTTCTATTGTATTCTTTTTTTGTAATCATTCGCAGTAGTTTTTTTGCATAATCTGGGTATGAGCATTTGGTCACTCTGTCAGTTTCCTCCTCTGTGCCTTGCCTTTCAACTCCCTTAATGGTGTCTTCCAGTGAACAGAAGTTCTTAATTTTAATTTTAGAATTTACTCATCTTTTACTTTATGGTTAGATGTGGGTGTGTGTGCCTGTGTGTGTGTGTGTGTGTGTTTGTGTGTATGCTTTGCTTAAGAAATACTTCCCTACTCTAAATCTTCTAGATTATCACCTAAACTAAACATTTTATGGTTTTTGCCTTATACATTTAAGTTTTTAATCCACATAGAATTGAATTTTGTGTGTGCAGTCAGATTTCTCACTACCTTTTTAACGTGGATAATTTATGGATATGAATAAAATATGGATATGGATAAAATATGGATAGTAATTGTCTAGCATAATCCAGCTTTCTCCCACTGTTCTGTAATGTCAGCTCCATCATAAATCACATTCTAAGCACTTTGGGCTATTTCTGGGTTCTCCTGGTGTAGGGGTATAGTTATCTATTTCAAAGAAAATGCCATAATATATTAATTGACATAGCTTTATCTGTTTCTTATAAAACAACCTTTCCCACCTACTTCTTCTTTAGGCATATCTTAGCCTTTATTGTCTCCTTTCTCTCCCATATATATTTTAGATTTAGCTTAAGACTAATAAGACGTTCTGTGGGTTTTTTTTTTTATTGAAGTTGACTTGAATCTGTACATTAAGTTGGGGAGAACTGACATCTTTATAATAATGAGTCTTATTATATATTAACATAATATATGTTTTAGTTAATTTAGTTGTATTTAATGTCTAGTAATAAGGTTTATAATTTTTTCTCATGAAGATCCTTTGGTATATTTATTCTTAGGTTCTTCGCATTTTTTAAAATGCCATAAGTGGCATCATTTTTAAAATGTTTATTTATTTAATTTGAGAGAGAAAGGGAGAGAGAGAGAGAATGAGAGCAAGGGAGGGGCAGAGAGAGAGGGAAAGAGAGGATCACAAGCAGGGGCTCCATGCTGTCAACACAGACCTGGACATGGGGCTCGAACCCATGAACCGTGAGATCACGACCTGAGCTGAAATCAAGAGTTGATGATTAACTGACTGACCCATCCAGGTGCCCCCATAAGTGGTATCATTTAAAAGGTACACTTTTGAACTCTTTGTTATTGGTTTAGAAGGGCAGTTGATTTTACATCCAGGTCCCATTAATTCAAAAAAATCAGTATTTTTTTTAAAAGAGGTTTCTATATAAATGTGTCACATGCAAATAAAGTTTTGTTTCTTCCTCTCCAGTACTTATTCATTTTATTTCTTTTTCTTGCCTTAATTCACTGGCTTAGTCTCCCTTTGCATCTCACTTTGCCCTTCCTGCATCTTTTTCTTTAAATTCAACCTTGGTAACATACAGTGTTGTCATGGCTTCAGGAGTAGAACCCAGTGATTCATCTCTTACATATGACACCCAGTGCTCATCCCTAAAAGTACCCTCCCTAATGCCCATCACCCCCACCCACTTCCCCTCCAGCAACCCTCAGTGTGTTTTCTGCATTTAAGAGTCTCCTATGGTTTGTCTCCCTCTGTGTTTTTATCTTATTTGCCCTTTCTGCTTTTCTAACATTTGTTTCGTATTGTCAATCTCTTTGTCTCTCTTCCACATTCTGGCTAATTTCTTCAGCATTATAGTCTGTTTCATGAACTCTCTTTTCAGGGAGTGTGATAATAGAGTAAATTAGTTCCTTGAGTTTTAAAATTCAATTATATATTTTTTCATTTCTAAGGGTTTTATTTACAAGTTTTTTCAAAGTCTTTTTCCTTAGTCACATGTTCAATCCCCCCTTGATTTCTTAAACAAAACAAACATACTTGTATGTTTATTCTAATGTCTGAAGTTCATAGTTAGCTTATGTAGTCTGTTGTTTCTGCTGGCTCATTCATGGTGCATTAAATCCTTCTGTGGTTTGGGATTTTCAACTCTGAATTCATATTTCTTAGTACTCTCGCCATGGGAATTTTTGAGGCCCATGCTGCAGGTGGGTTCTTTCAGAGAGGATGTGCATTTGTTTCTGTTTGGTATCTGGGGCACTACCAGTATGGGACCATTTTATCCTAAAGTATCTATTTAAGATTTTTTGGTCCATCCAGTTATCATGTATTTGGGCCACAAGCTTTTGAGAGAATAAGCTTATGTTAAGAATTCTCCAGGATGATTTTGTTCCCCCTCTATCTAGTGATAACTTTTAGGACAGACTGTTTTATTGCTGCCTCCTTGGGCTGGGCTGATTTCTAGTGCAGTCTGATGCTGAGGATAGCCTTTTGTGATCCAGCTTTAGGGAGGGAGGGGATCTCCTATTAGACATTTCACTTTAGATGGTCCCATATGCCCTTTAAGCCAGAAAATGAAGTTCAAGGACTCTGGGGTTTGGCAAATGCCCTTGGAGTGCATGTCAGCTTGGGGCTCTGCTTCTCTGTGTTCCCTCTTTCTCTTGACTTTTGGCTTTGAGGATTCTTTATTTTCTTGGCGAGCTTGTAAGTACATTTTTAATATTCCCCCCAGAATTATTAATTGCTGTGGGGAACACATTTTTGGCAGAGGCCATCTGGGTTGGTTACCTTTACTTCAGTCAACCTAAGGAGACGAGACTTCCTTTTGGGCTTGATTTATTTTCCTTGACAACTTGACAAATCTCAGCATAACATCTATATTCCCTCTGTGAAGGTACATATAATCTCCTCTGAATTATTAGCTTTTTTCAATAACTTTCAAATGTTTTGTTTTATTTTACTTTATGATATGCCTCAGTGGAATTGACCTTTCTTGGGGCTATTGCAGAATGTGCATATGGCTTCTCTTTGGGCCATTTGTAATATCTAAATATACTATCCTAAATGAAAAATGTTCAGTAAAGCCTATTTATGAATAGAAATCAGTGTTGAGAAATGATAGCATATGAAACTAGTTTTGGGGAAATTTCATGCATATTTCTGTGATGGAGAAGAGCACCCTTGATTTTAGCATAAATTACCCCTTTAAACTTACCATCCTCCTTAAGATGGATTCAGGAGTCTGGGTAGAAAAGGTAATCCCCCTTCATTTCACTCTTTGGCAGAACTAATCTGGAACATCTCTGTCCTCATGGTTGGACTGGGCAGGGGCTGAGAAGAAGAGATTTTGAGGGACTTTCAAGGGTCTTGAAAGATCTGAGGAATAATAAAGTTAGCAGAGGACTGACCTCAGCTCTCAGACCCAGTGATAAGCAATTATGCTGATACATGGTTACCCTAGCTTTAAATTTGGTGAGTGGAGATAGAGGAGTTTGGATCTCAGGAGATATTTCGGAAACTTTCTTTCCTTTTTCAGATTTAAAAGCAAAAATTACATACAAATTACAAAACTACATAAATTGGGGAAAATTTCTGCCTCCCGGTACTTCCAAGGATATAAATGGTGGGTTAGAGCCAAGGTAATTTGCTTAATATTGTCATTATCTATGTAAGTTACTGATCTTTCTTCTATAGATAAAGTTCCTGTTACTTTTGAATGATAATTATTGAGATTGCTTCTGGTTGTGTATGTGAATGCATATATTTGATATGTATATGTGGGTGTTACTTCAGGATGGTATCCATTTTGCTTTCCATATATATTTCTTTCTTACTGTTGATTACAGCCTGGAAGACAGATTGCCTGGAACCATTTTCCATCTACCTTATTCTGGACTCAAAAATGCTTGAGTGTCGCCCCCCGCCCCCCCCTCCCCCCCTTCATGAGCCTAGTGCTGTGCTATGTGTTTGTAAACATTTGTTTAGGTCAATAAATATTTATTGTACACTCTATTTTGCTAGATACTACCTGGATGAATAATGCTCCCTGGACCCAGGAAAATCAATTTAGTTGGAAAAGTTTACATTTTAGGACAAATCATTTGGTAGTTTGGGATCAATACAAAATACGGGTATAGCTTCTTTGACTTGTTGCTTATGAAAACCACATCTTACATCTTGTGTAATTGGGGATGGTCCTTAATCCAAGTGAACTGGGACAATGGTACTTTTTTCATTCTTTTTTTCTATTTTACCTCTTTCTGAAACAGACTAGGGTCTATTGTCTCTTTTCCCTTTAGCATTTAACAAGTAAGACATAAGTATGATTTCCAATATACATAAATGACTCATGCCAAAAACAAAACAATTTTATCTCATGCCCTCACAGTGGGGGATGTTGCAGATGGTGATATTTTCCAAGATCATATAAAGGTTTGACTGGACACAAAGGAGCAAGGTCCAGGTAATGGCTGCAATGGCTGAACAGCCCAGATTTACTGTAAATATAGAAAAATTTCACCAATAAAAAATCACTGTGGAGAAAACTGTTTGAACTATAGAATATGTATGTGTGTGTATGTTTTCTTACTTTCAGAGATACCTAGTAATGTGAATGAGGCAACACAATACTGCCCGGTAGAGATGCTAAGGAAATCAGCTGCAGTGATTAAGATAAAACTATGATTAGTTCACCACTTATTTGTTAAAAAAATGTTTCCACTTAATAATGATAATAGTAATAATTAATAATAATAATAACAACAACGGTGCTCCGGTGTTTATTGTGTGCCAGGAACTTTTCTAAGTCTGTTGTTAACTCTAACCACCGTGACAATCTGCTGTGGAGTGTATCCTATTATGATCCCCGTTTTCAGGTAAGAAGTCTGAAGCACAGTAAGGTTAAGTAATTTGTCCAGATCGGACAGTGTTGAGGTAAAATCTGAACCCAGGAGAACTGGCTTGGGAGTCCATGGTCTAAAGCTTCACTGCCTGGATTCTGCCTTTTAATTATAACAGTGTGAACATTCACACTTTCCATCTTGTTTTTCATATTTTTACTCTATTAATTCACTTAGCAAATCTTTTTTTTTCTAGATTGTGAAAATGCCACTCAAGACACTGCCCAATACATTAAAAGTTAAGATTGGTGGATTAGCGGTCCTATGCTAAGCGAAATACATCAGTCAGAGAAAGACAGATATCATATGATTTCATTCATATGTGGGATTTGAGAAACTCAACAGATGAATATAGGGGAAGGGAAGGAAAAATAAGATAAATACATAGAGGGAGGCAAATCATAAGAGACTCAAATATAGAGGACAAACTGAGAGTTGCTGGGGGGAGTGGGTTAAATGGGTGATGGGCATTAAGTAGGGCACTTTTTTGGGATGAGCACTGGGTGTCATGTGTGGGAGATGAATCACTGGGTTCTACTCCTGAAGTCAAGACTACACTGTATGTTAAGTAACTTGAATATAAATAAATAAATAAAAAGATTAGTGGAGTCCAAAATTGCCTATGGTGAGGCAGGATTATTATTATTTTAAAGCTTATTTATTTATTTATTTTGAGAGAGAGTGCGAGAGAGAGAACAGGGGGGGGGGGGCAGAGAGAGAGGGAGAGAAAGAGAATCACAAGAAGGCCCCACACTGCCAGCGCAGAGCCGGGAGCAAAGCATGAACCCACAAACCGTGAGATCGTGGCCCAAGCTGAAATCCAGAGTTTGACGCTTAACTGACTGAGCCACCCAGGAGCCCCGAGACAAGATTATTCTTATTGATAGTGGCTTACATTCTGAAATAGTTATGTGTACGTATATATCTTGAAAGTATGTATAGATCTTAAAAAAGAGAGAGAGAGAGACAGAAAGCCTCGTATACACATAAAACTCCACAGTGAGAAATTGGATAACTCAGTGACATCTAACCCTCTTAGGGAATGAATTCTTCTTGTCTTTGTTCATACTGATATTTAGAATAATGTATCCTCATTAACCCCTTCCATTAGATGGTGGTCTGCAATTATGCTTCCCTTGCGCTTCTGTCCTCCCTTGGGAAGAGAAGGATGATGTATTCAGCATAAAGCTGGACCTCACTCTATAAGTAAGTAGTCTGACTGCTGTGCACATCAGGATCACTTTCATGATCCATAGAGGGAACACAATGGAAATCGCAGCTTAGAAATCCAATTTATCTTGCTGTGAATAGAATTGCCTCCAATACAGATGACAATTAGTTTTGTTCCATAACACGGTTATAAAAATGTGACATTGAAAAACTACTTGCAATCTACTAAAGCATTCATCTACCATGAGTTCCTACCAGGGAGGGAGAAATGTTAATTTCACTTATATGAAAGAACAGAAAAGGATTTTCTACAAAGAGCAGCCACAAGGTGAGGATACAATTGCTGAGGTAGTGAAGTGAAGGCTGCCCTGAAATTTTTAGGTGCTTATACATTCTGTTAAAGCTGAAAAATTCTGCTGATTCTTGTTTCGCAAAACCACTGGGGCTGCGGTCACTCACATCACAGATTAAGTGGGGAGTGATGCCAGCCTTTAACGTTTCCTCCAACTGCACCAGAGCATGATGCTGATGCCTGGGGCCGGGCTCAGCTCCCCTCTTTGGCTCTACTTCTTCCTCTTCTTCCTCTTCTTCCCATATAACCAGTTAAGTCAGTGCAGGTACTTATCCCGTGACCCAGAAAATCCCTGAAAAGCACCTTCACATTCATTGTGGGAATAAAAAGTCCCCTGATATAGAGTACTTCAGAAATCAAAAACACTGACATGTGGGTAACTTATTTTTTCACTCCTCTGTAGGCAAGCACCCATCAAAAGAAAAATCTATAGTTTGATAAGAATGAACTCGGACATCTTGCGACTCAACCGTACATGTGTTTATTGATCATCTATGAGGGGCGAGACACTGCCCAGGGAGAGTGCAGTATAGCAGAAAGGGCATGAGATCTGGATCGGGGAATCCCAGCTCCCCTGTTTTTTTGGGCTGTGTGGGCCTGGGAAAATACTTGCTATTTCCGAATTTCAGTTTTCTCATTGATAGATGAGACACAATAGCTAGATAGATGGGACATAATAGCTCTCTTGTACAGTTATTGTGAGAATCACACGTTTGTAGTGTGCTTGGCACATCTGAAGTGTTAAGAGCTAGCTATTATTATTAGGCCACGTGAGGTAGAGAAAGGTGATACTTAGTTCCCACTTCAAGGAGCTTGTGGTAGGAGAGAGAAAACATCTGGGAAAATATCTGCATAAATATCTGCATAAATATGCTTCAAGGTGGAGGAACAAAGACCATAGAGAAGCTTCAAAATGCCTTGATGAGGACGCTATGGAGAGAGCCTGTTGGTTGGGATATTGTAACAACCTCTTAACTGGTTTCTCTGACCCCTGTCTTGCCCCGTCCAGTCTGCTCTTCATACAACTGCCAACATGTTCTTTTTAAAGTGCAGATGTGAGGGGCGCCTGGGTGGCCCAGCCGGTTAAGCGTCTGACTCTTTGTTTCTCTTGGTTTTGGCTCAGGTTCATGAATTCAAGCCCGGCAAAGGGCTCCGCAATGACAGCATGGAGCCTGCTTGGGATTCTCTCTCTCTCTCTCTCTCTCTCTCTGCCCTCTTCCTGCTCTCTCTCTCTAAAAAAACTAAATAAATAAACTTTAAAAAATGCAAATGTGATCGTGGTTTAAATCCTCCCACGGCTTCTCATTATCCTTGGGATAGAATGTTCACTGTATGAACTGCTGTTTAATTTTCCACTTTCATCTTTTCCTGTCCACCTTTCTCATTCCCAAGCGTACGTGTTGTGTGTTAGCCCTCCTAACTACGCCTTTTGTGGTCGGGGTTCTCCAGAGAAACCCAGAAACAGGAAACATAATCTGATGTTATTATATATAATAAGAATTTCTTCTTCTTATTAGAAGGGACTGGCTCACATGACTATGGAGGCTGAGACGATCTGCAGGGAGCAAGCTGGAGATCCAGGAGGCCAGTTGTATCATTTCAGTCTGAATCCAAAGGCCTGAGAACCAGCATAGCCAAGGGTCCAAGTTCCAGTCTGAGGGCAGAAGAAGACCAAAGTCCCAGCTCAATTAGACAGACTCTTGGTCTCCTGCCTCCTGGCACAATCCTTTTGGCTCCTTGGGGTCAGTGGCCAAGTCTCTTTCCAGAGCAGATTAGGTCTCTCTTGTACAGTATCCTCCAATTCCCCTATCATTATATGCTTTGTTGTGCCCTGTAATTTCCTCTTTCCTTGTCTGGCACGTAGAGGGTCACTTGAGTGAGTCAAGAACTTGTTTCTGTTGCCTCCACAATTTCTCCTGTGTCCAGCACAGGTCCAGCACACTGAGGTCACCCAATAGTTATTAGTTAAATGAATGAATGAATACACTTAGTGGAGGAGATAGGTGTAGGTATGGGTCTTAGAGGAAAAAAGGATTTCAGAAGAAATGTAATACCCAATTTGGGAAAAACAACAGTGGGGACCACCAAAAGATTCACCATGAAATGGAGCCTTCAGATGTCTGCAGAGAGATTCTCAAAACCACTGTTCATTTCCCTACAGTAAAAATAATTGTAGTTACAGTGGGTAGTCTCCAGGAGACAAGGCACTTTGTTTTTCATCATATTTGAATAATCTTTGCTTTGAGCTTTTTGTTATGAAAAAAAAAACACGTAGAAGTTGAAAAATAGTCTAATGAAGCTTCATATACTCATCTTTGATAGTTATTAACATATTCCCATATTTGCTTCTTTTTTGTGGCTGAAGAACTTTTTAAAAATGTCTATTATTTATTTTATAGAGAGAGAGGGGAGGAGGGACAAGAAGAGGAGAGAGAGAATCTGAAGCAGACTCCATGAGCCTGACTTGAGGCCCGATCTCACTACTTTGAGATCATGACCTGAGGTGATATCAAGAGTCTGATTTCAACTGACTGAGCCATCCAGGTGCCCCCTGGCTGTAGAATTTTAAAGCAAATCCTGGACAGTCTGATAATTTTTGCCCTCAAATATTTCAGTATATTTGTATATCTTGAAAAATAAGGACATCTTCTTCATAACCACTATACCATTAAAATGCCCAACAAAATTAGCAGTATTTCCTTAACATCATGTAATACCCTGTCCATATTTGAATTTACCACAAGTCTTTTTTTCATTTTAATAATTGGTTTGCTTGAGTCAGAATACAAATAAATTATGCACATTTTATTGTTATGTTTATGCAGTCCTTTTAAGTTTTTAACAGTACCCTTACTCTTGATTTTTTTCACTCGTGATATTGACTTGTGGAAAAGACCCATTAGTTGTTATAGTGAATACCCCTCATGCTGATTTGTCCGATTGCTTCTGAATGATGGCATTTAACCTATTTTTCTCCTTGTATTTCCCACAAACTGGAAATTAAAGCCGAAATCTTGATTAAGTTCAAGTTCAGCATT
Organism: Panthera uncia; assembly: GCF_023721935.1. Classification (NCBI taxonomy): domain Eukaryota; kingdom Metazoa; phylum Chordata; class Mammalia; order Carnivora; family Felidae; genus Panthera; species Panthera uncia. The sequence goes on from NC_064809.1 coordinate 82,022,183, forward strand.
TTCAAGAAGAATACTTCATAGGTGGAGCTGGGTGCTTGTATTACATCATATCAGGAGGCATATGCTGTCTGTTTTAGAGACGCTCTGAGTGATCATCTGATCCTTCTGTTGTAAAGTCACATTACCCCTGTATGTCCAGCAAATCACCGGTGAGGTGTTACTTTGGTAACTTGTGAATATCCAGTTATCACTATCCTTTCACCTAATTGTTTTAGCAACTACTGATGTTTGCCTGGACAATGATTCCATGAGGGGTTGCAACATGGTGATTTTCTTTTAAATGTTTATTTATTTTGAGAGAGAGAGAGTGAGAGCACACATGTGTGTGAGTGGGGGAGGAGCCGAGAGAGGGAGAGAGAGAATCCTAAGCAGGTTCTGTGCTGTCAGCACAGAGTTGGACACAGGCCTCGATCTCACAATCTGTGAGACATGACCTGAGCTGAAATTAAGAGTCAGAGGCTTAACTGACTGAGCCACCCAGGTGCCCCAAAATGGTCATTTTTCTAATGCTGTATTTCCCTCTCCTTTTTTAAATTTGGAATTCCTCTGTAAAGAAGAGCTTTTGGGGCAGCTCTTTTTGGGGTGGCTCAGTCGGTTATGTGTCTGACTCTTGGTTTCAGCTCAGGTCATGATCTCACAGTTTGTGAGATCAAGCCCCACTTTGGGCTTTGTGCTGACAGCTTGGAGCTTGCTTGGGATTCTCTGTCTCCCTCCTTCTCTGCTTCCTCCCTGCTTATGCTCTCTCTCTCTCAAAAATAAATAAATGAACATTAAAAAAAAAAGAAGGCTTTCTTTCATCAACTAGTTATTTGGTATTTTTGGCATTCTGAAATAAAGTCTTTTAAAGAAAGGCAAGATCAATTTTAAATTCATTCTCTACCAAGTTTTTTTGTTTGCTTTTTAAAAAAAGTTTCATCATGGATTTTTATATATTCAGTGTATTTCAACTAATTGCAATCATTATTCTCTTTTTTTTTTTTTTAATTTTTTTTTTTTTCAACGTTTTTTATTTATTTTTTGGGACAGAGAGAGACAGAGCATGAACGGGGGAGGGGCAGAGAGAGAGGGAGATACACAATCGGAAACAGGCTCCAGGCTCCGAGCCATCAGCCCAGAGCCTGACGCGGGGCTCGAACTCACGGACCGCGAGATCGTGACCTGGCTGAAGTCGGACGCTTAACCGACTGCGCCACCCAGGCGCCCCAATCATTATTCTCTTTGATGCTCAAAATGTTCCATCTCTGGCCAGTGGGAGTCCCTTAAGGGAGTTTCTGTGACCTTTTGACAAATCCCTTTAAACTTTGCTGGTTTCCTTGCTTTCTAGAGCAACAAAATGCTCCGAGCTCATCTTGCATATTTCCTGCCCCAGGCCTGGAATCAGCTTTTTCTCCAAGGAGTCCTGGTTCTTTGTAGTGGCTTGTGATATTTGAGTCTCAAATCTGGTCAGTAGGGGTGCTCATTACTGGGCTGTTAATGGTTCCAGACCTTTTTCTTTTTGGTAGGCACCGACAAGGAAATGTGTGCTAAAAAACCCACATGACTTCATTCTGAAATTTCCAATTCACATTTAACTTTTTAGAGTTTTTAACTTAAAAGAAATTATACATTTGCCTCTTTGCTCTTGCAGTGAAAATCTTGATTCCTAATAATAGCATACTTTTTATTTATTTATTTTTAATGTTTTAAATATTTTTATTTATTTTTGAGAGGAAGGGAGGGGAGAGGCAGAGAGAGAGAGGGAGACACAGAATCCAAAGCAGGCTCCAGGCTCCGAGCTGTCAGCACAGAGCCTGATGCAGGGCTCAAACTCACAAGAACTGTGAGATCATGACTTTAGTCGAAGTCGGACGCTTAGCTGACGGAGCCACCCAAGGGCCCCAACAGCATACTTTTAAATAGACTTATCATACTATATACAGATGGTTAAAAGTAATAATACTAATATGACTACTAGCAGTTAGTTACCGAATAAAATTTTGGTTTTTGTTCTTAGACTATATCTCATTAAATAAGTATGTCCCAAATACTGTTTTTTTTTTTAAGTTTATTTATGTATTTTGAGACAGGAAGAAAGAGAGAGCATGTATGCACACAAGCAGGGGAAGGGCAGAGAGAGAGGGAGATAGAGAATCCAAAGTAGGCTACCCACTGTCAGAGCAGAGGCCAACATGAGGCTCGATCTCACCAACTGTGAGATCATGACCTGAGCTGAAATCAAGAGTCAGATGCTTAACTGACTGAGCCACTCAGGTGTCCCCCAAATACTGTGTTTTAAAGCCATTTAAATTATTGTTTTTCTGTGTTGCAGATTATTTTTTCAAATGACTTATATACCACCACTAATGAATCTTCATTACACGTGAAAATGCAAATTACCTAAGGTTTTCATTCTAATAGACTCAGTTCCTAGGGATGAGGGGTGATAGAGATTATAGCTACATTCTAAATAATTTAGAGCAACAAAAAACCGGGAAAATCTGTTACGTGATCATACAACAGATTCTATCTTGAAGAGCCTTCGTCAGGGAGTGGAGATCAGCAGATGAGGAATTTTCCTGTCAACGTGAGTTATTATTCTTGGTTAATATCTTGGATAATTGTAGACCCTGTAAGTTTCATAATATGCAGCACATTGGATAATACCAGATTTTCTATCACTACTTTTTTTTTGGTATAAGCAAGTATGGAGCAGAGGGTTGAGAATGTGACCGGATTAGATTCAAGGAAGGCAGTCGTCTTTGTCTAGTGTCGAAAGTGGGGATGAAGAAGATCGTTGGTGACCCTGCTGTGCCAAGGGTGTGTCGTTTACGTACCGCTGGGGTAGGAAGAGTGAGAGAGGTCAGATTAATTCTAGGGAAAAGGAGGTGGGAAGAAAGGAAGGGATGATGGGAAGATAAAAATTATAATAGCACTTCTCTACTATGCCAGACACTGTGTTAGGCAATTTAACTTATTTAAGTAGTTCTCAGAGCTCAAATCACTTTCATACCAACTCTTTAGAGTGAACTGGAGGGTATGTATTAACAATGCCATATTAACAAAAGATTTTAGCTTCTTCTTGGGTCTGGTATAACATAGCTGTCTGTTAAGTTAAACATTTTCTTCGACTAGATGTGTATTTGGGTTGAGGTTGAGACCAAGTCTCTCATTCAAGGTTTTTGTGGGGAAATAATTAGGAACATCAGTATCATAATCATTTTCATTTTATTTTCCCAACCCCCTAGCCTAAGGTCTGGAGCGTAATAAGTGCTCAATAAATGTTTGTTGAATGATTTCATTACCCATTTAATTTTCAAATCCTTCCAACCCAAAAATGGAATGGGGAAATAAAAATATACTCATGAAGATTTCATACAGGCATACGATTTAGATAAGGAAATATACTGATTGGAAATGCCATAAATGTTGAAATAAGCATATATTCTCTTCTGTAGTAAAAGAAAATATCACAAAATCTGCAGCTAATATAATAAGCTTTCAGTGCTAAAAGGAGCTTTGGAAATCATCTAAACCCGCATTTTGTATATGAGGAACCTGAGAACCAGATATGATCGCCACTTGTGTAGGGCATATCCCTGGTTAGGGACAGAGTCAGCTAGACTTCGTTTTCTGATTTCTCTGTCCAGACACATACCCTACCCTAACACCCAACGCCAAACCAAGGACAGAGAAGAGGAACTGACTTACTTTCATGTTTACTAACGCTGTGTAATTACTTTTAGAACTCTGGGAGAAATCGGACCATTTCCTGAGATGAGAATTAAGCCTTTAAGTCATGCATTTCAGGAAACAAATGGGAAAATTCAGCAGGTCAAAATAAGCCTCTTTAAACTGAGAACCAGATACAGAATAATCCCTCAAGAGCCCAGATAGATGCTGCACTATTCGTGAAGCTTCTGCAGTGGTATTACAGAAACTATTGGGATGTCTGGGAGAAAGTTAGCCTTCCATCACACCAAGAGGTTGGGTACAATGACTGGTTCTATTTTCAATTTCCCTAATTTTCATTATCTGTGTTTGGGATGGACAATCACAATTTTAATTATTTCTGTTGGGGTAAGGGTGGAGGACAAAAGTAATGATGTCACCAGAGGAAGCACACAGAGAGGCTTTACCATCCTGGAGATCAGTCAACTGAAAATTTTGCTAGCACATCACTCCTAGGGTGATGAGCTCGGTGGGAGCTGAGAGTAGCAATGAGTTGTGCCAGCTACCCACTGAGGGTGACAGTTTAGAAACAATGAACTGAAAAATGTCGTAAATTTGAAAAACAATGAACTGCCTGGTGTCAGGGTTTAGAGATGGATGGGATTGGTGCCTAGAAAGCCAGATAGAAGGGAGTGTGGAAATTCACACCATCTTAACATTCAAAATGTCCCTTGCAATGATTCACTAAGAACCATATAGATATAAATGTGAGTGCGTGTGTGTGTGTGTGTACATGTATACACACACACACACACATATACATTATTTATATTGTTTTCTGTACTGTTTAAAATGCTCAGGAGCTAAAACTTGTTTGGAAATGTTCAGCCAAGCGAAATGGCTCCTTTTTGCAATATGCAGTTTGTCTTGGTAGCTCTAACTGCTTTTAGCTTTTTTTTTTCCTATTTCTCCCTATGTAATTAGAGGTGAAGGGCAAGTAGGAGAGAGAGGGTTTACTTATTTTGGTTCTCCCCCAGTGCTACTGCATATGGCCATATGGGCTCTGCACTGTGCAACATAGATGCAATGTAAATGGTGCCCCCTCCCCCAAGTGGTACAATGCAGCTGCCAATCTAATGTAGCCGTGTGGGGTTTGGGGTTTGGAAATGCATCAGTTAGTGATTTTTGCCCCCAAAACTTTGTGGTTTAAAACAAAAACCATTTGTTATATCTCATGAGTTAAAGGGTCGCCTTGGTGTTTCTGCTGACTTTGGGGTCTGGCCTTGCATCTATGTGGTCAGCTGGTGGGTAGGCTGGTGGCTGGTGGGTCTAGGATGACTTTGCCAAGGACAGTTCATCTGTCCTCCGCATGTTTCTCACATCTCTCCAGCAGGCTAGCTCAGGCTTATTCTCATGTACGTGGCAGTTAATGTGCAAGTTTTTTTCATACTCAAATTTTCTACTTTCCCATTGGCCAAAGCAAATCTCATGGCCAAGTCCAGAGTCAATATATGTGAATACAGGGAGGTGTGCAAAACTGGGACTCTTAATGCAACAGAGTGAGTTAACCGACAAAAGGCTCAGAGAGACTATCATGAATGCCAATAGTCACTGTTCAAATCAGTCATGTCTTAGTTTGGAGTTTGTATTTATACATTTATTTATCCATCCAATATTTATTGGGAAGCCAACGGGATAATGAAGGCATTTCATTATGTGGGAATATTGAAGAATTAATCATTTAGCTTAGGAGGCTCTGCAATAACCTGAACCTCATTTGTTAACTTTAATTTTGCCTGCTGTAGAATTCTCGAATTCTCATCTTCTTGATCTTTATATTTCAATAACATCTCCACATCCTGGGTCCCAGTAGATTACCTTGCTTTTGACTTCATTCATTCATGGGACACTTAGAGATCGCCCAGGATCATGTGAGGCAGGGTGCACTGTGCAAATAATAACAATCAAATGCTTATTATTAAACCCTCACTTAGTAAGCATTACTATTGTAAGCCCCTTTGTTGGTATACACTCAACCTCACAACAATGATATTATTATCCTTATTTTATGGATGAGGAGATGGAAGCACAGAGAGGTCAAATAACTTGCTTGACAAAACAGAACTGGTGGCAGAGCTGGGATTTGAATCCAAGGGGACGGGCACAACTGTACTAGATAAACAAGGAGCATCCTTGTCCTCAGGGAGTGATGGTGCCTTCATCTTCTCTCCCTTTCATGTTACCACAACCTCTCATTGCTTCGAACATTCTCTGCCTTCATCCGTTCATAAGAAAAATTCCTTGACTTTTCAAGGTTAACCGTTTCTATGATGTTATAATTCCTGTCTCTACTATTTCCCTCCCTTCTGTCCTCACCTCCTAGGAGACTTCGCTCTTTTCATGATCTTGGCTTTTACTTGTATCTTCTATCACTTCATCTCTGCTAGCTCCTAGCAGCCAGCCAACATGTTTAGAATTAAGAAACAATCTATTTTTTAACTTGTTACTTTCTTGAATCACAATGTTAAAAAAAAAAAACCCTGGAACTTTGTTAATCCACCAGCTGATGGAACTTGCTCTCCTGGGGTCTCCGAAGATCACCTCAAAATTGGCCTTCTTTCCCCAGTCACACTCCTCCTTCCCTTCTCTGGATACACTTTCCTACTCCTCTGATGGTGTTTTCCTGTCTCCATAGCTGGCTTTACTCCTCCTCCTCTTATCCATCCATGGGCATTGCCCAATGTTCTGTCCTGTGAGCTCTTCCCTGATCTCTTTACTTTCTCCCTCAGTGATAAGGTGGCCATAAAATATATTGTCCAAACTTGGGCACTGTTGTCCGGGACAGATGCTAGATTGGATGAGATGCCAGAACAATAGGAGCAAACCAGGAATGCACCCTTTCCCCAGTCTCTCTCAGTCCCACATTTCCAACCCCTTACTGGTGGTGTCTACTTGTATGTTCAGGGCTTTGAGCTCCACATGTCTTAAAACATACTCTTTATATTTTGCCTTCCTTTTCTAACCAAAAATCTCTGACCTTCCTACTTTTGCCAATGGAGCCAATATCTTGAAATGACTTAGACTTGAACATTTGGGGTCATTTCTGAATGCTTTCCATACACCTTAACTATGGTATTGGCCTCCAGTTCTGTTGATTTGGCTTTTATAATGTTTTACCTTGTTCTTTGCTTTTCATTTTCAGGGCTGCAATTTTAGTTCAAGACTGTATCACTTCAAGCCAGGCCTATTTTGGTAGTCTGATCCCAACCAACTTTTTAAACTGTATCTTCTTCTACAGCTCCTAGAACTCTATGCATCTCTAATCTAAACCCCTTCTTTCTCTTGTCCTGCATGAAAGACTTTGTCTCTCAATAGTTGGAATATAATGTCTCTAGGTATGGATGTCTTTGATTTATCCTACTTGAAGTTTGTTGAGTTTCTCGGATATGATTAATATTTTGTCATCAAATTTGGGGAGTTCTTCCAATGTTCTTTTGGCTTCTTTGTCCCTTGTTTCTCCTTCTGAGAATCATGTTACATGTATATCGGTAGGTTTGATGGAATTGGACAAATCTCTGAGGCTCTGGTCACTTTTCTTTATTCTTTTTTTACTTTTGTTCCTCAGACTGGCTAATTTCAATTGACCTGATTCTTCTGTTGGCTCAAATATGCTGTTAAGCCCCGTTAGTGAATTTTTCCTTTTAGTTCTTACACTTTTCAACTCAAGAATTTCTATTTGGCTCTTTTAATAATTTCTATCTCTTTTCTGATATTTTCTATTTAGTGAGATGTCATTCTCCTGCTTTTCTTTAGTTCTTCAGACATAGGTTCCTTTAGTTCTTTGAATATCTTTATAATAACTTTATAATATAATTATTATAATATAATATAATATAATATAATATAATATCTTTGTAATAACTTATAATTTGAAGTTTTTGTCTAGTGAAAGCAATATCCAGTTTCCTCAGGGAAAGCTGGTATTGACTGCTTCCTCCTTCACCGGCTCTCCCCCCCACCATCTGAACCTTACTTACCGGTTTCTTTGTATGTCTCATAATTTTTTTAAAAAAATTGGAACATTTAAAATAACATAATATGGGAATTCTGGAAGTCAGGTTCCCTTCCCACTCACCCTTACCTGGGTTTGTTGTTGCTGTTTGTTGTTGTTGCTGTTTGTTTAGCGGCTGACTGGACAGAGATTTCCTTAAATGCCTTCCATTAAGAGATCTCTCAGTCTTTGCTGAGGGGTTCTGTGTGTGTGTGTGCGCGCGCGCGCGTGTGTGTGTGTGTGTGTGTGTTGAGGAATGTCTCCAATCCTGTGGCAGATAGTTTACAACACTACCTTAGCCTTCATTTTCTGCATGCCCAGAGCTTCATCGACAGCCAGAGGTGAGAAAAATACACAACCTTGCATATGGCCTTCTACATAACCAGAAATAGGACACACCTTCTCAGGGTCTCCTATGAACATCTCATTCCCCAGCTTTTCCTTTTAAGTTTGATCCTCTTCTCATTTGTCCCAATTGCTATTGCTAACTTAGTTGTATTGTTATAATATTAAACAAATGCTGGTTTGACCACTGCCCTGAGGGGAAAAAGCTGTTTTCACTGAATGAACTCTGTCTCAGATCAAATAAAGATGGGTCTTGGAAGTGAGTGTTTTCTGGGAACTGCCAAATTGGTCAAATGGAGGGATGAAGCTTTAGGGAACCTTAAATCCATTCTGCTCCCCTCCAGTGGTTGCTAGGCTGCTGGCTCCCATGGTTATTGTGATTCAAAACTGTTGTTTTTCAAGATTACAGTAGAGCATGGGAGAGTGGGATGGGAATTAGGACAATTTAAAACACCACTCCCTGTCTCTTATGCAGATTTAGCCACTTTTTGGAATAAATACTCCTTGGATCATCACGAGCGTTTGGGTAATTTCTAGAATTCTGAAAAAAAAAGAAGGTTTTGAAGATTTTGGCCAGTATTTTCATTGCTTTTATGGGAGGGGTGGATTTTTGGAGTTCCTTACTCTGTCATTCTGGAAGCCAGAATCCCTGCATGAAATGCTCTGAGTTCCAGTTTCCATATAATGAAACCCTATTCATCAATTCTGAATTTCTAAATCTTTCCTTGACCATAGCAGGGAGAGATCTTTCCTTTTGAAAATGTCTGTATTTTAAATATATATTTATATTTAATACATTTATATTTATATACATTGCATTGCACCACTTATACCATTGTCCTGAAGCTTTAATGTTCATACAAATAATTGCCAGAGATCAGAGTTTAGGAGAACTAGAGAAGGGCTCGAAGATCTGCATTTAAGCAAAGTCCTAGGGAATTGGGGTATTAGTGGCCCATAGACCAAATTTTAAGAAACATTGATCTAAATGGTATCCATAGTACTTACCACATACCGATTTATATTACACACACATATATATATATATATATATATATATATAGTTATTTATTTTTCATATCTGTATCTCCTCTATTAAAATAAAAATGCTTTGTGTATAGGAACAACATCTTGCACCTTCTGAATCTCCAAAAGCTTCAATATTATAGGCAGCCCTCTAAATATTTGCTGAAAGAGTTAATAATTAAGAACATTGTTTTCATGGGCAATACGTTCTCAATTCCAAACTATGACCGACCCAGTAAAACTTTTGGAATTTGGAAACTCGGTGGTAAATTGAAAATTGCTGGCAATTACTTTCTTAATTAGGAAAGCAGTTAATTTTGTAGAGATCTGAACTCACAAAAATTACTTCAATTGTTTGCACAGATTGTTTTCTGGAAAAGTGCTAAGTAATCAAACTCGAGCAAAATGCATAAATGAAGGAACTTTCATCTCAGATGCCTTGGGAGAAAGGAAGGGAAACAGTGAGCTGCAGAAAGATATATGTACTACAAGGCATTCATTTCTTTTACACTGGAGATGATGGTTTTAGGTGAAATGTCAGCAATTTTGTCATCATTGATCTTTTTAGTCTCAAAGCTGATAATTTAGAGACTTTTTAAAAACTTTCTCTGCCATATGGCCATCTGCCTTGTGTGCATCTAACAGGCCTGGGGTGCCAGGGCTGGTGAGTCTGGCTCAGACACACACAATGATGTTATCCCTGGTCTCAGATGGTCTCTGTGGTCCTGTGGAGTGATGTGGGTTCCTGGTTGATGACCCAACATTCTCCTATCCAGAGAGACTGTGAGATGTGAAAGGAATCTTATGGGAGAGAAAGTTACAATAGGATGTTAGACCATGTGGGCACCATTCCAGTTCTCTGCCAGAAAGAAATAGATTAAGTTGCGAGCTCAGCAAGTCTCCAGTAAATTCAGTTAATTGCGCTGCCCCACATGAAAGGAGCTCATTAGAAATTGGTTAGGTGATCACCAGTTCTCTCTCTTAGTGCATTGTGTCAATAGATATCAGTTTATTTTTATTAGTTTTTTAAAATGTTTACTTTATGTTTTGAGAGAGAGAGAAAGAGAGAGAGAGAGAGAGAGAGAGAGAGAGAGGGAGAGAGAGGACAAGAAGGGGAGGGGCAGAGAGAGAGGGAGACCCAGAATCCAAAGCAGGCTTCTGGCTCTGAGCTGTCAGCACAGACCCATAACCTGACACGGGGCTCAAACTCATGAACCATGAGATCATGACCTGAGCTGAAGTTGGAGGCTTAACTGACTGAGCCACCCAGGCGTCCCAATAGATATCAGTTTTGAATGTTTAGGAAGATAGCAGTGAAAGCAATATTATGTTTCTGAGCCGTGTTTATATCAAATATGTTTATTGGAAACAGTGCATCTCAACTGCACCATTCGGGAAACCGAGCATGGGGAGTGTGTTTGATTCATTAATTATAAAAAGCTTTATTTAGGTGTAATTGATATATAATAAACTGCATGCTTTAAAAGTATACAGTATGATGTTCTGATATATGATTATACCAATAAACCATTGCTGCAGTCAAGATAATGAACATGTCTACCTCCCTTAACATTTCCCTGTGCTGCTTTGTAACCTTTCCTAGCCGTCCCTTCCTGCCTTCCTGCTCCAGGAAGCCACTGGTCTGCTTTCTGGTCACTATAGATTAGTTTGCATTTTTTAGGATTTTACATAAATGGAATCATACAGTGGGCATTGTGGGGTGTGGATTTTTTTTTTTTTCTTGGAGTCTGGATTTTTTCATTCAGTGTAATTATTTTGAGATTTGTTCATGCTGTAGAGTAGCTCATTCCTTTTTATTTCTGAACAGGATTTCATTGTATGGATGTGCCACAGTTTGCTTTTCCAGGCACCTGCTTATGGAAATTTGGCTTGTTTTCAGTCTTTGGCTATTATAAATATAACTTCTAAGAATATTCATGTACAGTGTTTGTGCATTTTCATTTCTCTTGGGTGAATATCAGTAGTAGAGTGGTGGGGTCATATGGTACATATATGTTTAAATTTAAGAAATTAACAAACTGGAGCACTTGGGTGGCTCTGTTGGTTAAGTGTCTGGCTCTTGATTTCAGCTTGGGTCATAATCTCACGGTTCATGGGATCGAGCCCCACATCTGGCTCTGGGCTGACAGGTTGGAGCCTGCTTGGGACTCTCTCTCCTTCTCTGTCTCTGCTCTTCCCTGCTCGTGTGCACACTCTCTCTCAAAATAAATAAACATTAAAAAAAAGAAATTGCCAGACTGTTTTCTTAAGTGGTTGCACCATTTCACATTCCCAACAGTGGTGTAAGAGAGTTCTAGTTCCTCTACATCCTTGTGAATACTTGATATAATCTGCTTTTAAAATTTTAGCCATACAGCAGGTAATAGAATGATGTTAAGTATCTTTTTATGTGTTTATTTGACATCTGTGTATCTTGTTTGGTGAAGTGTCTCTTCAAATATTTTGCCCATTTTTAGAAATTGGGTTGTTTATTTTCTTATAGATGAGTTTTGAGAGTTCTTTTTTTTTAATTTTTAAAATGTTTTATTTATCTTTAAGAGAGAGAGAGAGAGAGCACAAGTGGGAGAGGGTCAGAGAGAGGGGTGGACAGAGGATCAGAAGCAGACTCTATACCAAATGCTATGGTGCTGATAGCACAGAGCCTGATGTGGGGCTCGAACCCACTAACTGAGAGATCATGACTTGAGCTGAAGTCAGAAGCTCAACCGACTGAGACACCCGGGCACCCTGAGTTTTGAGAGTTCTTCATATATTCTAGATACGTCTTTTTGTCCAATATCTGCTTTGCAAATATTTCTTTAAATGTGTGGCTTTCATTCTCTTTACAGTATCTTTTGAAGAACAGAAGTTTTTATTATTATTATTATTTATTTGAGAGAGAGAGAGAGAGAGAGAGAGAATGCAAGCAGGGGAGAGGGACAGAGGAGGAGAGAGAGAATCATAAGCAGGCTCCACACTCAGCTCGGAGTCTGATGGAGGGCTTGATCCTACATCCCTGGGATCATGACCTGAGCCGGAATCATGAGTCAGACATTCAACCGACTGAGCCACCCAGGCGCCCCTTGAAGGACAGAAGTTTTAACTTTTTAAAACTGAAATCCAGTTTATTTTGCTTTTTTTTTTAAAATGTTTATTTATTTATTTTGAGAGACAGAGAATGAGCAGGGGAAGAGCAGAGAGAAAGGCACAGAATCCGAAACAGGCTCTAGGCTCCGAGCTGTCAGCACAGAGCCCGACGCGGGGCTCGAACTCACAAACCGTGAGATCATGACCTGAGCCAAAGCCGGACGCTCAGCCGAATGAGCCACCCAGGTGCCCCTATTTTGCTTTTGATTAAAAAAGATATTCTTGTTGGGGAATAGAATCTAGGTTGACAGTTTTCTTCTCTCAGTATTTCTGATGTTGCTCCTCTGACTTCTTGTTTATGTATTTCCAAAGGGAAATTTGCTGTCAGTTTTATTTTCGTTCCCCTTTATGTCTCTTGTTTCTCTATCTGACTTTAAGGTTTTTCTCTGTATTATCAGTTTGAGCAACTTGTATTGATCATAATGTATCTTGATACAGTTTTCTTCATAGTTTTCATATTTGGGATTCATTGAGCTTTTTGGCTTTGTGAGTTGGTATTTTCAACATATTTGGCAAAATTTTGTCCATTATTTCTTCAAACATTGTTTTCTCTCCCTTCTCTCCCACCGAGGGACTCCATCTGAAGTTTTCTCATAGCTCCCTGATGTGCTCATTAAAAAAAATTCACTTTTCTCTCTATGTTTCATTTTGGAACGTTTCCATTTCATTGTTTCTAACTTCACTAAATCTATTTTATTGCAATGTCTATATTCATGTAGAAGTTCAGTTTGGGTTTTTTATATTCCCATATCTCTATTTAACATTTTGAACACATGGAATACAGTTATAATAACTTTTGATATCTTGTCCGTTTTGATATCTGCTAATTCTAACATATATATCAACTCTGATTTGTTTTTCTCCTTATTTTTGGTTATATTTTCCTGGTTCTTTGTATGTCTGGTAATTTCCTAATTGAATAGAAGACATTGTGAATTTCACCTTGTTGTATGCTGGATATTTTTGTATTCCTGTTAAACTTCTTAAACTTTGTTCATAGACACAGTTGAGTTCCTTGAAGCCATTTGAATTTTTTGGATCTGGCTTTTAAGGCATATTTTGAGGGCTGAGCAACAGTTAGTTGAGGGCTAATTATCCCCCATTGTTGATGCAAGTCACTTCTATGTTCTCTACCCACTGCCATGTGAATCATGGGGTTTTCCAGGCTGGCTGGTGGGAACACTGGACATTTAATCCTTTCAGTTGGTCTTTCCCTGGTCTCCCAGGTAGTTACGTCACCTGTATGCACTGATCATCACGCGTGTGCACTGTCATCACAAAGTGGGGGAGACCCTTTCAGATATCTGCAGTATGTCTCTGCACTTCTCGCTTCTCTCCAGTATTCTGTCCTGTGATCTCTAGCTCTCTTGGTCTCCCCACACTCCCAGCTCTGTCTGCTTGTCTCAGGTTGCCTGCTGGGCCCTATCAGGATTCCCTCTCCCTGAGTTGTGTCATGGAAACTATTTCAAAGCAATAAGCTGGAATAATTGTAGGGTTAAATTGATTTGTTTTCTGTCTTTTAGAGATCACTGTTCTTTGTTGCTTATGTATTATGCTTGAAAACCATTATTTCATATACTTGAGTCCATTGTTTGTTGTTTTTGTTTTTGTTTTTGAAGATAAATCTAGTTCCTGCTACTCAGTCTTGGCCAGCAGTGGAATTCTCCAGGGAGCATTTTAAATACCAACTTGATTCGTCAGTATTGTGACCAATCCTGAAAGCCAAATTACATGTGGCTCCTAAATAGACCTTTTATTCTCTCAAAAAAATATTCTATTAATTTGTCACTTTTATCATTTGACATCTATGATTATACTGATATTTTCTTGCCTTCATTAAATCAATTGCTTTTTTAGCAGGGTACCAATTGAGTGCATTCTGTATTTAATTGGAAAGATATTATTGTGGCCATTCTGAGAGGGAGAAAATTACTTTCTTTTTGGAAGAACATCAATGTTTCATTCCTATTTAATATGTGGGAGTAAAAGTCTATTCAGTGTGCTGGCCTGCCTTGAAAGAGTTCACCTGTCATTTGGTAGTGGGCAATTATCCACTGCCCCAAATTTGTGTGACTTTTTCTTTCTCAGACATTTCCCACTGCTTCTGAGAAGATGAACTAATTTTATGAGATGTTTGTATTTGTATAATGATATTTGAGTAGAAGCATCAAAGTAGGAATCAGGAGAGCCGATTTCTATACCCACTTCTGCCGCTAATTAACCACCTAACCTTGGGCAAGGGCCTTGACTTCTCTAGGTTTCATGTTCTTAATCTGTACCATGAAGTTGACCACTAATTTCTAACATCCTCCCAGTGCAAACATTCTTTGACATGTCAGCAGATTTTTGAATCCATGGTTCTAAGTGCAGATTTTGAAGAAGAATACATAACAAAAAACTAAGTATTTTGACAATGCCCTGAACAGGCACTAATTCCTTGGAGGAAACTGAAGATGAAAGTCATGTGAGACTGTGAGACAAATTGAGTGGTAAAGATAGATAAACTAACCAACCAACCAAGCTTCACCATTGAAGTCAAACTGCTGTTAGATATTTGATAAAAGGATGAGCTGAAAAGAGCAAAATGGTGTCAAGATGAGCTGAAAATAGAAAAATGGTGTTGTAAGGTTTTTTGGTTGTTTGTTTGTTTACATTATTTTAGAATGCCAGAACTCACGTGCAAAACTGTTCACCTATTAGTATCACTGATATTGGTCAGGGTTCCCTCCCTTCTTTTTGTTGTTCTTTTTTTTTTTTTTTTTTTTTTTTTGAGGTGTAACATACCTACAAAAATGAGTGTAAACCACACTAGTTTTAAGTATACAGCTTGAGGGGTGCCTGGGTGGCTCAGCAGGTTAAGCTTCAGACTCTTGGTTTCCGTTCAGGTCATGATCTTATGGTTTGTGGGATAGAGCCCCGAGTCAGGGTCTGCACTGACAGTGTGGAGCCTGCTTGGTATTCTCTCTTTCTGAGCCTCCCCCACATGTGCATGCTATCTCTCTGTCTCTCGAAATAAATAAATAAACATTAAAAAAAAGTACAGCTTGAAAGATTTTTACAGACGTACACACCCATATGACCATCACCTTAATCAGGAAATGAAATATTTCCATCACTGCACCAAATTCCTTCTTGCCTCTTTCCAGCTAATTCCTAGTTTTCCCTTTCCCTTACCCCTACCAGAAGATATCGGCATTCTGCTTTCTATCACTATTAATCTTGAACTTCATATGACTCCAATCACACAGTGCATAGTCTTTTGGATCTGGTTTTGCTCAGTGAACACATTCCGTGCTGTTGTGTGTATTTATAGTGTGTTTTTAAAAATTGCTGTTTAGTGTTCTGTTGTGTGGTTATACCATAATTTATTTATCTGTTTAGGTGTTCATGGGCATTTGAGTTGTTTCCAGCTTTTGACTATTATGGTTATGAGCATTCTTTTACATGTCCTCTGATGGACATGCATTCATTTCTCTTAGGTATTTACCCAGGGGTGCAATTGCCACAGAAGAGTATATGTTTAGCTCTAGTAAATACTGGCATCGGCCTGATTTGAGGACTTAAGTAGCTTTAAAGTTTCATTTCTGAAAGAAAAGCATCACTTTGAAAGAATCATAGGATGAGAATTAAATGATGGAAATCAGGGACTGAAGAAGAGACGGACAGAGTGATTTGGTTTAGATTCAGTGTATGCTGGGTTGTTAGATGATGGCAGGTGGGAGGCAGTCCAGACAAGCAGGAAGGTCACACTTGGGAGAAGGTCACCGCTTGGATCTCCTGAGGGAGCACAGGAAATAGGTGTCCATTTATAGCATAGGACAGAGGCATGATTTTACTTAGCCTCTTTGAACACTGGGTTGCTAAATGATGACAGATGGTAAGTAGACAGAATTAGAAGCATCAGTCTCAAAGGGTTGGAATGGTCAGTTAAAATTTAGAAACTGGTTCGTTTTTCCAAACCAATTGTGCCAAACCAGTAAGCTTATCATTGATGCTATATCAAATTCAACCAGAAATTAGGTCTAAGGTTTACTATTTTATTTTATTAAATTTTTTTTTAAATGGTTACTTATTTTTGAGAGAGAGAAAGAGAGAACAAGTGGGGGAGGGGCAGAGACAGACACACACAGAATCCAAAGCAGGCTCTGGGCTCCATGCTGTCAGCACAGAACCTGATGCAGGGCTTGAACCCACAAAGTACGAGATCTGAAGTCGGATGCTTAACTGACTGAGCCACCTAGGCGCCCCTAAGGCTTATTCTTTTAAAAAGAGATCTTAAGAACTATAACGTGTCAAGTTACTTGCATAATTCTTTCTCTTCTACAAATACCACTAAAAGCAGAGAGGGGGAATTCCCTAGGGCAATCTGTTTACAACAGCTACCAGTCATTCCTAGTTTCATAACCCCTTCCTCTCCACCTCCTTCACCTGCCACTGTTAAAGAGAAAACCCTGAGCCAGCACAGATTCCTGGGAAATCTGAAGTTTGCACCTGCTGCATCGAGGCAGGTGACTCACCGTGATGGGAGGGGCAGGGGTTCAATGTAGGGTAGGTTTACAAAGAGAAAGAGCTTTTCTTTCCCTCAGATTTGTGGTACACAATGGAAGAAATACTTGGATAAATGTGTGAAATTGGTCTGGAAAATATTCTTGGATAGAATTTGCCTAGCGCAAGATACAAAGCATTTTTTTCTAAAGTGATTTCGGAGCAACCCATATTTCATTCTTTTTTCTTGAAATGTTGACAGGTGTCTTGAAAAAAAAGGTGCTTTATGGGGCACCTGGGTGGCTCAGTCGGTTAAGCGTCCGACTTCGGCTCAGGTCACGATCTCATGGTCTGTGAGTTCAAGCCCCGCGTCGGGCTCTGTGCTGACAGCTCAGAGCCTGGAGCCTACTTCGGATTCTGTGTCTCTCTCTGCCCCTCCCCCATTCATGCTCTGTCTCTCTCTGTCTCAAAAATAAATAAACATTAAAAGAAAAAGAAAAAAGTGCTTTGTTGCCAAATGTCTGTGCATCTCGGAGCTTCTGCTGCAGCTCTTCTCAGAGCCTTGCTGTGTTGATACGCATGTGGTTCTACATGAGGGGAGCACAGCATGAGGCTTTTCCAAACTTGTTTGACTATAGGACCACATTGTCTTGGAGCATCTCTTGGGATCGGCGCCCCACAGAATACATGTTAGGAAATGTTGTGTTAGAGACCCGTGACAAGGTAGACTTTAGACTGTTTCCTAGAACACATCAGCAAAAGCCCATCAAGTCAGGGCCCAGCACTTCTTCTTCCTCCTTCCTTTCCTGATTCCCCTCTCGGTTCATTCTTCAAGTTCTTGCCAAACAGATTCAGGGTCCAGTGCTTGATAATGCCCCAGGATGGTTAAAGAGAAGTGAGACACTGGTTTGGTCTGGGTCTCGGTTTATTCATCTGTGAAGTGAGAAGGTTGGATTGTGATTGCTAATGTCTCTTCCACCTCTTTAATTCTATGCCTTTCTGATTCAGAAGACATGATCCCTGACCCCAAGATACTAACTGTCCAGCTTGGGGTGCAAAGCTAATGTGAGTGACACAACTTTGTAAGCAATTCCTAGTGGCACATGGCTCTCTACCGAATTGTGTGATGCACATTAGAGGGGCTTTGCCGGTGCAGAGAGGGGAAAGCAATGAGGCTGGAACTCTTCTACTCTCTCTGTGTTTTCTTGCTACATTAGGCACTCAACAGAGCCCCTAAAACAACGATTTAACCAGAATGTATTTGGCTATCGAGATATAAAATGCATTTACTACATGGAAAGACCTAGTTCCACATCTACCTACTTAAGCTCACTTAATAACAGTGCAGAGGTTAGTTGCAATGTGAGATTAATGAACACACCTCTGTCAGTGTAAGCATTTAATACTTACTTGAGCAGTCATTAGGTCACTAATGCCTTTTGCAGAACTGGAAGACTTGAACTAAAAGAAGTTTGAGGCTGAAGGCATGAGTGGGATCCTATAATGTCAGAGCTGGAAGAGCCCTAAGGGATTACTGAGGTCAGGAGTTAGCAACCTTTTTCTGAAAAGGGCCAGATAATCAATTTGTTAGGCTTTGCCAGCCATGAGATCACCACTGCGGCTACTCAACTCTGCCGTTGTAGTGCAAAAACAGCCATAGATAATATGTAAATAATAGGATGTGGCTGTGTTCCAGTAACTTTATATGCGGAAACAGAAGGCCAGCTGGATTTTTGGCCTGTGAGATGTGATTGCCAAACCTTGATCTGGATGAAGACCAGAGTAGTCAAGGTTGATCAAGATCACACAGTGATATGGACTGAATTGTGTCCCCTCTCCCCCTTCCCCCCCCCCCCCCCCATTCATATGTTGAAGCCCTAATCCCTAATGAGACATTATTTGGAGATAAGGCTTGCAAGGAGGTAAGTAAGGTTAAATGAGGTCATAGAGTGGGACCCTAATATGATAGGATTAGTGTCCTTATAAGAAGAGACACCAGGGAGCCTGATCTCTTTCTCTACCATGTGAGGACACAGCAAGAAGGCAACTATTAAATAATAGAAAAAAAAAATATATATATATATATTGGTCTCTGCCCCCAGTTCCTGGCACCAAGCTCCTAAAATTCCTTGGAATTTCGTGGTTCATAGGGGCGTCTTTGGTTCTAATGAGGTGTCTCTGGGTGGGCTCCTGGATGGGGACTGGTCACCAGGAAGACCAAGTCAATATTAGAAGCTTGGAACTTTCAGCTTCCCTTCAGCTCCCTCTTCATTCTCCGGAGAGAAGCTGGCAATTGAGCTAATGATGATGTCTACAGCATGAAGCCTCCAAAAAAATCCCAAAAGTACAGGGTTCAGAGAGCTTCTGGGTTGGCAAGCACATCTTCAGACCCTTCCAGATCTCACCTATGTATCTCTACATCTGAGCATTCATTTGTATCCTTTAAGATATTCTTTGTAAATAAATTGGCAGTAGTAAGTAAACTGTTTTTCTAGATTCGGTGAGCCACTTGAGCAAATTATCAAACTCAAGGAGGGATCATGGGAACCTCTGATTTCTAGCCAAGTCAGGTAGAAGTTGTGGGTACCCTGGGGACCTCCGACTTGTAATTGGTATCTGAAGTGGGAGGTAGGTTTGTGGGATTGACTCTGTATCAACTAACTTCAGTTAGTGTCCGAATTAAATTGAATTGAACTGAACTGTAAGACATCCAGCTGAAGTTAGAGAATCGGTCAGGGTGGGGGAAAAAACCCCACACATCTGATGTCAGAAGTGTTGTGAGTGTGAGATTAGAGGGAAAAACAGTGAGATTTGCCTCGACGGTGGCCATCTACAAGTCAGGAAGAGGTCTCTCACCAGAAGCTGGCCATGCTGGCAACTGGGTCTTGGATGTCCAGCTTCAGGAACTGTGAGAACATAAACTTCTGTTGTTAAAGCTACCCATCTTATAGTATGTTGTTATGACAATGGCTGACACACACAGCAAGTTTGGAGTAGAATGAGAGCTGGTGTTCAGATCTTACAATGGCATTCCAAACAGCTTTGAGTAGGAGAAGAATGAGCATATTGACTTAAGTTTGAAAAAGAAAGGCCTTGATTTCTTTTTCCATTTCACCTTTGTATACTTTGGCTCGATATACAGATTAGTGGATTAAAGAATTAGATCTTCATTTTGGAAAACTGTTTCTTGGAAATACTTAGGATATAAATGATTTCGGGAATGTTTCTAGGATATAAAATAAAATCTGTTGGGAGACTGAAGAAAGGCATGGACAAAAGTTGGGGATTTGGACCACATTTCTTAACTTGGCCCTCATCTTCTTTGGAAAATGAATCTCTTCCTACTCTGGCTACTTTCATGTGCTTCTCATACCTTGTTTTTACTACATGCCCGTTTTCATGTCTAAATCTTCATGAGAGTATGGCCACATTTTGTTACTTTACATTAACCACATCTAGCTGGTGCCATGCATTGCATGTAAATGGAATTGAACAAGCATAGGTATTACAATGCATTCATCCAGTTAACAAACATTTGTTGAGCATCTATTAGGTGCTCAGCTCTGGAATAGATGCTGAAGGTAATGGTAAGGTCATGGAGTTCCATGACTGGTAGGGGAGACTCACCCAAAGATATAATCATTTAATTTAAGGTATGTTTATACATTTTGATAAATGATATAAAAGAAAGGCACAGATGTGACGAGACCATATAATGGAGAAACTCAAGAAGGCTTTCTTAAAGAAGTGATGTTTGTGTTGAGATCTAAAAAAATGAGTCGGCATTAACCAGATGAAGGAAAGACATGGGGTAGAAGAACATGAGCAGAGACCTTGAAATTAAAGGAAGGATTTGAGGAATTGAAAAGGGGCCAGAATGGCTGGAGCACAGTTATACACATGAGTCTAAAGAAAATGACAAGGGCTTGGCCACTCAGAGCCTTATAGGCTGAGTAGTGGTTGTCTTAAGCATGATGAGAAACCATTGCAGAGCTTTACCCATCTTTGAGATCATTCAGACTGCAGTGTATTACAGGAAGACGAAAGTGTTGTGAGAGACCCATCCAGAGATGTTGCTCTATGATGGTAGTTTGAATCAGTTCTCAGTGGGGGCTGGCGAGAAGCAAGTGGAGTTGAGAAACTTTTAGGAGGGCTTGGTAAGGATTGAATTATAGAAGTGAGGGAACGCAAGGTGTTGGGTAAGTCCTCAACACATGGCTTATGAAACTGGAGAGCTGGGGTGCTATTCCTTGAGTAGGGGACTCTAGAGGTGAGGAGGTTTTAGAGAAGGACGGGCGGGAGTGGGTTGTGCTTGAGTTTGAGGTACTCATGGAGATGTCAGATAGGCAGTTGGGTATGTGGACCTTGGTTGGGTTCTGCCCTACCTACAATGAAAATTTGTGATATCTCCAAAAAGCAAAGGGAAAACAAAAGCATTTTGGATGAAAAAGGATATAGAAAGACTAATTCACTTGCCTCTGATTTATGTTCGTAGGGAGATACCCTGGAGCTATGTTTGATAGGAAATCCCACCACTGGGGTGGCTAGAAGTAAAATGATACAGATCAGGATCATCCTTCCTCAAGTCTGGTAGAGCAGATGATAGCCTCTTCAGGCAATGCTACCATAGCCTTTGGTATTTTCCCAGCCACATTTCAAACAAAATTGGGACTTTCTTCTTGGATCTTGCATTATTTGGCCTCAATCTATCCCTCTAGTGTCCTCTGACTCTCCTCTCCCTAGATTCTAGCCAGGCTGGCTCCTTACTTGTTCCTCTCACAAACCATTCTTGCTCTGCTTCAGCCCATTTGAACTTGCAGTTCTTTTCTTGGTGTGCTCCTCCTTGGCTCTCTTGATGGCAGCTCCTTCTCTGTATAAGGTTTAAACTTAAACCCTTCCTCCTCCTCATTCCTGCAATCTAGGTAATCACCTCCACTATCCTATTTTATTTTCTTCATTGATCTTACACTAGCCAAAATTAGGTTTATGTATTTACTAATCTATTTCTCCCTGTTGAATGGAAGTTTTATGAGAAGAGGGACCTAGGTCTGTCTTGTTCAGTGCCTTATCGCCAGCACCTAGCACAGGGTCTGTGCTCGTTGGGGGTGCTCATTAAATTTCTGTTTAGGAAAGGGGTTCCACTAGGCACTGGGAAAACAGATAAATATTGAGGAGGAATCTCGAGGTCTGCAAGTGTCAGACTTTGGAGAGAGGTTGGTGCTCTAGGGAAGGGTAAGGCGTGTAGGACAAGTTCTGTGCAGAGATACTAAGGTTAAATAGCTCTGAAAAGTCCAGTGGAAGCATTTTTAACCCTCCTCAACCAGACTGGCTTATTGCATTAACCCAAAGTCCCCTGCCCTATGTCATATGTATTCACAAGGCCTCTAGCACCTTGAATACTACTGCTGAAAGGGTGCTGTCTTGTACAACTGCATACTTTTATTTCCAACAGGTAAACTGTATATAGAAACAATATAAGTTCCTTCTTTGAGGAAGAAAACATAAAATCAGAAGCCAGAGTCTCCTTTAAAAAGGAAATCATCTTTTGTCAAGGGAAAACTAGTAAACAACCTACTTGGACCTAAAATTGCTTAGTTTCTGTGTGCTATTAAATTGGATTTACGATCTAATAAACCAAATGAAGGGCTTTGGATAGCTAAGTAATCAACGGAGATGAAGATTTTTGAGAAGATTAAAATTGATTATACTCTCTGTTCCTACCATAAGGGACAGATTGCTTCCCTGGATTTTTCTGCCATGCAATATAAAGAGGTAGGGACTGTCTTGCTGTCAAACTATCTTGCTACAAGACTAAAGTTCTATGCTTGTAAAGCCGATTTTAATCATTGCAGAAAATCATAAAACATAGCCATGGTAGGAAATAATTATAGGTTATAAATTTTACCCACTTAATCAATTCTGATAGTCTGAACCTAAAATGAACTTTCTAGCAACAGTGTAGAAAATGAACCCCCCCCAATGAAGAGTTAGATATAATCTGAATCCTTAATAGCATCAGTCAGTGACTGCTCGCTGTTTTGTCTCTAGTATTAGCTAGGGTCATATTCCAGCTGATCCATGGATGGTCACTGCCAATGTTTGCCTCTTTGATTCTCTGACTCATCCTTCTGCATGCTTGAATCCTCTTACAATTGAGATATTTTTTAAAAAATGCTATTATTTTTCTGAATATAAAAGTTACATGAATGAATTGTAGAAAAAACAGAAAAATATAGAGAAGGAGATAAAAATTCCTGTATCATATCATCAAGGAAAAAAAAACCCATTAACATTTGGGGTATTTTTACCCAGGCTAAGTTGTTTTATTTTTAGGAAATTTGTCTTGTAATGTATTATTTCCTGCTTTTTTTTCACTTAATATTATTTTATTTTACTTTATTTTATTTTATTTAATGTTTATTTATTTTTGAGAGAGAGAGGGAGAGAGAGCACATGAGCACATACACACTAGCTGGGGAGGGACAGAGGAGACAGAGAATCTGAAGCAGGCTCCCAACTGTCAGTGCAAAACCCAATGAAGGGCTCAAACTCATGACCTGTGAGATCATGACCTGAGCTGAAGTTGGACGCTCAACCGACTGAGCCACCCAGGTGCCCCGTTCTCACTTAATATTAGATCATGAATATTTTTTACCTATGGCATGAAATTTTTTTGTGTGTGAAAATGATTTTAATGGTCCCATAAATGTCCCATTGTATTCCTCTACTTTCAGACAAGTTGATTGTTTCCAGTCTCTGCCCTTCCTTCCTCCTTCCCTCCCTTCCTTGAATTTTGTAAGCCTCAACTTAGCTGTTCATTTTTTTCAAGATGGCAGATTCAGTTATAAATGTAACCCATAACTTGATAATCTTTTGTAGTGCATTCAATTAAAAGCAATTTATTCATAAGTAATCATGGAAAAATGAAAAAAATGTAGAGATGGGGGGAGACAACTGTGTAAGAATTACCAAATCCCAAACTTTCATTTTTAGTGAAGGTAAGGTTTAGTTTGAGGGTCAACCTTATGCAGAACAAGGTTTCATTGCCATACAGACTAGTTTCCATTCAGGCTACAAACTGCTTCCAGTTCCCTCAGTAAAATGAGGCACATTTATAGAACCTTCTTTGTTTGCAGTTGCAAATGTGAGCTGCTCTTAGCGTGTGTCCCCTTTCCTTCGAGGCAGAGAAAGGCTGCACATGTTTCTGTTCCAGCCCATTGGCCCCGTGATTCTGTTCCTTTTGACGGGTTATATTGCGCACCAACTTCTGGTAGCCCGTGCGATTCTTTGCTTCTTTGTATTCCTTATCGCGCAGCCATGATTGGCAAGAATCCTGCAAGACCATGAGCAATATTTTTCTTATGGCCATCAAACAGTGGGGCATCTGAACCAAGGCCTGCTACCTTTTCCAATCAACCGAATCCTGGGTGTGTTTGATCGAAGCTTGCTTCACTCTTGTAGCTAAGTGAATTGTCGCTCACTGCACCAGTCCCCTAATTCTCCTGGGGATGCATTACAGAGATGACCAACAAAATGTTACCGTGGTAGAAGTAATGCATCTACGTCTCTGAGGAGAAAATACACGACACACGTGGGACGAAGCCTGTAGGGTCCTAGACTCCAGGTTCAGGATGAGGCTGGAAGAAATCCTTAAAATTTTCTGATGAAGAACTTTTCTTCCACATTCAGGAAGAGGTGACAAAGGATAAGATGTTTTACTTCTTTTCTGCGTTTTTCAGAGAAGGAGCTTCAGTGACAGTGGCAGAAAGGACCACCTGAAACACAATGGTGAGAGTCTACCCAGTGAGTGGCCTGAGTGCACTTGTGGCCTGGCTGGGAGAACAGCTGTGCTGTCAAGGAGAAGCTTTTAGTTTTTTTTTAATCAATTGTTTTTTATGAACATCTTTGTTAAGTTAGAATTCTAGAAGTATTTAGAAAGACACAGACGTTGGCTCTATTTTTCACATGCGAACTCAGCTCCAACTCTGAAAACTCAGAGAAAAATCTGTTTCTTTTTTTAAAACTGTGGGAGTCACACAGTCAGTCCTTAGGAAGAATCTTGGAGAGGTCAGGCCAGTGGCCAGAATTCAAAGAACCCATGAGGACGGCACTGCGGTCCAGGCTGTGTCTGCACATCAGCAGTGACCCACGAGGCTGAAGGCTCTGTTCATAGCTGACATTTCCCTTTAGAAAACATTGTGCCCAGGGTCACCCCCGCCCTAGGGAGTGGGGGCGGGGGGCCGGGGCTCAGTCGATTGAGCTTCTGACTCTTGGTTTCCGCACAGTTCACGATCCCAGGGTCGTGGGATCGAGCCCTGTGTTGGGCTCCGCACTGAGTGTGGAGCCTGCTTGAGGTTTCCTCTTTCTCTCCCTCCCACCCCACTACCCCGCTCCCCGGCTGGTGTGCATGGGTACTCACTCTCCAAAATAAAAATTAAAAAAAGAAAGAAAGAAAAAAAAAAAAAAAACAAAGGAAACACTGCCCAGCCCAGAATTTCAGGTCTCACGTGTTGACACTGCTCTGCACTGAACAAAAGGTGGTGGAATCGGAGTGGAGACAGGTACACGGGGCCGGCATCAGTTGTGAGCAGGAGCGGGGTGTGTGCACAATTTCAGGCAGTAGCATCCTCACAGGACTGATTTTGTGTACTGATGGAAGTCCTTGCTGACCATGTTATTATTCATGGCAACAATTTCAGATAGTTAATTATTTATTACGTTTTTCCCCTCTAGTGGATGTAATGGAACAAGTATCTTTATACAAGGACTATACAAATGTTGTCCTTCTACCTTATATAATGAAAGCCACTTTTGCCAGTTAAAGATAATTGCTATCGTTAAATATTGATAGAGCATTAAAACAATTTTTTTTTCCTAGAAGTAAAAAATAAAGGGAACAACTGTGGGAAATACAATCAATCTACCCTGGACTTTCCATCTGATGAATACCAGGCCTCAAGGAGGAAGAGATTTACTTGGAGGGAGGATGCCTTCCTTTTTAACAGCAGGCCTCTCAGGTGCCAATTATTGCCTGAGACATGAGAGAAAGGAGACATTTTATGAGGCAGAAATGAAGAAAGACCTGGCCTTTTAAATATCAAGCCGGAGTATAACCATGCGTGCTCTCTAACCGAGGTATGCTGCTCAGAAAAGAGCCCAGAAGGAAAGTGTAAGCTGGCTGTTGCAATAAGAGCAAGGCCAATTAGAAGGCGAAGAGGGTTTCTGACATCATTGTGGAGAATGGAGTCTCACGCTCACACAACTAAATCTGAAAGAGGGGCAGGCCCTGGACAGATCTGAGCAGAGGAAATTGTGAGCCAGAGTCAGCCATGACTACAGCATTCCAAGGACCAGAGAGGTCAAATCACAGAGTCTTGTCCAGCAGGGCCTGGCCCGCCTGGAGAAAGACACACGCTCTGCCCTCTTCCCCCTGGTCCCAGCCTAATCTGAACGGTTTTTATTTTTAGAAATATACATTGAATTTATTCATTCACTTCCTCTTTCCAAAAGAGACTTGAACAGGTTAATAGAACATCAAGGGTGAGGGGGTGAGGTTGAAGGAAGGAAAATGAACTCCAAAGGGGAATGTGGAATCTCAAGCAGGAGACTGTGCAGGTGGGATGAGGACAAGGCCGATTTGCCTCGTTGCCTTGGTGATGGCGTGCTATGTGGCAGTGGGCAGCAAGGTGCTGTGTAACAGATGATTACTGTGTGTGTGTGTGAGTATGTGTGTGTTGGGGTCATTCATGGTAACTTCCTACCACTGGGTCAGCCTGCAGCCACTGTTCAAGGCTCCACAGATTTGCATTTGGAGGGATGTGTGTTTCATTTAGGACCAACACGATGGGGAAATTTAAGAGCCTTCATTAACATTCAGATGCTCCTCGAGCCCCCCGCCCCCAGCTGGTTGTGAATATTTCAGCAGATGAATGTCAGACTCTTTGGTACCCATGGGTAGAACTGTGCACACACACACACACACACACACACACACACACTTCTTCCTCCCTCTGATTGTGTTCTTAAGTCTGTGGAGCCCCCAGATCTCACAGGGGGCAGTCTGGGGCTATCTCTCCATTGGCCTTGTCCAAGCAGTTTTGGGATTTCTTGGGGCATCTTTTTCCAGCTCTCAAAAATGTCTCGGGTACATCTTGATGAGGCGAGACCCAGCAGAAAAAAAGAAATCTTATGTTAGGATTGAAAAAAAGACCAATATTTGAAATAAATTGAATAACTTAGAATTGGATGGCTGCAAAGGAGAGTTCAGGGCTGCGAGTAGTGGTGTGATGGTGTGATAAATTCACGTGCCTCACACAGAAGTGCAAAGCCAATGGAGTTTCTTTGTTTCCTAAAACTGATCTGGTTTCCTTACTAGCCCACACTCAGCTGGGTGGTGGTAGTTAGGAAGAGATGTGAAAACTATCTTTACATGTGTCAATTTGTACTGTCCCAGTATCTTTGGGTCTTAAGTCTCTTTTGGATGACTCCATCCCTGCCAGGTAAATGTTCAGTCTTCTAGACTCTTCCCCTCCCCCCCCAACTTCTCCCCCTCTAAGATGCCATGGAGCCCAGATGGATCAAGATGCGAAGCATGTGTGACCTCACGTTAGCAGGGAAGACATGGGGATTTCAGACCCATACAATGTCCATTGGCTCCTCACTGGTCTTAACTGTGCCGTGGCTGATCCCATCTGTTCCTTGTGCTTATGTTGGAAGTGGGCCTATCTGGCTGTTGGGAGGTCAGCATCCAATATTGAGTTCATGGTTTTGCCTCTGATCATGAAGCCTCTAAATGCTATGATCATTTTGATCAGATTGCAATCCCCCACAGGCCTTCTCCCATCTCTGAACCCCTGCTCCAGAGCAGGTGGGAGGATCCAGATGTCTTGCATGTTTTGCCCAGGCCTTGGGAAGCCAGGAGCATGGCCAGGGCTCCTCTGTTCATCCTTCTCTCTCTACCAGTGCTGCACTTGGTTCACATGCTATCTAGGGTAAGGCCCTACCTGCACCCCCTCCCCGTGCCCCCGAGGCTCCCGAAGCTATGCCCAGGAAGTACACCAGCCTCACCTGCTACCAAAAGCTCTTGCATTTCCCCATTGATCTGTCTAGATGTTTCTACTGTGCTTCCTGTGCCGAGTTCCACCACAAGCAAGGTCATGGGCATTTGATCTCTCCTGTTTCCAGTGGGATTTGGAAGAGGAAGGTTTTTCCTTTTCTCTTCCTGTCTGGTAGGGCCTACCTCGACATCATATTTCTCTCTTTCCTGAGATGGAGTTTACTTTCTGTCGGGGCCATGAACCATACATCAAGAATAGTTGCACAAATATTTTCCTAGTGATGGTGTGTCTGGAGGCAATGGGCACCCCTTTTTGTCCTCACCGTTGTGGCAGTCTTCTGTTATAATGGTTTTGGGGGGATAGAGGAAGAGAGTGATTGATCAAATATTGCTTATGGCTTACTGTTAAAACATTAAAATAATGTTTGTGGGAACCGAAACCTTTCCCTTTGCAAACTGAGCATCCACAGTTTCTGTGTTAGAAACTACTATTGACACTTCTTGTTTTCGGACTTGGGATGCTGTAAAGGTCCTGAAAAAAATGGCAGTTTGGCTGGAAGTGTTCATGCTTGGTTTCAACACATTCACAGAACATTCACGGGAAATAATTGCAAGTTCACACAATATGCTCTGTGGGTATGATTCAGATCAGCTCTCAAGAGCACTCAAGAATGAAGGCTCCCAGCCATTTATACAAAGATTCATTAAAATAATGATAAAAGGACCCCAGTGCGATTGAGGGGAGTGGAAAATAATGAGATATTAAGGCATAGGTTTTTATCTTTTTTGGGATCAAAAGCTGCTGGGCGCACCAGTGGATTGATTTGAACTTCTATTATATTGAGAAGTACTCTTAGGGTTTTAAGGATCTGAGTCATGTTAGTTTTATTTGCTGAATCCTAGTCATAATAAAATATCATTTTGTGGGGGAATAATAGGAGACAAGAACAATGAAGGGGAACAGAATGGGGCTTACTCCTTATGAGAAAAAAGTGCTAAAGATTTGAAACTTTATTCTTACCAAATGGGGAAGAACGTACCTTTATGCAGCCAGTTTTGTCTCCTGAGACCCCTGTGGCTACTGAACCTTGATATAAATGCCGTTGAGGGCTGAGCAGGAAGATACAAGATGGGACACTTAAGATTCACATAAGCTATTTTGGGAGGCAGAACACCCTTATGTGGAAGGGCAACTTCACAAAATGAAATGCAAATTAACACAAAATAAAGTGTGCCCAGCCTAAGAAACAGAAATCTGGGGGCACCTGTTTGGCCCAGTTGGTTGGGTGGCCGACTTCAGCTCAGGTCATGATCTCATGGTTCCTGTGTTTGAGCCCCGCATCAGGCTCTGTGCTGACAACTCAGAGCCTGGAGCCTGCTTCAGATTCTGTGTCTCCCTCTCTCTCTTCCCCTCCCCTGCTTGTATTCTCTCTCTAAAAATAAATAAACATTAAAAAAAAGTAAAAAAAAATAAACAGAAATATGAAAATCTGAACCTGGGAGACTAAAATCATAAAGTATATACAACAGTTATATGTATAACTCATGATTAAATATGGGATAAATTAAAGATGTAAATATATATTCAACTTAACCGTAATTATAGCTCATCTCTGTGCTGTACCGGATAGTTTTCAGAGCATTTTCACATACTTATTTTGCACTTCTCACTACTCCGCTAATTATTTACCCATTTTTCTGGGAGGCAAACATCAGATGATTATTAGAGCCTAGAACAGTTGTTATACCATAGAATCACCACCACAGTTCTTCCCCACTAGACCAGGGCCTAACACATAGTGGACACTCATTTTTTTTTTTCCAGCAACTCAAAACATGGCATAGTAAAAGTAGGGAGACAGAAGAAGAAAGAACAGGACTGTTGGAAACAGCACTGCTTGGGGAGTCGGGAAATGTGTGTTCTCACACCAGTTCTGCTATCAAACATCTGCTTGAGTTTAGGAAGTCGATTTCTCTCTGTAAGCCTAGGTATCCTTGTCTGTGCATCGATAATGTCTAAGGTTCCCCGCCCCGCGCCCGCCGGCCAATCTCTAAAGTTCTTCTGTATGGTTGCTTTACTTCTGGCGTCGACTGAGATTTATTAGGAGCTGGATCTTGTGCCAGACACGTAATCATGTTTAACTTGTAGACGATTTCGAGGTACCTTCCGTTATCCCATTTTACAGATGAAGACTCTAGAAAACAGGTTAAGTAGCTTGCTCAAGATTACAGAGCTAATACGTGGGAGCGTCTAGAACACAACTCCAAACCCCCCTGCGACGGGGGGAAGATAAGTGTATGCGCACGCGCACCTGCATTGCAATAGTCTCCAGGGCTGTGGCCAAGGGTGTTTAATAATAAAGAGCTGAGAAATATCAGTTTGAGTCCTGTGAGCAGATTCAAGACATAGGTTTTGGATAGATGAATTTGTTGACCAGTGATGCCAATCGAGTCTTTGTGTACATCGTCAAAAATGAAAGCGCTTTCTTATTGAGCAACCAGGCACATGCCGCAGAGCTCTTCATAGATCTCAAAGCACTTACTGATCACATTGGCTTCATAAAATGCTTGTTCGCTGCCACTTGCAATCACATTTCCCTGATTGCCTCCTCAAGTTAAAATATTGTTCTGCACTCTCATAAAAAAGAGACTAAAAATAATAGGCAATATTATAATAGGCAATTCATAATCGGAGAATTGATTTAAGATCTATTACGACAGGCAAGCCAAAGTGAAATTCTAATGAAGGTTTTTGAACACTTCTTCCTCTTTGATTTCTTAATAGACTGACAGTCTGTCATTTTTGAAAGGGTTTATATTTTGCACTGTCGTTGTGCTAGGTACAATGCCATATATTCTCTCCTGTGAGTCAATGTCTCAAATAGAGCATACCTGAACTTTTCCATCTCCCAAGGAAAAATGTTTATAGCATTAGTTTTTGAAGTGCATGGTTCTTATAAAATAGTAACCGTCACACTTTTTTTCTTTATTGAGGAATAATTTAGATAAAGGCACCTAGATCTAAGTTCAATGACTTCCGATAAATACATTTATCTGTGTTACTATCATTCAAACTGAGATACAAAACATTTTTATTATCCTTAAAAGTTTCCATGTACCCCTTTTCAGTCAAATCCTCTCACCTCAAACCACTGTAGATATTCTTTTTTTTTATGCCTCTTCTTCAACTTCACGTAAATGGAATAAATAGTTGACACATTGTTTTGAGATTCATTTGCTTGTAATCATAGTTTTCACCAAGGCCTGACACTGAGGCCTTGGGTGGAAGAGGTGCCATGAAAGGTGGGGAAAATGGGAGAGAGGACACGACTTTTCCCCATTATACACCTGTGACTGATGTTAGTCCAGGTTAAAGTGAAGCAGGTTACCTGTGTTGGGCAAAAATGGCAGGTGTCATTTTTTTCAAGGTAAAAGTCACAATGATACAGAATCTGTATGGTGCCAACTTCTGGTAGGAAGAATTTTCGGGGTCCCCCAGGCCTGGGGGGGGGCATGGCACCTGTGAGTGCCATGGTTCTCCACTAGGGCTGCTCTCTGGGTTCTAAGGGCCACGACACACCATTGTACAGGATGACCTACCATGACTTTGGAAGGGATATTAACAAGAGATTTTCTAGTCCTCCATTTTTTTTCAGTTGCTTGTATTTATTTATGTATTTATTTTTCCAGTTTTATTGAGATATAATTGACATATGCTCCCCTCCCCCCCATCTCACAGTTGAAGAAGCTGAGTGACTTGCCCAGTGCTGCACTATTAAATTGGCGCTGATGGGCACGTCTTCTTGGCCAATAGTCTGGACTCACATTAATAGTAATAAAGGCAAATAACTACATATTTGGTCTGTGGCACCTCTGGAGAGTGAAGGGGGGGCAGGCGTGGAGGCCAGATTTGACTACCAATATTTAGGAGAAGGTTGAGGAGGGTGAATCTGGCAGGGAGCACACATAGACATCAGTAACACACAGGACTATGAAGAGTGTGGTCAGATAAGCTATAAGAATACATCCCTGCTCTGAGCCTCTGAGCCAGGGGGTGAGGAGAGTTAGTTCTTTGAGATCTTGGCCATTCCTTTTGTCTGGCTTATAGTCTTTATCTCTAGATAGGAAACATCTCTGGAGCCCTAACCCAGCCTGGCTCCAGACTGCTGCAGGCCACCCTGACCAGGTAGTCCCAGGTGGCTTTTGCTGTGTTGTCCGGAGTGGTGATATTAAACCTCCCTGATGGGTAGATGCTTCTCCTGAACTCACTTTCTGTGACGGTAACAATATTGGATTGATAGAATCTTAGCATAGTAGGGCTGGAGTCCAGACCACCTAAAAGTAGATACAGAGAAAAAGAGGAAGTTATATGTCTATAAACTTGGATCCTCAAGGTACATTGGAGAAGGGTCTGGTTTCCAATCTATTTGCTATGCGACAAATGCTCTCTTCTCCCTCCCTTCATTTTCCTCCACCCCAGTAAGATACATGCTTAGGCGGTATTTTAACAATAAGAGTTGTACAGAAAAACAAACTATAACAGTGAGTTAAACAAATCGAAACTTTTTTTTTCTGGAAAAGTCTGGGTGGATGGATCAAGGATGTGACACCCCATGGTGTCAGGGACTCACGCTCCTTCTCTCTTTCTGCTTGGCCATGTGTAACCATAACCTCATGGTCCAAGATAGCAGCCTTGTGTTCTAGGTTATAGGAGAAAGGGGCAAAGAAGAGGCAAAGGGTGCACTTATGTGCTTCCTCTTAAAGATGGTGAACAAATACTACCAAATGGCACTGCTGTCTGCTTCCCATTGGCTGTAACGTGGTCACATGCCCATACTTAATTGCAAGGGACTCTGGGAAGTATAGTATTTATTCCAGATAGTCAAGCAACTAGCTAAAAATTGGGAGGCTACCAGCAATCTCTGTCACATCTGCATTATTTTACTTGGTCCTTACAGTGACTCGGTCAGATAGGCATTGTTGACCTTTCTGAAAAAAGGGAAGTAAACATCAAAAAGGCCACACAGGTGGAGGTATCAGAACTGGACCCCAGTCTAATACTGTGTCTGTCCCAAT
Organism: Panthera uncia; assembly: GCF_023721935.1. NCBI lineage: Eukaryota > Metazoa > Chordata > Mammalia > Carnivora > Felidae > Panthera > Panthera uncia. Next base: position 82,055,017 of record NC_064809.1, read on the forward strand.
ATGTTACTTTACCCCTAAAGTTTACCAAGTGCTTTACACACTGTGAATACACAGAAAATGATGATTATTTCCATTTCTGCCAACACACATAGTATAAAAAGGAGCTCTGCTCTCTCTTTGGATTATTTTAAGTACTCCCTTTAGTTTGCAGGGGCCCAGTTTCCTGCACTGTGCACCCTTTCTTGTATGGCGGGATGATTTCAGCCCTATGACAAAACCATTTCTCTCCCAGGGAGAAGAGTCTACTTAAATATTGCAATCGCTTGGATCTGCATTGCTTTCCAAAGTGAGTCAAGCCAATGGTGTATGAAGGGCCATGAATACACCCAACTTTTGATCATTGGATAGGTTTTCTCATTTTGGTCTTATTAGTCAATTCAGGGCAGATTAAATCGGGAGAGAGGGGGCATTCAGTTAAATGACTTCTCTCTCAGCCTCCAGCCTTTCTCTTCTGCATTGGAACGTTGTTGGATGAGAGATTTTCTTTTCTTCTGCCTGAGGTAGCCCATGTGCAGTGGCTTAATTGATTTGTATGAGTTCTGTTTCAATGGGGCCAAAGGTTATAAGATTATATTAGGAAAAGGGTTAATATAGGCGGTTGAATTATTGAATTAATTGACTGATTAACTCATGTAAATTTGGCCCCAGAGGTGGCTCACAGCAATCCAGTGCTATGTGAACTGAGCTATCTCCTTCCTTGCTTTGTAAAATCACCTTGTCCTGTGCCTGAAAGGTAGCATGGACGCCAAATTAAATATTAATTCTTTGCGATTCAAATGCATCGTCTTACCCTTGTTAATCTTCCTGTAGCCAGTTAGATATTATCTGACTAGAAGGAAGGTCTTGGAGTCTATACATATTTAAAAAGCCATTTTATTGTGGTCATAACATTTTTCTCACCATAAGGTTTTCTCTCTTCTTTATCTCCCCTTTAGGTCTTACTGAAGGAAATACAAGTCCACGGTGTTTTGTACAAAAACATACATGAACATACAAACAGAATAGCTACTCACTGAATTGAATAATTTATCTCTACATCCCCAAACACTTTGCAAAACCTCAAAGAGTAAAGCTGCTTCCAAAAGCCTTGGTCATGGCTTTCCACAGAGACTGTGGAAAATGTGAAACGAGAGCACAGTCTCAGTGAGAGTGGGTGTAGGTGGTGGTTGGGACCCTGGCCTTGGCACCTACCTGTCTGCCTTTAAACCTCTGCTTTTCCGCTTGCCAGCCACATCACCTTAGGCAATCTGCTTAATTCCCCTCTGTCTCAAATTACTATCTGTGAATTAGGACTGACTGATGATACGGAAGCAGTAAGGTTTTGAGGCTTAAAAAGAAACCTGTGTTATATTGAGACAGCGCCTGACACATAATACATGCTACATTAAGCGCATGCTAGAGTCATTTGGTCTTTTTGTCTAAGGCATGGTTTTTACTCAACGTTACCGTTAATAAAAGACACAACAACATCCCCAAGATGGCCTGAAAGACCCAGAGCACCACTCCAAGTGGCCTGAGGCAGTCGCTGATTGCCATTCACCCAGGATGGCTCTGGGGTCACGTGAGGGGAGCTGTCAGAAGCAAGGGCTTTGGGGTCAAACAGGTTGGGGATTAAATCTTGGTTTTGCTACTTGTAAACCGGGTGACCTCGGGCAAGTCACTTATTCCTTCTGAGCCATGGAACGGTCACCAGTGACGGATCATTGGGGGAGGGATGAAAAGAGGCAAAACATGGAAAGCATTTTGCAAAGTTACCTGGTCTGAGGCAAGTGCTCAATGAAGGGCAGCTTTTTACTGTTGTGATTAAATCCTGGAGGGAGACAATCACTCCAAGAGCTTAGACTAGGGACGGGTAGGGCATCTTCTCCCTTTAGGTCTTTATTTCCTTTGGCTGTAAGGTTGAAACAAATTCTTTTGCTTAAATAATGTTTCAAAAAGCCACCAGGGTTAACTGCGTGTTGACTAGTTAACTTCAATTATTCAGGGTAGGTGGGAAACCTTTTTGACAAATTAGACCAAATTACAGCAGAAGGGTAAGAACAGGAACATTCCAAATCGCAGCATGTATGGAAATTTCACTGCAGGACTGTGTCTATTCACAGACGATTAGAAAAACCTGCATTCTTCTAAATCACCATTTTGATGGAGTTTTTAAACTTTTCAAACAATTGTTTCTCTGTCATGTTACAAGCTAAGGTACGAGTTAAGCTATATACACATTTAAATGCAGAAGTCACTATTGTTGATAATTTGCCTCCAATTTTGTACAATACACTTGTAACAATTGTGAAGCGGGAGCATAATTATGTGTGCAGTGTTGAACACAACTGCCTGGTAGCTGTAACAATCACTGTTTGCTATTCGAGTTATCTTACAGTTTGCATAATGCATCACATCAACAAATATTTGTTGTCTTTTATATGCAAAGTAACGTGACCAACTCAGAGGGAAACTGAAAGCAATGTCATTACAATTTGTCTTAAATAAGTGGTTTTTTATTTGAACCCCATTCAAATAATTACCCAATAGTGAAAGAAACTCTGATAGTACATGATGTGAAAAGCGCTGGGGAAGTCATTGAGCTCCAGTGGCCTGGGAACAAAGCCCCAGCCCTCTCCTCTCCCTTTGCTTCTCTGCATATAACTCATTCCTGCCCCGGAAGGTACATCAGCTTTGTGGGGAAGCCGTCTGGTCACTTGCAATGGCTCCCTGTGGGTTGCTGGTCATTTGAGGCAGACATTAGTGGCATGATTTTGCTCGGTCCATTTGGGCTGTTCAGTAATTATCAACTAATGATCAGAAGACGTCTTAAAGAGTTCCCAGTTTTCAATGTTGACTTCACTATAAATCTTGTGACTTCCAAAAATATTTACATGAAAAATAAAAAAATGAGAGATTAAAATGACTTATGAAAATATTGGAAAATGTTATAAACCTGAAAAGGCAAATAAAACCTGCAATCACAAACTGACTTGTACATACTGTTAATACCATGGTGTATATCTTATTGTAAAGACTTTAAAAAACATAAGATCTGGGGACTGAGAAAACCTGGAATGGCACCATATATATTTTTTTGTTTATTTATTTTGAGAGAGAGAGAGAGAGAGTGAAAGCAAGAGCGCATAAGTGGTGGAGGGGCAGAGAGAGAGAGGGAGAGAGAGAATCCTGAGCTGGCTCTGTGCTGTCAGGACAGAGCCCAACACCAGGCTCAGTCTTACAAACCTGTGAGATCATGACCTGAGCTGAAATCAAGAGTCAGATTAACCAACTGAGCCATTCAAGTGCCCCTGGAATGCCACCATATTATTTTATTTATATATACTTATAATTAATATATTTATTTATATTTATTTATATATATATTTACATATTTATTTATTTAGAGAATCTCAAGCAGGCTCCGCACTATCAGTGGAGAGCCCCATGAGGGGCTCAATCTCACAAATCGTGAGATTGTGACCTGAGCTGAAATCAAGAGTCAAACCCTTAACCAACTGAACCACCCAGATGCCACAGCACCATATTATTTTAAACGAACAGTGCTGAGTGCTCAGGATGAATTGGTCTCCTGTTCTAGCCCTTTCTATACTTCAACTCCCAATTCTTCACCCCACTTTGCACATGTTGCTTTTCTCACCTCATTGCCTTCCACTCAGACATTTTAAGTCTAAATCTAACTTGCCATCATGACATAAGATAGTAGTAATAATAGTTATCATTTATTGTCAGCCAGTGAAACACCATGTTAGTTTCTCTCTCTCTCTCTCTCTCTCTCTCTCTTTTTAAGATTTTAGGGGCGCTTGGGTGGCTCAGTCGGTTAAGTGTCTGACCTTGGCTCAGGTCATGATCTCACAGTCTGTGAGTTGGAGCCCCGTGTTGGGCTCGTGCTGACAGCTCAGAGCCTGGAGCCTGCTTCGGATTCTGTGTCTCCCTCTCTCTCTGTGTCTCCCCCACTCATGCTCTGTCTCTCTCTCCCCTTCAAAAATAAATAAAAATAAATTAAAAAAAACCCCCTACAACCTGGAGATCCAGAGTCACATGCTTCACCAACTGAGCCAGCCAGGTGCCCCAGTTTTTCGAGCATTCCATCCTCACAACTGTTATCTGGGGCAGGTGCCCTCATGTTGAAGATTAAAAGAAGATGAGACCACTGAAATCATAGCCCTCCCAAAAGTGAGGATATTAATAGGTGGCGCCTCTGGGAGGTCAGTAGATCATGAGGGTGGAACCCTCATGAATGGGATTAGTGCCCTTATAAAAGAGACCCTACAGACCTCTTCTCACCACGTGGGGATACAACAACAAGTCTGTGCCCAGAAGAGGGCCCTCACCCTACCATACCCGGTACCCAGATTTGGACTTCCAGCCACCAGAACTAATAGAAATAAATTTCTGTTATTTATAAAAAAAAAAATAAAATAAATAAAAGAGGATGAGAGGCAGGGAATTGATTAGCTTGGGCAAAATCACATGTTATGTGTGTGGCAAAGTGGGGAAACTCAAACTCCTGCCAGACATTGATGGCCCTCTTCCACCTGGACATTGCGTCTGTTCAGAAACCCTACTCATACCTGACAGGTCTATTTACTGTTCTCCAGATGCTCCATCAGGATTCTGTGTGCTGCTATTCCATCCCATCCGGTTAAACCCCATCTCCATTCATTTATCCATCTGTTCATTCATTTAACATTTATTGCATACCTCTAAATGCCAGGCATTTAGGGGTACGAGGTGCCCCTGTGGATCATTTCCCAGCCTATGCCGATTGCTCCCTGATTGTCACATCTTTTTTGTATTTTTATCTCCTCAGCTAGATTGTTAACCATTGGCTGTCCATATATAATATATTATGTATAATGTAAAAAATATATAAATATGTTACATATTATGTATATAACATATTATTTATACATTATATATTACATTACACTATAAACATACATAGTATAACATATAATATACATAATAAAATATGCATAACATATAATGTACATTATAATGAGGTGCTACTGGCATTGGGTATCTGGAGGCTTGGAATATTAAATATTGCGCAATGTTCGGGAGAGTCCTGCACCATGGAGAATTATGCCACCCCAAATGACAATAGTGCCCTCCTCCAGAAACACTGCTGCAGATAGATTGAGGGCAAACATCTTCCTTTTAATAAACCCTCTGTGCCTTTATCAAGTCTCATATCCTACTCATAGAGAGTGTTGGTTGTCCGTGATGATGAGGTTCTCTTGATTAGCCAACAAGTTTAAGCAAGATTTTCAGAGAAAGAAATTCATTCATGGAGATGTGGAATGTGATGATTTCTAAGATTTATTTAGATGAAAGAAAATTATGTTTTCTGAAACAAATAGAAAGCTTCTCCCCATGCGTATGAAACCCTGAGGCTACAGGAATATAAAAACTGCTTCCTTGATTCCTAAAACAATGCCCCAAATATTTCTATTAATAGAGTTCACCGCTGTGCCTAAGGTTATGTCTGTGTGTTTTCTAGTCACCAGGCCATGAGCCAGGGCCACAACCCCTCTAAGATCCATTGATTTTAGCCAATTAACAAGGTGCTTTGACAAAAGGTAGTTGACAGAAACTATGTCCTCATCTGTAGTGGACATCTGCCATTACGATTTGGTCATCGAGTATCTAATTTCCTCTTTATTCTTGGGGGAATTCCTCATCAGGTATAGTCCTGGTGGGAGGCAGGATTTCCATCTTACTGCCTCTTGGCTGCCAGGGCATGAGCCCAGGATTTAGGCTTGGATGATCAGGTACTGTGGCCCGGGACCCTGGCTCTCGAGGGAGTGACTCAAGGATGAAAGGACAGCCAGAATGTATTCACGGCAGTAGGAAGTAGTGTCCTCTGTTGATGGTGGAAGATTCTGCAGCAGGGCTGGTAGACACCTCACCACCTCTCTTGTTCAGAGATCATGTCTCTCCTGTTTCTTGACCCTCCAGGGCTTCCTGGCTGTCTTATTCTTTCAGGTTGCTATAACAAGATACCATAGACCGAGTGGCTTATAAACCACAAACACTTATTTCTCACTGTTCTGGAAGCTAGAAGTTGGAGATCAGTGTGGAGATCACGGTCAGGTGAGGGCCCTTTTCTGGGTTGTAGACTTCTTGTATCCTCACGTGATGGAAGGTTCTAGGGAGCTTTGTGGATCTTATTTTATAAGAGCAGTGATCTCATTTACAAGGGCTCCACCCTCATGATGTAAGCCCCACCCCAGTGCCCACCTCCTAATACTGTCACTTTGGGGATTCGGATTTCAGCATGTGAATTTTAGGGGGACACAAACGTGCAAACCGTAATGCTGGGTTCCTGTGGCAGAGGCCACTAGATTCTGCAATATCCATTCTCCTGTTTTTCCTTCTTAGAAATAGGCCCCTCACATCCCCAAATTTTAGCTTGGCATGGAGCTGCGTGGCTACAGACTAGTTTTTTTTCTGGCTTCCCTGGTGGCTAAGGGTGACTTTGTGACTAATTTTGGCCAACTGGCAGCAAGTGGGACTGATCTGCACAACTTTCAGGTCACATTTTAGAAAGGAAGTTGTTTACTCTTCCTCGTTCTCCTTGCTGTGATTGGAGCCTGGATGTGGTGCTGGGAGCAACAATGGAGATGAAGATAATGCTTAGAGAATGGGAAACTGGGTAGAGCAGCTTATACCCCTTGCTCCTTTCTCCCCGTACAAGAAAGAAATGGTCTATCTTGATTCAGTCACTGTTGCTTGGCCTCTGTTAAAGCCAGATCCATATTCTAATTAGTACAGTAACTAACCATTTTCTTTCTTTCTTTTTTTAATGTAATATTTATTTATTTTTGAGACATACAGAGACAGAGCACAAGTGGGGGAGGAGCAGAGAGAGAGAGGGAGACACAAAATCCGAAGCAGGCTCCAGGCTCTGAGCTGTCAGCACAGAGCCCGACGTGGGGCTCGAATCCACGAACTGTGAGACCATGACCTGAGTCAAAAATCAACTGAGCCACCCAGGTGCCCCCAAAGGAGTATTTTAGATAAATACACCTAAAAATGTAGAATTGGCTGATCTCAGGACATTGAGGGCAGTGAATCTCACTATTCAAATCTGGAGAATCATCTATTATTTTTTCCCACGAGTAGGATATTTTGCCTACAAAGACAGCCATTTTAGGAAACCTGGTAGAAAAATTGAGGATATTGGAATATTTTAACTCCTTCTTAAGCTTTAGTAAGGTCTTACTAAAAGAGCTATGCTTACCTTGAAATTTAAAAGAGAGAAGGAAAACCCCCCACGACTTTGCAGAGGGGACTTTTATATAGTAGGATATCAATCCCAAGTGGTTTACAGTCTAGCAGGGCTTTCCAAGCTAAAGTTAGTTCAAGCAAAAGCAAGGAGGTAAAAGTCTCAGCTGAAAATAAGATTGGAGCTGAGGCAAGCCGGATTTGTCCAGACTCCTCCCAGGCTCCTCCTGTTCTGTACTCCCTGGTGGAAGGCAGAAACAGTTACTGCTCTCCTGAGGACACAACTGAGATGGAGTCTTCCTTGCACAGTCTGCTTGGAGTTGGCCCAAGGTGAAAACCATTAAGTCGAGGGCTAGAGCAGATCATTAGAAGAAAAATACTTCTAGCTATAGACCTAAAGTCCATCACTTGACAAGATACCTGCCTTGGTTACTAGGCTTATGGATTGGTTCAGGGAGAGGCATGGGATTCACACCAATGAGAGTTAAGATGTTTCTGGAATTTTCTGGAAAGGGAACTTTCCTGAGGTTCTGTGGGTACCTAGGCAGCTGCCCTGTGCCCCTGAGCTTGAATAAGGAAACATGTTTGGCCCTGTGAGCTACTTGTGACTACGAGAGAGTCAGACCTGAAAAGACATTGGGTGTTTCCTGCTATGGTTAAATTGTATATCAAGCTTGGCCTAAAGCTCTCATTATCTCTGGACTTTTTTAGTTAAGTGAGCTCATAAATCTACTTTGCTATTCAATCCAGGCCAGACTGAATTTTCTCTTAGTTGCAACAGAAAGTATCATGGGTGATGTATCGTTTTTCTCAGTCATCTCACTCAGAAGGTTGGGTTTTTAACATGAGAGAATCTGCAAGGTTTATACCAATATTACCAAAACTGGTTTATGACGAGTCTTGTCAATGAGAGATTCTTGTAAGTGCCCACTAACCAACACCAGATCCAACCCTCTCCTTAGAGTTCAGTATCATCTTAGGTAAGATCTGAATGGTTCTTGCAGATGGCTCTAAAGCCCCAGGCACCTGCTTTTCCAAGTTTATAGTTGCCCAGTCATTTCTATCAATAACATTCCCATTTAAGGTGCTTCTTGGGGTGGAGCACTCCCCAAAGTTTTGCCTTCAAACTTACCACCTGCAGGGAGAACTTCTGTCATCATTTCTTCCAGAAGCCCTTAGTAAAGTCACCCTAACAGTCACCATACTTAACGTTTCTCTTCCTTTTCCTTGGGAAAGATGGGGAACTAACAAACTGTTCTTCTAGAAATCACCAAAAGTGGTATGCACTTTTCTCAGAAGAGAAAGTTTATATTATTACACCAAATAGGATATTTATACTCCCACACTTGCTGTGAAAAATGTTGTTCCCAAATGGTGCCGGATTGCTCTTTAATGTGAGTTGTAAAGATCACAAGAAACCTGTTCATTTAAAAATCCTCAAATAAGGTGATCGAGTTATGATTGAATTTCATCACTTATATCCAGAGATTATTGGGGCGTTGGGTCATTTTTTTCTTCCATGCAGTCATCTGAAGGCCAAACCCTCTTTTTCACTTACCAGGTAAGAGGTCCCAATCTGCTTGTTCATATGAAAGAAGAATCCCTCAAAAACAGGACTCAGACGATGCCATGTAGGGTTATTCTGGGTAGATAGAGAATTCAAGACAGAATAATTCTCCATACATCTCTAGGCCTTTTGCTCCGTTCCAAAATTTCTACTTCATTGCCTATTTTTAAAAAATCAAAAATTAAGTCTAACTTCAAGATGGGAACCACCATGAGCTGTGGCAAGAGCTTGTTAAACATAGTGAAAATCCTCCGATTGTGGGGGTGATGGTCCTTCCTAATCCTAAGAAATAAAGGATACACCACTGATGGTGTTTACTCTCTTTTTGGAACTCTACAAAGTTAGTGTTTATCCAGTGATTTAAAAATGAACTGATGAGAATACACTTCGGAGTAAGTCATCCTGTATGCAGAAAGAAAATGCTTTTTGCTTTGACACCTCTTCTTTTGCTCAGAAATTATGATCTGTGCCCTAGGCTATCAAACATCAGTGCACAAAATTATTCACAAAGGGTTTATGGTTCAAGTGGTAAATCTAGGCATTTGCAAAATGTTGACCCAAGTGAGTCAGCACAGAAAGCTTGATCTTTCAGTTTGATGAAAATGTAATTTTATGGATGTCAAGTTGAAGTTCAAAAGTGACATATCGTGTCACACAGATAAATAGTTTTGCCAAAAGCAATGCCATAATTCATAAGCACTTGTCTGGCCAATAGTAACTATCAGGCTGATTAAGCAAAGTGCTTGCTAATAAATGCAGTCTTTATCTCATATGATACATTAGTTTTTTTTCTGAATAATTAAGATTGCCCTATTTAAGAACTGAAATTAGTGCTGCAAGTCAATATCCAACATAGAAGTACTTCCATATGGACTTCTTTTACCCTCACAAAGATTAATTTTAGAACAATGCCAAAGAGTAAAGTGGGAGTCTTTTGTATGATTTCCCTCCTTGGCTGCTCACAGACTAATTGGATAATAGTGCTGGGGGCAAAAAAAAAAAAAAAGTAAATAAAATTATTAAAAAATAAATTGCTGTTTTTCTTGACATACTTACAGTGCTGATGCAGAAACAGACTTGTACATGAATAACCTTCTTTTCATTCCGGCTTCATCAGCTTTCTGTGAGACTGGTGGTCCTGTAGCTTCTGGGCTCCGGTCAAGTGGAAGCCCGTGCTCTTTTCCACCTTGGTGCGCTGCCAACTGCACGGTGGCTTTGCTCACTGTGGCCTTCCTTCCCACTCTTCTTCCGGAACCTCTGTTCCCCTCTCAACTCAGCTTCTGGCCTTTGAAAAACATCTCTAACTTGCCAGGTAGAACCGTCTTTCTCTTGCGACTTGATGAGGCTGTTGCCACCTTCCTCACGTTGAGTTAGGGGACTGTCTCCTCCACGAGGCTCTCTGAGGACAGGATGCAGGTGTTTCAGTATCTGTATTCACAGTGCCCAGCACAGTGGCTGACACATGCTGACTAGTGAATGAACAACCTTGGCTTAAACAGAGTGGCAATTCACAAAGGTGAGTGAAAAGGGCATTACAGGCAAGTGAGGTGCTGAGATGCTACCTCCCTCCAGACGCCATTCAGAATTTCACTTACTCAAAAATCTTTCCCAGAAGAACAGGCTGCCCATGCCTTAATTTGACAGCAATTATTCCTTTATTTGTCATTCTCCTAGTTGTCAGGGATACTCTCTGTATCAGATGATTTTGTCCCTGTAGATACACTACTTTGTATTTTTAATGTCATCTTATTAATAATTTTGCCTTCTCAGGTAAATTCTTAGGCCTTATTAATAAAAATTTTGTCTTTTAAAATGGAAGTCTCTATTTCATCTTTTTTTTTTTCTGAACTCTCCTTTTTCATGTTATATATAGTACAGTGAGTGCCTTGCTCACAGAAGGAACTGAGTTCACACGTGAAGAGATAAAATTAAAGAGATTATCTGGGTGCATTGAAATTCTGTTTTTGATTTTCTTCTCTCCTTTCATTATTCAACAAGAAATCAAAATGGTAGTAGTCACACCTTTAATTTAAAAAAGTTGATTTATATTCAAATAGTTAGCATGGTCATTATCTTGAATTTATAAGGAATGCTGCTCTGAATTTCTGTGAAAAGTAAAGGTCAAACCATAAATAATTAAGTGTATTAATATTGGCTATTCCTGTCAGTCATGAAACAGAGTGGAAATGTATATATTTTCTGTGGAAAGAACTTTTGATCACAAATCACTCTTTTCAGACGCCCTTGACAAATTGATTGCAAGAACATTTTTGAAAAATGGATTTGCCGATCTTCTCTTTAAGGGTTTAATTTGGCACCCTTCTTGAAATGATACAGGTGAAGTCCTTAACTCCTAAACAGTTTGACCTTTGAAGGTGTGCAGTCGCTGGTGAGAGGGCCTCTGTGATACCATCATCAGGAAAATTCTTTGTTTCTTTAAATTCAGGCAACTTGATATTATTACATTTCCCTGGCACACTGGAAATGTGTATCTTATACATTAATCAGTAGATATGGTACAAAGCTGAGGCTTTCTTAAAAATAAGCGTAGAGAGGGGCGCCTGGGTGGCTCAGTTGGTTAAGCGTCCGACTTTGACTCAGGTCATGGTCTCACAGTTTGTGAGTCTGAACCCCGCGTCAGGCTCTGTGCTGACCGCTCAGAGCCGGGAGCCTGCTTCAGATTCTGTGTCTCCCTCTCTCTCTGCCCCTTCCCCACTTGTGCTCTGTCTCTCTCGGTCTCTCAAAAATAAATAAATGTAAAGAAAAAAATTAAAAAAAAAAGAGTAGAGATACTTCTGGAGTACCAAGGTGGCATTGTGAGGGAGGCTACCCATTGACGACGCTGATTTTGTAGTTGACAGTGTCTGCTAAGCAGATATTGACAGCAGAAAAAGTGTCACCTCCCTGACCTCATACATCTCCTATGTAGTTCTTGCCCTCTAACCTTGTTTTCAATCCTTGGAAGCTCACAAAAAAAATTTTTCTTTTTCTTAATTTTTGGTAATAGTTCAAATAGATTATACAGAATCGTTTCCACTTTAAGGGAATGTTTCTATTATACTAATATTTGTTTAAACTAATAAATGTTTCTATTTGCTAATGAACTCAGCCACCTGTGCCACAGATACTGCACTGGGTCTCTGAGCTCAAGGCTGGGAGATTTTGGTGAGGGCTGTAACACATCCATCATTTTGGAACAGATCTAGCTTCTTGCCAGTTTCACTTGTCTCTCACATGAATATTGTTTAATAATTCATTGTGAAGGTAGACATACTTAGGAGGACTTTTCAGGGTCATGTGTTGTATCTTATCTATAACCCGCTTTTTGCTTTCAGTTAAACAAACGTTGTATTTTGTTTGGTGGTCACTGTGTTGACTTTGCCTCATTCTTATTTGTAAAGAATATTCCAAAGATTTAATTTTTCTCCTTGCAATTTTTTTTCAAAGGGTCTTCCATCATTTGAAAAGTTCCATATAGAGATTTTATTTAACAAAGTAGTCCATTAGAGTATAGATTGTGCAAGAATCTATAGAGTTGAAATAGCTTGATTTGTCTTTTTTTTTTGTTTTTTTTTTCTGAGGGGGATTTTTGTAAGTGGTTTTAATTCTATCTGTTCCAGCATCATCTTTTTTTCCTGACATGTCCCCTATCTTTATGTTTTGGTAACATGCTGTTTCCCACAAAATAGGGAATCACTCAGTTCCAGTCTGTCATTATATTTTGTATCATTTACTTCATCCCACTGATTGGAGTATGAATTTAAGGCTCTCCAGGCTGATCCAACCAAGCGAGCCCTTTGATCAGATAGGGAACAGTGTGCTGCTGTGAAGTCACGGCCTCTCCTCATCTGTAGGTCTCTCCCGGGGTTGTCTCTAAATGACACCTGCCTCAAGTCTTCGATGACCTACCAGCAAAACAGTAGCCCTGAAGCGGACTGCACCTCGTGGGAATGTAATGATAGTACAAATCACTCAAGCCTACTTAATGATAATGGTAAGCCATCTTTCCCACTAGCCCTCCACATTCAAAAGAAAATCAAGGTAAACGAAATGGAAAGGAAATGTATGCACAGGCACCAAAAAGTCAAGTAAAGAGGGCAAAGGAACGTGTTTGTTCAGTTAATCCCCATCATCAAACATTGCCCACTTGGATCTGGCGCCTTTGAGAGCAAGTTCAAAGAGCATGGTTTTCGTCATTGGGAGGTTTTTAACATGTAAACAGGTGTGTGAAAGATTTGCCAAAAATTAAATAATGAACAATGAACAAATAGAGAAATAAATATTCATATTCATAAATAATGGCCAATGATGGACTACTATCATTAACACCTACAGCATAAAAGCGCTTTAGAAAAATTGTTTTTCTAGAGTTTGGTTTTAGAATTCTGTTTGTTTGCTTGAATGGGAGCATAATTAGAAATTCATCATGCTTACTGTCTCATGAAGTTTACTGGCTTTATTGGTATTTAAATAGATTTGTGTGATACCAATCATGGGCTAGGCACTGTTCTTAATCTCTTATAAATTGTAATTCACTTAATCTTCATGACAACTCTAGAGGTAGATCTGCTGTTATTCCTCTTTCCTTATGTGGGAAAACTGAAACAAAGCCATTAGGCAAGTTGCGTGGGTCACTTACCTCGTCAGGGGCAGAGCCAAGGTTGAACCCAGAAACTCTGGGGCTCAGGAGACCAGCCCTTAACCACTATGTTAGGTTACTTCCTGATGTTTCAGGGGCATTTCTAAAAGAGGAGTTCCAAAGCTGATGTGGGCCATTCCCACATTGATGTCAATGACATTGTATGTATCATTGATATCAGTGTCAATGACATAAGTATGTGGCCTCTCCAAAGTACCATGCTGATTTTGCTGTTTTCCTGTAATTGAAAAATCCATTTTATTCCTACCTGGATGAAACTTATATATGAATTCAATTTATTGTAAACTATTTAAGATATTGATAATCTTAGTTGCAGATGTAAGAATACAAACCAAATAAAATTCTTGTTAATGCAAACACATTTTTGACACAGATGATGATGATGAAAATAGAAGATTATTATTGGCAATAATCATTGGCCCGGATGCTCACAAGTTCTATGACCAGAGGCAAGACCTTCCATCTCCCCATGTGGTTATTGGAAAGATGAACTCAACACTGTCCTTTCAAGAATTCATCTTACACTAGTTTGTAATTCTATGGTCAAGTAGAATTGGACCTATAGGACCTCGTGTACCCCTTTCGTTGTACCTGCCACATTCTCTGGCGATCATTGGCTTTCTTGCTTGTCTTCCCTATTGGACTGTGGTTGGAAGACAGAGACCAAATATTTTAGCTGTGTCTATCTGGTGGCTCCAAATGGTTGGAAAGTGACGAGCCTCAATGCATGTTAGCTGAATAAAAGAACAAATGAAATATACAGCTCATATTTATTTCTATAGGCTGTAGTTAGATATGATAATCAACTGTCTTCAGCTTTAGTTCAGGAACTATTGTGGAGTTGGAATTTCTAGAACAGATTCCATGTTGAGAGTGGCGGGGGAGGGGAGTGGTAACAGCAGTTTGGGGCCTGATATACCTTGCAGAGTGAATATAATGTTAAAAGAAATGGAAGAGTTTAAGGAGCATGCAGTGACTTTTTTGTTGGCTGAAAATTATTGTTTTTTCAGGCCAGGCATCGCAGAGGACACTGACCAGGAGCACATGGAGTTCCATTCCTCTAGAGGTTCTCAAATATGGGAAAAGTGGTCATTTGAGGTTGAAGCATATGAATACTGATAATTGCATCTACCTCAGCCTATTTCAGGCAGAGTATGAGGCTAGACCCAGAAAGCTTCAACCATGAATGTTCAGGGGAGAATGATATCTTATTCAATTAGTGAAACCAGAAAGGTCTTCATGGGGGGAGACAGCCTTTGAGATGAGTTTGAACAGGTCACTAGTACTTCAAAGGCAGAAATAGCATCCAAAGGGGCAGCGTGAGCCAGTTTGATAGAAGTGAGAATTACTAGGGTGTGTTTTGGAAATAACAATAATCCATTCTGGATGGATCCTAAGGGTGAGAGGGGTTATTGATGAGAGCTTTGAATTCCAGGCTAATGGTAGGCAATATGGAACTCTTGATGATTTCTCAGGCTAATGGTAGGCAATATGGAACTCTTGATGAGGGGAGGTTTAATTGGAACTTCACTGTAGGAATAATCTGCCGTGGGTTTGAGGACGGATCAGTATGCCCTCCTGGATTCTTCTTCTTCTGTCTTCCCCATTCCTCTCAGCTCAACACATGAATAAGACACATAGTTACTGAGCCTCTGCCACTTGGATAATGTGCTAGGTTGTGGGACACAAAGAAGAGAGAAATAGAGGCACCTAGTGGCTCAGTTGGTTAAGCGTCTGACTCTTGATTTTGACTCAGGTCATGATCTCATGGTTCATGAGTTCAAGCCCCGCATCGGGCTCTCTGCTGTCAGCCCAGAGCCTGTTTCGGATACTTTGTCCCCCTCTCCCTGCCCCTCCTCCCCCTCTTTCAAAAATAAAAAATAAAAGAGAAAAATAGTATCCATGTGCTCAAGAAGTTTAAAGTGATACCCACCAAGTGTGTTTTCCAATTCATGCCTTTCTCTGGTTCACCACCTATTCAGTTAGGCAGGTATTTACACGGTGTTCTGGGGACTTGTGCTTTGGGGAGCTATTCGTATGGTGCCTCCTTCTGTTGTGCAATGTGCTGCCAGTGTTCCTAAGCCTTGAGAGAGGCCATCACCTCTGGTTCTGAAGCCACCGCTGATGGGTTGGTCTTGACACTGACCGGGAGGTAAATGTGGGGTCATGGAAAGAGTCCCGAACTAGGTGTGAGATGGTCCGTGCTCAGCCTGACTCCACCGCTGGCCAAAACTGTGAGCTCCCATCAGTGCTTTAACTTTGCCGAGACTCTGTTTTCTCCGTACCCCTGGCTCTGCCGACCTTGCTGAGCTGTAGTGGTATAAATGCAATGCGTGCAGGTGTTCATGTTTTGTCCATTACGAAGTCCTATGTGCTTTTATGGGCTCTTTTATATTAACCTCTAGAGAGGCTTGTGTAGAACTTACCTGCTGTGTTTTTACATAAAGAATATTGCTTGATTTTAAGACTTAAAAAATATCTAGTAAAGCAACCAGAAAAGCTTAAGTTTGCTTCTAGCGTCAGGCACTCAGACTCAAAAAAGAAAAAAAAAATTAAAGATTTAAATCAAAACTGGACCAAAGCTTAGCCCTGTAACAGTAAATAGGACTTTAGCGATCAGGCTACTGTAGCCATTTTTCCTGCACTGAATTTGCTGAAAGCAATTTCCTGTTTTTAACCCAAGTAGACAGCCCTGGTCCCCCAGGGGTTCATTAGCTTGGTGTTCCAACAGCCATTCTCTTTCCTGTTATTTGTTTGCAGCACGAAGGCGTAACAACAGATGGGGAAGGTTCAGCCTCACTTTTGTGGTTAATACTTACAATCTTATTAAAGGCTAAAGAAATACATGATCAGCTAACTCCTTGTATCACTAAAAACTGATTTACCAGCATCACATCAAATATTTACCTTGCCCTAAGCTACCAGTAATTACAGGCTGATATTGTTCAGGCTCAAACAAACACAGAGTAATGAATTTCTGCTAATTATTAGGCACTGATGAAAAATGTGATTTGCCCACTCCCAGAGATATCCTGGGTATCTCATCTTTCTGCACGCGGGAAAACTTCAATTGATACGACTGTATTCAGCTGGAAAGCACTTTGGTGGTGTCAACCCGAAGTAATTACCAGCGTGTCTGGGAAAGTGATTAAAATGGCTTAAAATTAAGATTTTGCTTTGCTATTTATTTCTATGCAAATATGCCACATTTTTCAACTGACATGGGTGTCTTAATTAAAAACAGGCTAAAGTTTTAGAATAACAAGAGATTTTTAAAGTCCGCCAAACCTCACACTATAAAAAATAATGATTCCGGCCTTAGCTGCAAATGAAAGTAATCTTTCTCCTTGCTGTACATCATTGGGCTTTTAAAAAAAGTTACACTGCAGACTGTTACTGAATCATGCATCTCCTGATGGGATGCTCTGATATTTCAGACACTTTCCTTTACTTTTCGGCCCCTATGTTCAAAGACAGGCAGGAGAGCAAGAGTCCTGTCTGCCCTGTCTTGAGCGTCAGATGCTGCCTTCACGTGTTTCTCCTACGGTTGGGACCAGCAAGGGGCCTCCAGCAGTGACTGATTTCTTTCAGTCCTAACTTGGAGGGTGGTAGGAAAGAGCACAGGCCCCTACAGGGGGCCCGGACCGCGGGCCCCTTGAACTCCTTTTTTTTCTTTGCATTTCTTCTTTCTGTTTCTCTTAACTCTCCGATGTAATCAGATACTATGGAGTGTACAAGGTGTATGAGAGAACTTTTTAATTCTTTCAGGCTCAACCTGGGAGATTAATTATGAACCAAGGTCGTTTAAGGCAGTCACAACCCAATAGGTAGTGCGAGTTTTCTCATTCTGTTTTCCCTTCTCCTGTTTGGAAGTTGTGAGCTCCGTGTCTGTCCCTTTGGTGGCTCCCTTAGCTATGTTAACTTGCTTTGTGGTCCATCGGAATGCTTTTAGTGACTTAATCCGAGGCAGGAGTAACGTGAACATTCCGAGAGTCAAAACCAAAAATTCTGGGGGTTGTAAGATCAATAAAGGAAAATATTTTAGGGCCAGGGTTATTTCTTTAAATTGCACTAGTGAGAACTCCCAGTGATATCGATTCTATCCACAGCCTTCTCTCTTCTGTACACACCCCCTGGGCAAACTTGGTAAGCTTCCCATGATTTAACTACCTCTTACACAGGCTACTACCTTCCAAAGGCACTTCTCTGGTCCAGACCTTTCATGAGATTCGGATCCTGTTGTCTGCGGGGTATTGCCACCTTAAAGTCAGTCTGTCTAGAACTTCAGCTCTTCCTTACCTTTGCTTTGCATCCTTTGGGCCAATCACCACTCTGCCCACATCCTAAATTCTTCGTCTTGGTTATTGTGTTACCATCCAGCTAACTGCTGGAGCCAGAAACCAGAGAACTGTCCTTGACTATTTAACATTTCTCATTTTTCCAAGTTTTACTGTTTCAGTTCCTAATTACCTCTCAGTTCTGTCCCCCATGTCCCCAGCATTCCCTCATGCCATCCCCAACTGGCACTGCTTTATGCCTGTGTTTTACCTGTCTTGGCTTGGGTAAATAGTCTCCTAATTTCCTGAATTCCTCCTGTCCCTGAATTTCCTTCCTCTGATCCTTCCATCAGTTCTTTCCATCCACTGTCTTTATGCCTCTTGACTGATTAAGATTCCTCTGTGATTGCCCGCTGCCTACAGATAAAGTTAAGACTTACCACCATGATGTGGTGGACATCAGAGTCTGCCCTCCCCACCTCTAGGATCCATTCACTCCTTTATTTCAGGAGCATCATTACTGAGTCTGCCTTTATTTAAAACTGGAGCCAGAGTCGAGCCTGAGGCAAAAGGAAACATCAGTAATACTGATCTAGTCTTTATTTAAAATTTTGATACTTGCTCATCACAGATTTCTTTGCTTTAATTTTGAATCTGTAAAAGACTGCACTAAAATATTATTTATCTTGATTCCTGAATTTTTGGGTTGCCCCTTGAATTTAGTGCCTCCCTCCCCTTACCCTAGTCTGGGCCCTGGGGTGTGATTCTGGAACTGATTCTGGAAATTTCTTTGTGGAGTCTAAGAACGAAGTCAACTTAGCAGAAGGCTGGGGAGAACCTGATCCTCAATGACCTCGCTTGAACCCTGAATCTGGCTTTACCCCTAGCCTACACCCAGATCTTTCAGTTTAGTGAAATAATAAATTCCCCCTCCTTTGCTTAGGCCAGTTGGAATTGGGTCTTTTTTTCACTAGCAGTGGAAAAGTCCTTGAATGATAAATGGGGGTATCTGTGGCCCCTGTTTGTACTTCTCCAATCTCAACCCCTCGTTGATTATCTGAGCATCTTGTGTCTCTATTGCATTGTACAATGTACTGGTCGTTGAACACACTCTGACTTTTTGTGCTATGTTCCTCTCTGCATGGGGCCCTCTTGTCCTGGAACATTCTTTCCCACCTGGTTTATCTGGTGAAACTCCATTCATTCTTTAATACAATGTTTAAATGTCACCTCAGGTGTGCCTGAATAACATCTGTGGTGTTTTTCTTTGTTCCAGGACTTTTTCCCCTACTTACTCAGTCTATTCTGCTTCGCAGACTGAGACTTTTCGTCCCAAAACGATGTCCTATGAAAATATAATGCAACTTAACTGTGAAAATTAAAAACTTGGAGCACTCTGATGGTAAGTGGTGCCAAATTCTAGATGTCTCTTTAGAGAGACCCTGCGTGCCTTTTCCCTCTTTCTTTCTCCTAATACACACTGGCCCGATAATAGAAATTTCTTCTTATAAAATAAATATAGTATTTAATAACATAGATGGCAAATGCTGGGGTTTTTACATCTTAGCCAGTCCTAAAAGCCTCATAATTGTGGAAAAAAAATGAACAAAGGAAATAGTTTAGCAGACCCTAGACTTCTGAGATTTAAGTGCCTCTTCCATGGTATTTCAAATTAAACACAGATTGTAAACTCCTTGGGACAGCATTTTTCCCTTGTAGCTTCTATTTTTCACTGCATGCTCTACTGTTTCAGAACATATGGTACCTCAGCTGCTATATGCAGAAAAGAGTCATCTCTTTACAAGGTTGGAGCCCAACGTACCATCCCAAATATAATGACTCCACCTTCTTCCCTACAGTTCTACATTTTGCACTCAGATTTCTTAGGCTATAGAAAGAAGGGTAATGAAAACATACAAAACAAAAGCGAGCCTGACACTTGAAGGCCTTTCCTGTGGCCTCAGGGACTGAGGTTTGAACATCAGAGCGGCTGCTAAATTATGCACATGTTCAACTCTTCAGGCCCCCCAGTTTCCCCGGTGTGGCCCCACAGGTGTCCTGGATTGGCTCTGTGAAGACCTTCCTGACTCTTTTCCCAGAGCCTCCTATCATCACCCCAGGTAGTGAATGTGAGGGAAGGCAGGTTCCCCCAAGATTTAATGACATAGGAATTGCCTTCTGGAAAGGCGAGAGGGGGGAGAAGGGAACTGTGTGTGTGTGTGTGTGTGTGTGTGTGTGTGTTATTTGAATGTTGTATACATCATGTGTGTTCCTCTGTGTGGTATCCGGATGGAGCGTGTATGGTGTATGTGTGGTGTGTAGAGTATGTGGGACATATGTGTGCGCAGTATGTGATGTGTGTGTATATATTCTGTATGTGCTCGTGTGTGTCGTATGTTTCTGTGTGCTGTGTGTTGTGTGTATGTTGTGTGTCTCGTGTATTTGCGTGGTGCATGTACAGCATCAGTGCTCTATATGTGGTATATGTATGTTGTGTGCGCAGTTTGTATGTGGCATGAATGTGTTGTATGTGTGCTGTAGGTGTGGCGTGTATGTTGGTGGGATATATGTTTGGTGTGTGTGTTGTATGCATGGTGTTTATGTGGTATGTGGGTGTTGTACGTTTCTCTGTGACCTTAGGGAATATTTTGAGGTGGCCCCTTCCCAGACGCCTCTTTATCTCCCTGTTTCTTCGCCACTCTGTGTCCCCTTTGCCCCATCTGCCATGCTCTTTTCCGCATGTACCCACTTTGGGACTCTTTCAAACCTGCTTTCCTCAATGAGGTCCATGCTTCAAAAATGACCTCCCCTCCTGTCTGGAGCAGCCATGCCTATCAGCGCCGGAGACCCAGGAGCCATGTTGCCAGTGCACAAACGTGTCCATCAGGGTAACATTTGCTCTAGGTTTTGGCTCTCTTTATTAGGTCAAGACTGGATTGATGTTGAATTTTATAAAATTATGGCTCGATGTTGGGTTTTATAAAATAATTTTTCTTCATTTTTAAGATGGTCATGTGGTAATTGTCTTTAATTCATTAATGTTGTACATTATATGTATGGATTTTGTAATATTAAACTATGTGTATAAATTGGGAAAACTTTAGGCTGGTAATAGTATATCAGAGTATATATTGAAAATACTGCTCCATTGTCTTATATCCAATTTTCTTGCTCCTTTCTATGTTGATTGTTCTTTTTTCCCTCTAAGATTTAGAATTTTCTCTGTGTTTTTGACAGTCTTAAATTGTGCCAAATGTGAGGTTTTTGTTATCTCCTCTGTGGTACCTTCTGGCGCCTTCAATCTACAGTCTTTCCTTTATTTTTTATTTTTTATTCATTCATTCATTCATTTATTTATTTTTAATTTTTTTAATGTTTATTTATTTTTGAGAGAGAGAGAGAGAATGAGCAGGGGAAGTGCAGAGAGAGAGGGAGACACAGAATCCCAAACAGGCTCCAGGCTCTGAGCTGTCAGCACAGAGCCCGACATGGGGGTCGAACTCATGAACCACAGATCATGACCTGAACCAAAGTTGAACGCTCAACCGACTGAGCCACCCAGGTGCCCCAACCTGGGCCCCTCTTTTAATTTATGACTACACTCCTTTCTCTTTACCGAGTCTTCAGATTTTCCTGGGGGTATGAGAGAAGGCAATTTGAAATTGAGTGTGCCCCTTTCCTGTCAAAGTTCTTTAGTTACTTGGCAAAAATAGCAGCTCCAAACCAAGATGGTTTCCTGAACTTTCTTTCCCTCCCGTGAGTTCGTTTTGTTCATGGAAAAGCAACCAGGAGATCATTTCTTGATGGATGATGGGTCAGAGTCCTGGGTCCGGCATCAGTTCTGTCTAATGGTTCACTGTCTGTGCCAGGTGGATAACAAGGTTTCATGTCAATATATACCTGACTTGGCCTGCCTCAAGGACTTCCCTGGGCTTTCAGTGCCTACTGAAACTCAGCCCATGCACTGCCAGTTTGTAATTTCTGAATCTTGTGCTCTGTACTAACAAGGAAAACAGCCTCAGCCTCAGAGAGGTCATGGCAGATAAAGTGACAAAACCCATGTGGGATCGAATCTGGATCCCAAAATTTTGGATTTTTTTCCCAATCAAATTTTTCTGTGTGTGTAAGAAAAGATCACTCAAAAGAATTATGTCATCTAATATTCCCCCGAAGTACAAACTATGCCATAGTCCTAAAACTGCTGAGTACTAAAATTGTGTCTTGTTTATTTGCTAATAGAAAAAAAAACTCAGGAACATTTCCAGGAGAAAAAGATTTTTCCTTAGCTCTTAACACTGCTAAACACTCCAAGTCTGAAAATTTAATGAGCAAGCAACTGATATGTAAGTTATTTTATATTTCTGTATTTAAACAATGATTTTATACCTGTCCTACATATTTGTAAGTCTTTATTCACAAATTTCTAGTTCTGTCTTAAAGGAACCTCTTCTGCTACACATCCCTAAGCACGATGGTTCCAGAACTTACTCTTCCTTCTTTTCCTATGTCAACACCTGTCTTCTACTGATGTAGCCAACATAGTGTGATAAAATAAACTTAAGGTTCCTTTCCGTTGTTCCACAATTGTTTCCCCTTGGCCTAATGGGTTTCTAATGGGTCAAGTATCTATCAAATGGTGAGAAAGGCTTGTGTGTATGAAAAATAGGTCTGCATGGATGCTTGACTTATAGGCAGAGGGTTATTTAGGAGAGGACTTGGAGCAGGATTTCTCAATCTTGGTACTATTGACATTTCAGCCAGATAATTCTTTGTTGTGGGGGACGGCTCTTTGCACCGTAGGATGTTTAGCAGATTCCCTGCCCTCTTCTCAATGGATCAGTAGATGTTAGCAGCAGCCCCGCCCCCAACCCCAGTTGTGACAATAAAAAAGGTCACAAATATCCTTGCAAGTGTGTGTGTGTGTGTGTGTGTGTGTGCATATGCAAAATCACTCCAGTTTGAGAACCACTCCCTTGAAGTATTCTCTTCTTGTAGCAACAAAACTCAAGCCTCAGCCGCTGAACCAGAAACAGGGTGGAGGGGAGGAGTGGGGCTTCAGCCATTTGAGTTTTAACAAACCCTCCAGGTGATTCTGACACTCGATTCAGTTTGAGAGTTTGAGAACTTGTGTATGTGTATATATATTCTTACATTTTATACTTATTCTTTATACATATTAAATCTTGTTTCATGTTCATGTCTAATCTGAGTGGTATTTGGTAGACTTTAGAGATGCTGCAACTAAGGCTCAGAGAGATTAAGTGATTTGTCTCAGATTACCAGGCAGGTAACCAACTTGTCCAAGGTAACGTGGCTAATACCAGAATTTATACTTAGGGGTGATTGAGTAGTTCAATAAATAGCCTTCTTCTTTCTGCCTGAGTTTTGGTTAAATTAAAAATAAGACAAAGGAAGCAGACAGAGGCCAAATAATCACTTAATTCCCTATAAAGGCAGAGTTAGGATATATGGGTCGGTGTGAAAGCCAAAGATGCCTGATGACCGAATCCAAGAATAGGAGAGAATGACCCTTGCAGTCATGGCAGCCTTGGGAAGGCCAGCAGAGAACACTAACCTTACTCAAGTGTCCCCATTCCCGCCAGGAAACAGGGCAGAGCTGAGCAGCGCATGTCCTGTTAAATCTTCCCAAGTTACCGATCAGATCCATCACTCCAGCTCCCTAGGGTGGAGTGAATACAGGGCAGAGAGAGTCTGAGTTAACTCTTGGGCTCCCTTCTCATAGATGGGATGATCAGAATGAGAGACAAGTGTTTCCCCAGCAGCCACCTTGATCTGCTGTAGGCTCTTAATATTTGCGCGGTATTGACTCCGTTTCTGTTTGCTTCCTCTATTCAATATCTGTCTCTGTTCCTTTTTTTTTTTTGCCAATTGATCTTTCCTGTTGAATGTTATTTAGATTCATACAGTAGCTCTAGATTCATACCAACTAATTGGTGTGTGTGTGTGTGTGTGTGGTGTGATATTGTCAAAAATACCTGGGAAACATTCTAGGATCTCTGTTTCACTCCATTTCTTTGTAAGTCATTTAAACTTTATGAGCATTAGTTTTTTCTTTTTTAAATCTGGAAATGAAGGGGCGCTAATAATGAGACAGCACAGTTTTCCATGAGAATCAAATTAAGCAAAATCTCATATTAACATAGCTAGCTGTCATTGGGCACATGTCTCCTCTCCATTTCTAAACTATCACTAGGCTGAGAATAACAATTGTTGTCTTATTAAATGCATGGTGAAAACTCTACAGATGTGCTGTAGCTTCCTTGCTGATGGAGTGTGGCTGTTTTCTCACAAGTTGAAATAATTCAAGGGAACAAAGCAAACCCATTGAGGGAGAGACACTGGGGATACAAAGAGGAATGTGAGCTGAGTCTGGCAAGGAGGCAGCATAGCCCCGTCCATTTGCTGACATTTAGAGATGACAGAGGAAGTTGTTACATAGGTGGGGCCTCCCAGGATGGAGGGGTTAGGGGGCTGGTCATGGGCATGGATCCTCCTGCTCTGAGAGCCCAGAGCCTCACTCTCCACAAAACTTTGCAGCATTTAATCACCCCCACCTGGGAGGAGTTATTATACACATTTTTATCAATGTGTAAAACAAGGCTTATAGAAGTTAAACCTTGCTTAAAAACACACTTTGCCGGAACACCTGGGTGGCTCACTTGGTTAAGCATCCGACTTCGGCTCAGGTTTGTGAGTTCGAGCCCCACGTTGGGCTCTGTGCTGACAGCTCGAGCCTGGAGCCTGCTCTGGATTCTGTGTCTCATTCTCTCTCTGCCTTCCCCCACTTGTGCTCTCTCTCTGTCTATCAAAAATAAATAAATGTAAAACAAAAATTAAACACACACACACACACACACACACACTGCCTTCAAAAGGTGGAACTGCCATTTGAACCCAGGCCTATGTGACTTACGTCTTGTAGTCTTTAGCACTCAGCCCTGACTCCTACCTCTTGCATGAGTACTTGGAGGTCATCAGGCCCCAGTGCTTGGCTCGTACTATTTCAAATGCACATAGGGCTGATTTAGGCACCAAAATGTCCATGTACTAATTTACAGTGAGAGAGAACTTCATGGGGACCACTATGAGTGGTCTTACTAGGGCCACTGGAGCAGATCAATTTTCCCTATTCCTTACCAAATCAGTAGATAGGCCAAAATGAAAGGAATTTAGTTATTTCAGGTAAAAATCCTTTAGCAATATCTTTCCTGAGCCTCCCTCCCTCTAAGGGTGGCCTTTGACTTCGGCCCAATATACTCTGAGTGTGCTGGCCAGGGCAGTTGTCTAGGTCAGCTTCTCCTTTCCTTTTTCCATGGGGTGGTTCTGAATATTTTCTGTTCTCTCTTCTTCCTTCCTTCCTTCCTTCCTTCCTTCCTTCCTTCCCTCTTTGTCTCCCTCTTTCTGTCTCTGTGGATTTTAGGTGTTCCACAGCTTTAATATGATAATTAACTTTGCTTTGA
Organism: Panthera uncia; assembly: GCF_023721935.1. Taxonomy (NCBI): domain Eukaryota; kingdom Metazoa; phylum Chordata; class Mammalia; order Carnivora; family Felidae; genus Panthera; species Panthera uncia. The sequence goes on from NC_064809.1 coordinate 82,080,235, forward strand.
GTTCCTCAGATTACTTAATTTGAGGAAGTTCTTCAGCCATAATGGCTGATGACTTTGGGTAAAAATCATTTCATCATCTGACTCTCAAGAGGGAGATCTTATTTCTCCTATTTCCAGGTTCTTGGGACATAGCTTTCTGTAGTCCTCCAGTATCAAGAAGAGATTAACGAATAAAATGTAAATACAATTATATAATTCAATTAAGAAAGTATATATACTGTGATTATAATGTCTCATAAATATTAATTCTAGCTTGACAAACTCTATGTGGACAGAGGCACAAAAGAAAAAAAAATCCAAACATTTATTGAGCTTTTATCAGCCCTGATAATTTTGCCCGTTTGCCGTCGTATATTTCTATTAAAGGTTTATATCTGGTGTTTGTTCTGATTGGTGGGTGACTATGCCATACTGATTGTAAAATCTTTTGAATATCACCCCTGGCTTTTACCAGGTTCTGGGTACGTTCCGGTGCTTTCACATGTTAGTCAATTGAATCTCAAAGTATTAAACTCTATTTTTTCCTACAACCCTGACAGCTAAAGCTCTGGTACTTTTGAATTTTTAAAAAATAATTATTTTTGAAGGAGAGAGAGACATAGAGTGAGCGGGGGAGGGGCAGAGACAGAGGGAGACACAGAACCTGAAGCAGGCTCCAAGCTCTCAGCACAGAGCTCCATGCAGGGCTCAAACTCACGGGGCTCCAACTCACGGTCGGCGAGATCATGACCTCAGCCAAAGTTGGATGCTTAACCGACTGAGCCACCCAGGCATTCCCAAACTCTGGTACTTTTGAAGGTTAACCTATCTACTCAAGATCTAAAGTAGCTTGACAGTCAAATGTCAGAGATCAAAGTAAGCATGCATGGCCTGTTTGTGTGTGTGTTTATAGGCATACAAAATATATGATAGGTTTAAAGGAAACCTAAATCTTGAAGGCACCTCTAGAGACCATCTGTGTCATCTCTTTGCCTATAGAAAGAAAAAAGTTTGATATATTTTATATTATATTATGTGGTGGCCCATCTATGATGTAATAAGAATATTTGATCTTTGCCTCCAGTTTCTGATACAAAGCTCCTAAAATCCTTGCAATTTACTGAGTGACAGGCGTGATAAGAGCATCTTACACAGAACTTCTAAATCCCTTGGAAATTCCTGGGTGATAGGAATGTCTTTGTCTAATGAGGTGACCCTTGGCAGGCTCCTGGATAACTTCAGGTTGGGAGCTCGTCATCCAAGACCAAGTCATGGTTACAAGCTTGGAACTTTCAACTCACTCATCATCCTTTGGGGAGGATTGAGGCTGCAGATTGAGCTAATAATCGATCATGGCTATGTAATGAAACCCCCATAAAAATGCCCAATCCGTGGGATTAGGAGAGCTTTCAGGTTGGTGACAGTACCCATGTTCTGGTGCACCCCAACCCCACGGGGACAGAAGCTCTTACGCACAAGACTCTTCTAGACCTCACCCTATCGCACCTCTGCAACTGGCTGTTCATGTGTATACTTCGCAGTAGTGTTTACGATAAACCAGTAAACATAAATGCTGTGTTTCCCTGAGTTCTGTGAGCCACTGGAGCAAATCACTGAACCTGGGGAGGGGTGAGGGTACCCATGATTAGTAGCCAAGCCAGACAGAAGAGTGGGTAACCTGGAAGCTAACCACTTGAAATTGGCATCTGTAGTAGAGGGCAGCCTTATGGGACTGAGCCATTAACCTGTGGTGTCTGTGGTAACTCAGGGTAGCCAGTGTCAGAGTTTAATTAAATAGGATACCCAGTTGGTGTTTGCAGAGAACTGGAGAAATGCTTAGTGTGGAAAACGGACACATTTGTGACAGAAGTACTGTGAGGAGAGAAACAGTTTTCTTCTACCACTTGAGTTTCAGAATACCTGGGGGATTGACACATCACTTGGAGACCCATTAAGAAGCATTTCTTTATATCCAGACTCATCTGTCTTGCTGAGCTCTTTTATTTAAAGTGCATTCAAAATATATAGTGGAATTTACATTTTGGGTCCTAAGCTCTGGAAACAAGATTGACATTTGATTGCACAAGCATTTTTTCCATCAATTTACGATGCAAAACCTATCATCTAACTTAAATACGGTATTCAAAAGAAGAAATCAGATGTTTAGAGATGGTAGGATGGGTTGTACCATGTAGTGGAATTGCTTGACAGTCTCCCTATTTTCTCTGGAGACAAACCAGCCTTTCCACCAGCAAGAAAGTTTCAGAGGGGATAGTAATAGCCATAGCTATATTTCATATTATAGTTGATGCGGTTATTTTTCTGAAACTGAATTTAAGGTAGTATACATTTGTTGACTTAAATTGTCCTGCTCTTATTATCTGAATTAAATGATTAGCTTTTCAAAACATGGGAGACAGATACAGTGTAGGAAGCCTTAATGGGAAATCACAACGTAGAGAAAACAATATTGGTTGAACTGATATGTGAGCTAGTCAGTCACAAACACCCCTTCTTCCATGCAGTTCACTGAATTAAAGAGGGTAGCTAGAGGTAATGATTCAAGATGTTCTTATCAACATTTTACTTATTTTATAATAATTTGTAAAGATAATATATGAATACTCCAGAGATGAAGACACTGAAAAGGTGCATAAAGTAAAATAGAAAGTGATCTCCACTTTACCTTTGTTTCTTTACTTGTGAGGGGAGCCACTGTTAATTGTTTGCTATATATCATTCCAGTTCATTTTGTATGAACTTGTAAATTACATACACATTTATCAGAATGTCTGTATTTACGTATGCATATTTTATTTGTGCTACAATGAAATTTTTCTATATAAATCATTTATTATATCTTCATTTATATTAAGCATGCTATAAACATATGTGGGATGGTTTTCAGGATGCTGGACTTTAGAAGATGAAGGTCAGGGATCCCAGAAAGAAAAGAAGGAAATGAGATGAGTTGTGTGATTGCCACAGCTTATCACCTTTTGCTTCTGTTCCAATCTTTAGCCCATCTACTGTGCTAAAGAGAATAATTTTATTATGTTGAGTGGGGAAAACCTTCCTTACATGGCATGGAAAGCAGAAGCATTAGAAGATAATTTAAAACATATTAGGGTAAAATACTTCACAAGTAAACTTAAAGAACAAAAGAAGTCCAGAAAAATGCTGGATCCTGCACCTCACCTCTAAATGCTTTATGGTTCAGATCTGGGCCCTCTTCTCCTCTTGGTTCTATGACTTTGAACATATATATGTGCTGTTGACTTCCAAATTTACACCTCCAGTCCAACTGTACATACAACATTTGCTCAACACTCATTTTGGGCACTTGGATGTCTTACGAGCACAAAAGGCCTAACAAGTTCAAATGCTTGAAGTTCCCAATTCCTTGCCCCCCATCTCCAAATCTTTCTTCCTCCATGCCACTCCATTTTCCTTTGAGAAAATGATACATTTACCTAGGTGCTTAACTAAAATATTTAGTGGTCATTTTTGATTCCTTTCTCTCTTCATGCCAATCTTTCAGCAAGTCCCACTGGTTCTATCTTCAAGACAGGTCCCAAATCCAATACCATTTTTTTCTGTTCCACTGTTCACGTGGCATCTTCACTTATTTAGACTATGGCAGTATCATCTAATTGTTCCCCTGACTTCCGTTCTCTTGCTCCTTTATCCATTCTGCATATAACAGCCAGAGTAATAGTCTCATTGTTAATTCAAATCACTCTACTTGCTTAAAAGCTTTTAGTGATTTCCCATTGGATATGTCAAAGTATCATTTATCTCTCTGTTTTGTGTATTAGAGAACTTTTGTGTCATGTTTTCCCTGGGATTATTTCCTATTCTTTTATCTTTGTCTCTGCTTTTATAACTTTTTAGTCCTTGGCAGTCATTTTATTGGGATTTAGGAGAGAGGGGCATTTATAAGGCCCTGTTTTCAACTCACTATGTTTATCCAGTCCCTTGATTGTGTGTGTGTGTGTGTGTGTGTGTGTGTTTATTGTCCTCCCCAGCCCTAAATGTAAATGTCTTAAAGGTAGGGATTTTGTCTTCTTTATTTTGTATCAGGCCTCCAGCAGTGTGTGGCATAAAGTAAGGGCTTAAACAATGTTGAATGAATGAATAAAAGAATTTCATAGGTGTGGTTACCCTGTGACTTAAAAAAAAAAAAGCTTATTGAGATACAATTTACATACCATATAATTCATCCATTTAAAGTATACAGTTGAGATGTATCAGAACATTCCATCCTAAAACAACAGAATTCACATGCTTTTCAAGTGCACATGGAACATTCTCCAGAATAGATCATAGGCCACAAAACAAGTCTCAACCAAGTCAAATAGACTGGAATCCTACCACGCATCTTTTCTGACCTCAATGCTCTGAAACTAGAAGTCAGCCACAAGAAAAATCTGGAAACAACACAAATACATGAAGGTTAAATAACATGTTACTAAACAATGAATGGGTCAACCATGAAATCAAAGAGGTAATACAAAAATCATGGAGAAAAATGAAAATGAAAACACAATGATCCAAAATCTTTGGGATGCAGCAAAAGCAGTTGTCAGAACAAATTTTATAGCAATATGGTCTATCTCAGGAAGCAAGGAAAATCTGAAATAGACAACCTAACACTACATGCAAAGAAGCTAGAAAAAGAATAAACAAAACTCAAAACCAGTAGAAGGAAGAAAATAATAAAGATTAGAGCAGAAATAAATGAAATAGAAACTAAAAACAAAGTACCACAAACAAAGCAAAACAAAACAAAAAACGAAAAGATCAATGAAACCAGGAGCTGATTCTTTGAAGATCACCAAAACTGATAAACTGTTAGCCAGATTCATCAAAAAGAAAAAGAGAGAGAGGACTCAAATAAACAAAATCAGAAATGAAAGAGGAGAAATAACAACCAATATGACAGAAAAACAAAGAATTACAAGGGAATATTGTAAAAAAATATATGCCAACAAATTGGATAACCTAGAAGAAATGGATAAATTCCTGGAAACATAACCTACCAAAAGAGAAACAGGAAGAAGTAGAAAATTTGAACAGACTAGTTACCAGCAAAGAAATTGAATTGCTAATCAAAAAACTCCCAATAAACAAAAGTCCAGGACAGGATGGCTTCACAGGAAAATTCTACCAAACATTTAGAGAAGAATTAACCTATTCTTCAGAAACTATTCTAAAAAATAGAAGGGGAAAGGAAATTTTCCAAATTGATTCTATAAGGCCAGCATTATACTCATACCCAAACCATACAAAGACAGCACAAAAAGAACCACGGGCCAAAATTTCTGATGAACATAGATACAAAAATCCTCAACAAAATAGTAGTAAACTAAATATGACAATACATCAAAGAATCATTCACCACGGTCAAGTGGGATTTATTCCTGGGATACACAGGTGGTTCAATATTCTCAAATCAATCAATGTGATACATCACATCAATAAGAGAAAAAATAAAAACCATATGGTCATTTCAATTGATACAGAAAAAGTATTTGACAAAGTACAACATCCATTAATGGTAAAAACTCTCGACAAAGTAGGTTTAGAGGGAACATACCTCAACATAATAAAGGCCATATATGAAAAACCCACAGCTAGTGTCATACTCAATGGTGAAAAACTGAGAGTTTTTCCCCTAAGATCAGGAAGAAGACAAGGATGTCCACTCTCGCTACTTTTATTCAACATAGTCCTGAAAGTCTTAACCATAGCAATCAGACAAGAAAAAGAAATAAAAGTCACCCAAATTGGTCAGGAAAAAGCAAAACTTTCATTATTTGCAGATGACATGATACCACATACAGAAAACCCTAAAAGACTCCACCTAAAGAACTACTAGAACAGATGAGAGAATCCAGCACAGGATACAAAAATCTGTTGCATTTCTATATACTAAAGATGAAATAACAGAAAAAGAAAGTAAGAAAACAATACAACTTATAATTCCACTCAAAATAGCAAAATCCCTAAGAATAAACTTAACCAAGAAGGTGAAAAACTTATATTCTGAAAACTATAAAACAGTGATGAGAGAAATTGAAGATGCTACAAACAAATGGAAAGATATTCCATGTCATGGAATGGGAGAATAAATATTGTTAAAATGTTCATACTACCTGAAGCAATCTATAGATTTAATGGAATCCTTATCAAAATACCAATGGTATTTTTCACAGAACTGGAGAAAACAATCCTAAAATTTGTGTGGAATTACAAAAGACCCCGAGTAGCCAAAGCAATCTTGAAAAAGAAGAAAAAACTGGAGGTATAACAAACCTAGATTTCAAGTTATACTACAAAGCTGTAGTAGTCAAAACAGTATGGTTCTGGCACAAAAATAGACACATAGATCAATAGAACAAGATAGCCCAGAAATAAACCCATGGTCACACGGTCAATTAATCTTTGACAAAGGAGGCAAGAATATGCAATGGGGAAAAGAGAGTCTTTTCAACAAATAGTGTTGGGAAAACTGGAAAGCTACATGCAAAAAATGAACCTAGTCTACTTTCTTACACAAGACATAAACACAAACTCAAAATAGATTAAAGACCTAAATGTGAGACGTGAAACAATAAAAATCCTAGAAGAGAGGACAGGCAGTAATTTCTGTGATATCAGCTATAGTGACATTTTTCTAGATAAGTCTCCTAAGACAAGGGAAACAAAAGCAAAAACAAACTATCAGAACTACATCAAAATAGAAAGCTTCTGCACAGCAAAGAAAACAACAAAACCAGAAGACAACCTACTGAATGGGAGAAGATACTTGCAAATGACATGTCTGACAAAGGGTTAGTATTCAAAATATATAAAGATCTTATAAAACTCAACACTCCAAAGATGACCAATTCAGTTAAAAAATAGGCATTTTTCCAAAGAAGACGTGTAGATGGCCAACAGACATATGAAAAGATACTCAACATCACTGATAATCAGGGAAATGCAAATCAAAATCACAATGGGATACCACCTCACACATGTCAGAATGACCACAATCAAAAACACAAGAAATTAGTGTTGGCTGGGATGTGGAGTAAAAGGAATGCCTGTGCACTGTTGGTGGGAATGCAAACTGTGGAAGATAGTACGGAGGTTCCTCCAAAAAGTAAAAATAGAACTACTCTACAATGCAGTCATTGTACTACTGGGTATTTACCCCCCAGATATAAAAACACTAATTCAAAGGGATACATGCACCCCTATATTTATTGCAGCATTATTTACAATAGTCAAACTATGGTAGCATTTCAAGTGTCCATTGATAGATGAATGGATAAAGATGTGGTATACATACACAGTGTAATATTACCAGCCATAAAAAAAGAATGAAATCTTGCCATATGCAATGACATGTTTGTAATGAGTGTATAAGACTAAGTGAAATGAGTCAGAGAAAGACAAATGCCACGTGATTTCACTCATCTGTGGAATGTAAGAAGAAAAACAAATAAGCAAAGGGAAAAAAAAGAGAGAGAGAGTCAAGCCAAGAAACAGACTCTTAGCTACAGAGAACAAACTGGTGGTGACCAGAGGGGAGGTGGGTGGGGGATAGATAATACAGGTGAAGGGGATTAAGAGTAGTGTTATAATCATGAACACTGAGTAATGTATAGAATTACTGAATCACTATATTTTATACCTAAAAGCGAATATAGCAGTATATGTTAACCATACTATAATTAAAGTAAAAAATAAAATAAAAAAATAAAGTGTACAGTTCATGTATTTTAGCATATTGACAGAACTATGCAAACATCACCATGAGGAAGTTTAGAACATTTTCAATAACTCCCAAATAAACCCTGTAGGCAGTTCCTTCCCACTTCCTCCAATCCCTAGGCAACCACTAATCTATTTTCTGTCTCTGTAAATACGGCTATTCCAGAAATTCCATGCAAATGCAATTTATACCATATTTGGTCTTGGGTCTAACTTGATTCTTTCACTTAATGTAGTGTTTACAAAGTTTATTCATGTTGTAACATGTATCAGTACTTCATTCTTTTTGTGGCCGAATAATATCCCATTGTATGGATAGATCACATTTTATGTATCCACTCATTAGTTGATGGCCACTTGGGTTGTTTCCGTCTTTTGGTTAACACGAATAATGTGCTATGAACATTGATGTACACATTTGTGTGTGGATGTGCCTTCATTTCTTCTGGGTATATACCTAGGAGTACAACTGTCATATGGTAACTCTATGCTTGACTTTTTGAAAAACTGCCAAACTGTTTCTAAAGTACCGGCACCATTTTGTATTCCTACCAGCAATGTATACAGGTCTCCATTTCTCCATATCCTCTTACATCCACACTTATTATGCTCTGTCTACTTTGTTACAGCCTTCCTTGTGGTTATAAAGTAGTATATTTTTATGGAACTTTGTAACTTTTCACCCCAACAGATAAATGTTTGCTAAGTACCTAATATATGCCACACGCAGTGTTGTAAAAGACTTAAAATGATACATCAAGAACCCACCTTCCTATAAGGATGACAAAAAGGTGGCCTTTGAGCTGGGTCTCCCCACCCTTTTTCAGTTCTTGCTCCATAACCTTTCCTTGTCCTCTTTTTTTTCTTCCACTCATAGCTAAATACAATCTTTATTATGACGAGGAGCATGAACAGTGGTGGTGAAATATCTGCATGAAGCCAAAAGGGAATCTCCACATTTTTAAGTGAAATGAGAGATAATTAGACCCTGAGAGTGCTCAGATTCTCATCAGAATAGCCACACCACACTTCTGTCTACTTCCTGGGATGACATTCCTTTCTTCATTGTTCTGTCAAACTCCTACTCATCCTCTGAGTACTAAATCAGAAGTCACCTCCTCTGCAAGGGCCCTCTTGATCTCCCCGGGGAGTTGTGTTCCTTCAGTGCCTAGGGCATATCTCTCACCCCATTCTCTTTGTTTTCTAATCCCTTCCAAGCTTCTGTGGTTTCTTGGAGACAGGCACTCAATCTCATGTTACCCAGTATATTCTTGCTAAATGACTACTTATTAAACCTGCTTTTCTTTAAGCATCAACATTCATGATAACGAAAAACTGACAATTTACTTTGGAATGGATTGCTTTTATATTTTCTCTAAATTGTTAATTGCAAGAATTGCACAAGTATTGCTGTTTTCTTTCTTTTTCAAAAAAATTTTTTTAAACGTTTATTTATTTTGAGAGAGAGAGAGTGTGTGAGCAGAGGAGGAGCAGAGAGAGAGGGAGACACAGAATCGGTAGCAGGCTCCAGGCTCTGAGCCGAAGTCAGACGTTCAACTGACTGAGCCACCCAGGTGCCCGTTGCAGTTTTGTCATGATTTAAATACATATCTGTGAGTTGTTTTGACACCAATCTACCATTTCAATGTAGTTCAAATTCTAACCTGCCGGTTTACAAACACTGTGAACACAGCGTGGTTGTAAATACAGATGTACTTAACAGTCAAACCAGGTACTGAGCATAAGTACCTTTCAGTAGAAAAACGAGATGCTAATCTGCTGGTACCTGCCATCCTTTAGTACCAACAGTGAAAGGGTGCCCTGGGAATGGCATTTTACCTAGCAAATTTCAAGCTGAAGTCACCGTTGCATCGTGGAAAGAGCATTTCTAAGGATAGAGGTGACCTTGGGCAAGCCACCAATGCTCTTTGGATTCCATCTCCCTCATCTGTAAAATGAAAGAGCTGGATGAGGTGACTTCAAAGGCCTCTTCCCCCTTTAACAGGCTACAGTATATGAAAGGCAAAGTCACTATGTTAACTTGTGATTTTTCATTCCAAGTTTAAGGTCTTTTGTTTTAATAATTGATTCTTCGTTCCTCAAACGGACTCGTAAAAACACTACCCACAGTAAAATCTGACTCCAGCTGAATTGAGGTCAGAGCCTACTACAGAGAATTGAAGCTGTTGGAGATTTTCCATTCATCCACTGGAGGGGCTTCCTCCAAGTTTCTCCTTGAAGTCTTTGGACTGCTGACAAAGGTAATTAAATCCAAGTGCACATTTCACCCAGCCTGCTTTTCCGTAATAAAAATCATTAGTTCTTTTTCATGTATGGACTACGTTGATATATTTATCTCATCCAAGAAAGGCCATGTTAGGGATGTTAACTAAGGAAACGACAAGTTTGTAGCCACAGATTGGGGCTCTGGAGAGGAAGGAAGCGCTGTGTATCAAACGAGGACTGGGCTGTGGATCTTCCTTGGGCACCGCGGGCGTTTCCAGGACCTGTTTGAAACTTTCCTTTGATACTGTGACCTCAGGATTAAGGGTCTTTGAGATGTCTGCAGCTGTAGTCTTCACCTCCGTTGGAAGGTGAAGTGGCTTCGCATTAAAGTGGTTTTCTGTGTTGTTGCTGTTTTTTTCTGAAACTGCTGATTGTACTCAACTTCCCTGAGGAAGCTCCTGGACTTTGGCTTGGCAGATGCCAGTTAATTTGTCAAAATGCTTCATGTAAACAAGATGAAGTCTCTGTCTACACACAGATAAATTTTCTTGAGAAAGATGGCACCAGTCAAGCACTAGGTTCTTGGGAGAGATACACGCTAGTGGCCATTTGTGTTTTGGTTCTTTGACCCAGTGAGACCGTATCTGTAGAGCAGCCTGAATGAGGCAACGGTTTTGACTTGTCATAAGTGGCCATTCTTGGAACATTTTAATTTTTCTACAGTCTTTAGCTCTGGGCACTTTTGGAAAAAGTCAAGGCACAGTGGAATTCTTCCTCTAGGTACTAAGCTCGCCAAGTCCCCATCAAAGGAGTTTGGGAGGCCCTGGGCTGAATGTGGCCCCATCCAGAGCACTTGGGGGCCTCCCAGCCACAGGGGCAGGTTCAAGCCCCCACAGTCCTTGTTTGTTCCAAAAAGTTGTCACCCCTACTCCTCCAGGTGAACTGTCTAGCCCTGATCCTCCTGGGCAGCCTCTGCCCCCATGACTGCTGATCTCTCCTCCTCTCCCCAGGGAGATGGGCACGTTGGATCTCACCAGTGGTCTCCAGCCTCACCTTGTGCAGTCTGGAGGTCTGAGACTCACGACATCTTTCAGATGTTCCAAACAATGAAATAGGACAGGTGTGAGCTGTGTTTTCACAATACCACTCTAACCAATACTATTTGTTTTGGTCTGTGTGTGTGACCAGAGCACAGCTTTTCTGGTAGATAAACATATCTGCTCTTCACATCCTGGGACTCTTACCTCAGTTGAGATATTTTGCTAGTCCTGCACTTTGGATGCCAAATCTCCACAACCATCAGTTCTCCTTCCCATGTAATTGGTGGCTTGATTTCTAATTCTTCCCCAGAATGGCATTAAATGTCTGTGGTTCTGGGTAGTGTTCTTTAATACAAGAAAACAACAGACAATTTGAGCCTAAAGTTTTTTCTGACACACACACACACACACACACACACACACACACCCCACATACACAGGGGTATGGAGGGTTTGTGTCTTCCATTCTCTGAATGAATTAAAGTGCCGTTTAGCTGACCTGTATTTCCATGTAAAGTTATAGGCCACTATGGAAGTCTTCTATAGGGTTCCCTGGGCTAGAGTCTTTATCTTGTATCCCCTCATTTTTCTCTGCAACAACCCCCTAAGGCAGGTACTACTGGCATTCCCATTTTACAAATGAGAAAACTGAGGACCAGAGAGGTTGTAACTCGCTCAGGTTCACACAGCCAGGAAGTGTATATCCAAATTGGCATCTGTCTGACTCCAAAGTTGTGTGTTTAACGATTGTGCTCATTGCCTATGCATCTGTTGAATCCCTCAGAAACTTGGAGCCCTCTTTTTTTCTCACCAGTTAACCTTCACTTTCCGCAGGGGAGCCTGAGTTGGGGGACGCAGGAGGATGGCTGGTGTACAGACTTCTCCCTCCCATCCTCAGGGTCCATTCATCTCTTTTGGCCTATCTCTTGCTTGCTAACACTTCCTGCTACCACTCCATTTTCTCTTTTGATTACTCTGCTTATTTTACTTTGAATGTATCACCAATGAAGTCTTCCAAGGGGGGGTAGGAAGCGAGAAAATGACTTTTCAGGCGTTGAATCAAATTTCAGACGCTTGGCAGCCTAACGGGAGGAGAGAAAAGAGTGCTAGGGTTGGTCACTGGATTCAGGAAGACAAACCACACTTTGTGGCTTAACTTTAGACCTTTCCACTCTATGGAGATAACGCTTTCAAAGGTCACCAGTTAGATACGGAATCCTTCCCGCTGTGTGCTGGGCCCTCCACAGCATGGCGGCCATCAATGGTACTTCAGTCTGCAACCCAGGAAACAAGTGTTAAATCTGAAAGATGTCCACCTTTTTATGTCTTTGCTGGTGCCTCACCTCTACCCTTTGAACATGACACCCATCCAGTCTGGCCCAAATGTCACCCACGGGGTCTTCATTGTTGCCCTCAAGAATTTCTGTATTTTGCTTTACGGTATGTGTGACGTCTTACCTATAACTGTGATGTTTTACCTACAATTGCAGTAATTAGTGTACTTACCTCATCTCCCTAATTAGACTGTGAGCCCTTGGAAAGTCAGTTCCAAATCTTCGGTGCATACTACAGGGCTTAGTACTGGCCAGCTGCTCCAGGGATTGGAAAGAGGGATTGAACTAGGAAAAGCCATGTTGTAACAAGTGTCTGATTGTGCCCTTTCTCCTGGGGCCATGCCTCTTCATTCTCTGTATCTTCCCCTTTTCTGCTGGTTTTAGGTAAAAGGACAGGTGTTTAGGGAATAGAAATGATGCCTTTACTATGTCTTTAAATTTTAGTCCCCCACCTCCCCTGTCATGTCTGGTTTACACTCACAGGGGAGGTGGCACTGTATCACCTTCAACAGACACTTATTTTATTTCTAATGTTGCTTTTTACCAGTTGTTTTCAGTAGATATTTGTTCCGGAAAATGCCCTAGAGCTCATCATGTAATATACAGTTGGATGGAAAATAGTAAGTCATTTTATGACTCTTTAATTCTATGTTAAACTGGATAGTTTGTAGGTTTTAATCTATGACTAGGTTGAAATCTCCTAGGATCTTTGTTGGCTGTTTGGAAAAGGCACTGAGGACCTTCTCCTATCTTCTCATTGCCCCCTTCTGGGTGCCGTATCACCTCTGTCCTCACAGACTTGTTGAGAAGAGAGGCTTCATTTAGGGAGGCTACATAATACAGTGAAAAGAGTCACTATAGCCTTTAGAGTCAGACTAAATATAAACTCCAGTGGAGCTATTTAAGAACGTCACTCTGATCCTCAGTTTTTAAATTTGTAAAACGCAAAGCGAAGTACTCACTGCATGTGATTATACAATGAGATGATGTGTTAAAAGTGACTGACAAAGTCAAGTCAGTGCTCAATGTAAGTTCTCTTCCTCCTAATCAGAATACTATTCACTATCTAAAACACAAGAAATTCATCTGCCACATTCAAGTAGTAACATTTACATGGCCCATCACAATGCTGAGGAGGATTTATGTGAATGTAACACAAACTTTTTAAAATCCAAGTTTATCTTATGAAGGTAGTGTTTAGGTCTTTTGTAAACTTTTCTATGGGTTCATATAAACCAATGAATATCTGGTTCTTCCCTGGAGAAAGTCGTGGGTATCATGAGTTGTTTGTCCTTAGTATAGATTATATCTTTAAATAGTATGATTGTGTATTTTTGAAAGATTTAGCATTTCTTCCTTCTACTCCCTTTTCAGCTTAATATTGTCAATCAATACCAGTAACCATCAAGAAGCATAATAGTGGGAATCGAAGCTTGAAAAAAGATTAAAAAAGAATAAAAGAATAAAGTTAATTTAAATATCGGCTAACGTAAAAATAAATAATGAGCCAACGCACTGAGTTCCTTATTTTGGATGCTTTTGAAGGTGAACACTATGCACATTAATCATATAATAGATTATAGATAAGGGAAACCTAATTTCCTAGAGCTAAGCCAAGTCAGAAGCATTTAAAAAAATAGTTATCTTACTGTCCAAAGTACAGTGTAACACAGAAATGGTATTAATTATTTTCATTTGACAGCTACATATGTTTTCTGAGTCTGAAGTGAATTTTTAAAGAAAAATACAGAAAACAATCTGCCTTCTCTCTTTCATTTGAGAGATTTGGTAGCACACTAATGAAAGAGAAAATAGTGGAACTGGTATGAAAGCTGAGAGGAAACAAACAATAGAACCAGGGAGAAAAGCAACAGTGAGAAGATTCATTTCCCAATTATGAGGATGCAGCCTTTTGACTGTTGGCAAAAATTATTTACTGTCATTGGTTCCAGGCTCAAGTAATTTTGTCTAGAAGCGTAAAATGTTAGGATGCTGGAAAACCATTCCTTGGTGTAATTGGTCAGCACTAGAGACCTATACTCCTAGGCTGAACTGAATGCTTTACCTTGAGTCATCCTTGGAACCGGAATGGGGTGCATAGGGTCTTCCTGTCCAGCCAAGCTGTATCCAGAATTTAGATAACATAAGAATTCTTGTAGTTTTGATGTGCTGTCACACACACACATACGCACACACTCACAGTCCATGATTTGTATACACACACTATGGAGGTTTTGAAGCGGGGGGAGAGGTCACTCTTTAATGAGAGTCCTCACATAGGAAAAGCCATAATTTCATAAAGTAAGAAGCTTACAGGCTTGAATTTGTGAGTTAAGTGCTAAAAAGTGTTTGGTGACAAACAACTTGAGCCATTGTGTTGGGGTGGTGGTTACAAGAGCCCTGATGTAGACGCATGGAAAGCAGAGGGCTCCACGTTTCCTCCTTGAAGACTCCTGATACCATTCTCACCACTGTAAGGCTTCTGTTCTAGATCTCAGTGCTGCAGATTCAGGCAAAGTTGTAAAGCAGGTTATGATTATCTTTAGTTAACTCCATGTTTATGTTCTTTCCAGAGCCTTCCTTTTTTTTCTTTTCCCTCATCAGACACCCGCTATTCTGTGATGGCTGTCCAGACCCTCTCTGTGGCTTGGCCGCCTGACTCTATCGTGTGGCAGGCCACTGTGGGAAGCAGCTTGGCTGCTGGAGAGGAAAAGTGTGGCCATTCCCACCGCTCAAGGGACACCATCTTCTAGCCAGTCATACCTTCAGGGGAAGGCCGAGCATCCTCCCTTGGAGGAAGTCATACTCACAGTGGGCGCTGCATGTCTCTCTATGTCATGGGAGAGAGGCTGATCCTTCCTTGAGGTGAAGTTAATCTCCTGAGTGTGCTTGCTTTTTGTGCATCTCACATGCAATTCTCTGAGCCTGATGGTGGGAGGGAAAAACTAAGAACCTGGAAAGGACCTTGTCACCTTGAATATCCAATTATAATTGGATAACCAGAGCGCACTGTGCGTTTGAGACCTATTTGATAGTTGAGAGATTTTGGAATATAAATGTTTTCCAGCTCTTTGTTCTGACAGACTGAGATGATTAATGATATGTGATGTCTAAGGAGAAAAAAAAATGAGCAAGGCTAGAACACATGTAGTTTTTCTGACAGGGGAATTTTAAAAGGCATTAGAGAGGCATGGATGTGTTTCTTTAACTGACACCCTGGGTTTTTGTCTTTCACTGTGACTGACAAATAAGAGACCTCCCCATCTGCTCTCCATAGCGCTCTCTGGGGAATAAACCCAGCGCGTTCTGCAATGGCCGTGGCTCAGGTGTAGAGTCCTGCTTACTTTTCACAACGAGTGGAGCTTTGGTTTCATTTATTTCATTGTGAAAACAGAAAAACTTGTGTTTGGAAAAGATATCCTTCATTCTATTTAAGTGTCCCTTCTCCTTACAAGTTAAGCTTGTTATTTTAAAAAGAGATAGACTTTCGAGACTTGTGAAAGAAAGTCTGATGTTTGCCATTCTGTGACTACTTCGAGGGAGAGTAAAATCTCTCATCTTGCAAGGGAACTTCGTTAACCAAGGTAACAATCTGGGTGGAAAGTTTTCGAGGCACAGCTGGGTTCATGGTTATTAGCAAGCAAATTTCTTGCAAGACACTTGTCATTTTAGGTACAGCTGGAAAGAACAGGAGCAGCATCTGGTAATCTTGGAGCTCCCCCCATAAACTGAGCTCTCATTTTTAAATTTGGGAGCATTCTCTAACATCCTGTCTTACCTTGTTGCTGCTGGGTGGGATAAATGAGATTCCCGAGGGCCAGTGTTCATCACGTTTCTTGACTGTATTAGTTATTTCCCTCCTCCACCTGCAAAAGAAAGCTTTTGCAATATTTTCCTAAGGAGACCATAAAACTCCTATGAGAACTGTCACATGTTCCATTCATGCAGCAAAACAATTTTGGGGTGCTTCTGTTTTGTTAGGGGTTAAGTGCTACGGGGGAAGCCAGAGGAACTGGGCACAGACCTGCCTTCAAATTGCGTACAGGCTAGGAGGGGAGGAAGGACATGCACACCCACGCATATCACACTGGCATAGCTCTCTACTTTATCCTGCAGTGGGGTGGGCCCAAGGCGGTTGCTCAGTCAATGCTTTGTGGCTGAGAGTTATCCAGAAGAGATTGTAGACATCATCCTCTCCAATTCCCCCACGTCACAGCTGAGGAAACATATTCAGAAAGGCCAAGCGACATGCCCAGTGCAACACAGCTAATTAGAGGCCAAGCCTCTAATTCCAAGTCTGATTCCGAGTGTGAGGAGTTTCTGCCTTCTAAAGAAGCTGCGTTTTCTGACTTCACTGCATACGAACATACACTCCTGATTCATAACCGCTCCTACTCACTGACCTCCTTTGAGGACTTGGCCAAAATTTAGTTAGCCACTGTGGACTCTGGGTTGAGGTGTTACAAAGAGATGACACTTAGATTTTTGGACTGTACTGAGTATTTCCAATATGTAACGATTTCTCCTGTCCTTCAGTTTTTTTATTTTACATCTCACATTTTTGTCTTCAGACATGGAATTGGTAAGAAGATGGAAACTGTCAGTTTCAGAGCCTGCCAGCCCTGCTACCAAAGTTAATTAATTTTCAGCATGCAAATAATATGGTTGAGGCAGGGAGAATGTGGAGAGAGGAGGAGAAAGCATCTCAGGAAGTATAAGTATTTGTGATCACTTCCACATATCCTTTTGCCTTTAATTAAAAATCAGATTGAAATTATTTCTGGTTTAGAATCGATCTTTTTCATTGAGCACAGACTGGAAATTCTCCAATTACAACCTATTTTTACTACAGGCACCACAGTGGGTCTGAAGTTGCACTAATGAGTACAAAGGAGAATTCTGACAACTGACTTACTTCAACCCACTTGGGAGAATATGTTTTCTGTGTATGTATGTTTCCCTCAATGTAACACAAGACGTGTATGTTGAAAATACATAAACGGCAGCTCCAAAGCACATTGCAAAAGTAGAAAAGGGGAAAATCAATACTCTATTAGCTATAACATTACACGGAATTTCTATTCATAGATAAGGGAAAAAAAATCTCCCTTTGATTTCATCTTTTGTTAAAATAAATAACTACCTGTGTTTTAAAATAAATTTTTCCCCTTTCAAAAATTTTTTATTGAGGTATAATTGGCATATAACTTTACATTGGTTTCAGGTATACAACATAGTGACTCTATATTTGTATACATTTCTTTATATATATATATATATATATATATAATCTACTTATTTACTTATTTTTTGAAAAGTTTATTAATTTATTTTGAGAGAGAGAGAGAGAGAACATGCAAGGGATGGGCAGAGAGAGAGAGGGAGTGAGAATCCCAAGCAGGCTCTGCACTGCCAGCACAGAGCCTGATGTGGGGATTGAACTCACCAAACTGTAAGATCGTGATCTGAGCCAAAATCCAGAGTCGGACACTTAACCGACTGAGCTACCCAGGTGCCTCTGTATACATTTCTAAAGCCTATTTATTTTTAGGAATCCCTACACACAGCACAGGGCTTGAACTAATGAGCCTGAGATCAAGAGTCACATGCTTTTCTGACTGAGTCACCTAGGCACCCCAATATTTGTATACGTTTTGAAATGTTCCTCACGATAAGCCTCATTACCATCTGTCGCCATACACAGTTAAATTTTAGGATTTACTCTCTTGGCAACTTTCACGTATGCTGTACAATATTACTGACTCTAGTTGCTATGCTGTACATGACAGTCTCATGACTTATTTTATAACTGGAAGTTTGTATCTCTTGTCCCCCTTCATCCATTTTGTTCACTCCTCTGGCAACCACCTTCCCCTCTGGCAACCACCGTTCTGTCCTTTGTATCTATGGTTTTTGTGTTGTTTTGTTTGCTCATTTGTTTTGTTTTTTAGATTCCACATATAAGTGGAATCATATGGTACTTGTCTTTCCGTGTCTGACTTACTTTATTTAGCAAAATTCACTCAAGGGCCATGCATGTTGTTACAAACAGCAGGATTCCATTCTTTTTCATTGTTGTGTAGTATTCCATTGTACGTATTACTGCATTTTCATCCATTCATCCTTTGATGGACATGTAGGTTGTTTCCGTACCTTGGTTATTGTAAATCATTCTGCGATGAACATAGGGATGCATGTATCTTTTAGAATTAGTGTTTTTGTTTTCTTTGGATAAATACTCAGAAGTAGAATTGCTGGATTGTGTGGTAGGCCTATTCTTAATTTCTTGAGGAACCTCCATACTCTTTTCCATTGTAGCTACATCAATTTATATTGCCATCAACAGTGCCGGAAGGCTCCCTTTTCTCTACATCCTCACCAATACTTGTTATTTCTTGTTGTTTTGATAATAGCTAATAGGTGAGGTGATATCTCATTGTGGTTTCGATTTGCATTTCCCTGATGATGAATGATGTTGAGAATCTTTTCATTTGCCTATTGGCCATCTGTATGTCTTCTTTGGAAAAATGTTTATTTAGATCCTCTGCCCATTTAAAATCAGTTTCTTTGTTTTAGTTTATTTTTGCTCCTTATGTATTTTGGATATGAACCCTTTATCAGATATATGATCTGTAAATATTTTCTTCCATTCAATAGGTTGCTTTTCCTTTTTGTTGATTTCCTTGGCTGTGCAGAAGCTTTTTAGTTTGATGTAGTCCCATTTTCATTTTGCTTTTATTGCCTTTGCTTTTGGACTCAGATCCAAACACTGATTGCTAAGACTTATATCAAGTAGCTTACTGCCCATGTTTTCTTCTAGGAGTTTTATAGCTTCAGCTTTTATGTTCAAGCCTTTAATCTATTTTGAGTTAATTTTTGTGTATGGTGTAAGATAGTGGTCTAGTTTCATTCTTTTGAATATGGCTGTCCAGTTTTCCCAACACTGTTTATTGAATACTTCATCTTTTGTCCATTGTATATTTTTGCCTCCTTTGCTGTAAATTAACAGACCACATATGTGTGGGCTTACTTCTGGGTTCTCTATCTGTCCCATTGATCTATGTGTCTGTGTTTTTTCATGTTTATTATTTTTCAATGTTTATTTATTTTTTCAATGTTTATTTATTTTTGAGAGACAGAGTGTGAGCAGGGGAGGGGCTCACAGAGGGAGGGAAACACAGAACCCAAAGCAGGCTCCAGGCTCTGAGCTGTCAGCACAGAGCCTGACGTAGGGCTTGAACTCACAAACCATGAGATCATGACCTAAGCTGAGGATGGATGCTTAACTGACTGAGCCACCCAGGTGCCCTTATGTGTATGTTTTTATGCCAATACCATCCTGTTCTGATTACTATAACTTTGTAATATAGTTTGATATCACGGAGCATAATGCCTCCCGATTCATTTTTTCTTAAGATTGCTTTGGCTATTCAGGGTCTTTTGTGGTTCTGTGCAAGTTTTAAGATTGTTTATCCTATTTCTGCGAAAAACATAAGGCAATGTGCCAGAAGAGTGTATGAGCTCTTTTGTGGGATGTTTTGTTGAGCCATAGCAAGGCCAACAGAGAGCTCGAGGATAGTGTTTCCCTATGTTCCCTGAGAGCATCTGCCTGGACTCTAGATTTGCAGCAAATCTGAAGCCTGACACTCAGGCTAAAGCTCTAGCATCAGTAAATGGCTTTTTTTTTTTTTTTTTTTTTTTTCACATGAAGCCTGGGGCTGTGTTTCATTCTGGTGTCTGTGCAGGGCCCTAGGGTGGTAGCCTGCTGAGAACTGTCTTTCTGATTGTTATAGTCCCCTGGAGCCTAGGAATGCAAGCCCCATTGTCTACCGGGGCCAGGTGATCAAGGGACAATCCCTTTGTGGATTGTACTCACCTGCCAGCTTTAGTGAAGCTGCCAAAGAGTGAATGGGGTGGAGCAAGCCTGCAGGCTTCAGCAAGCCAGTGGAAGAATGTCGTGACCACTGGTGATCGATGGCCCCAGCCAGGGAGCAGGGGAGTGCCACAATCTGTACTGTCCAGTTTCAGCAGTGCAGCAGCATAGTGTCATGACTGCTTGACCTGACAGCCCTTAGCAAGGCAGTGGGAGGGTGCCACATGCGGGTGTGCTTTCCTGTGCTAGCAGGGTAGAGGGAGAATGCAAAATGGCATCTGCCAGTGCCTCTGTTTCCAGAGAGAGTCCCAACTGTCTCCTGCCCTTTGAGCAGATGTTTAAGATAAGCAAATGAATCTCCTTCATATATAGTCTAGGCACCCTTCAAACTGCTGCTTTTGCACTGGATCCCAGGATGAGTAAGACCACATGTGAGCCCTTGGAAAGGGGAATCTCAGTTCCTCCTTTGGTTCTCTTGGACATCAGCGCCATTGTTTTTCGAACCCAGGCATTTTGGGGACTTGTCTTTCTGGCACAGGTCGCAAGGGTTGGGGTCCCTGATATGGGACACAAACCCCTCACCCCTCAGGAGAAGCTCCAGGCTTGTGAGATCCCGCTCTATTGTGTGGCACTATGCCAACGGTATCTTGGCCTCTCCTAACCTTCTTTACGTGCTCCTTTTATCCTTTGTTGTAGAGAGCAGTTCTGCTAATTTCTAGTTCTTTCTCAGAGATAATTAGTCCATATGTAGCTGTAGATCTGGTGTGACCGTGGGAGGAGGTGAGTTCAAATTTTATTACACTACTGTCTTGGGCCCCTCTCCCCTCCTCAATTTTCCCCTTTAACATTTAATCTCTTGAGCCTTTAAAACTGTATCCAAAATGACAGAACAGGAACTAAAATAATTAATACCATCAATAAATTGCAATTATCTTGTGCATTGGGTTTTATTTTGTTTCTGTTTTTGTTTTTAAGCCAATTCTTCAATGTTGTCTTGGGTGGAGTGAAGTGCAGAACTTAAATTCAACACAACCCAAGAACTACTTTTCTGGGGTACCTGGGTGGCTCAGTCAGTGAAGCATCTGACTCTTGAACTCGGTTCAGGTCATGATCCCATGGTTTGTAAGTTCGAGCCCCATGTTAGACTCTGCACTGACAGCGTGGAGCCTGCCTAGGATTCTCTCTCCCTCTGTCTCTGCCCCTCCCCTCCCTCAAAAATAAATAAAGAAACTTAAAAAAAAAAAACTATTTTACATTCATTGTCTAAAGAAAGTGGCTATCTAATTAGAGGAAGAGTGTCCAGAGAATATTGTCAAATTATTGGCTACACCAGCCTTTGTTTCCTTCTGTCTTAACTCAAGTTGTCCCCAGAGAGAAGAACGTCAGTTAGAGAGTATGCTGTAGGAAAGGCACGTGTGTCTTTGGTATAGCTTTCAATCTGCTTCCATTTATCCCACTTTCCTTGTTTCCTCCTGTTCTGTTCTTTTGCAAGCCGTGACCTGGATTAGCACAGTGACTGTACTTGCCAGGAAGGGGAACCGAGGAGACAACTCATGGCCTTTCTTGTCCTTGGGTTTTTTCGCTGTGGGAGGACCCTAGCAAAGTAGCTTCTGAAATCAGTTACACACTTAGACTTTGTTATCAGTATGACTCTGCCACTGATTTCTGCCAAGGCAAATGCCCGAGGCATATTTGTGTACCTGATATGGCATATTTGGCAATTTGGTGAGCTAAGTCTTTTAAATAATTACATTTTGCTTCTGGTATTACCATTCTTGCGGCTGTCTTCCAAAATTTATAGAATTTGGAGGCCAATCCCATGAATGACCAAACTCTATCTTAGGCCTCCCTTGGAAGACCCTGAAGAATTTGTGGAGAGGTCTTACGATAGGACAGAGGTGCACAAGACTGGCCGAGTGTGTGCTCACTCCACACCACACCTGAGTCCATCAGTGAATCTCGTGACAGGAAGACAGGTGCCTAATCTCTAGGACAAGCTGGTTAATCAACAATTCCTAAATATCTTGGTGATCCAGGCCACCTGTTGCCTCAAGACAAAGAAGCCCATGATAAGAAACACTTAAAATGATAAAAATGCTTTATATTGTGAGAGGGGAAAAAAACCAGCAAAAATATTCTGCAGGTGCTGTTTTCTCTTTTCCTTCAAGTGGGGATTTGACGTTGGGAGTATTTTATCTGCCGGCTGTTACGGAAAGCGTACTGAACGGACCACAAGATTTTCAAGGGCCTACCACAAGGTTTGAAATTTTAAATTGCTTTGTTGCCTCCAAAATAAAAAAAACAAACAACAACAATCCTGCCAAATTGAAATGAATAATATTTAATTTAACTATCTTTAGAACATAATGTATCAAGTAGTCCACTGCAGCTCAACCTGTAGAGTTGTAAGTGATTTCCGTGACTTATTTTAATATGGTCGATATATTATGGAGGTGGTATCTCCAAAGTCAGAACTAACTTTCCCTAAGATCTAAAATTCTGTGTGTGCATGTGTGTGGGGGTGGGAGACAGGGGAGGAGTCGTGGTGGCATAGGGTGCGCTAGGGACGGAATGAGCTCTGGGTGGAGGGAAATCTTCCTGAAAACTGTGGCTGAAATAAAAAGCCTTGGTGTTAAATATGGCAATTTCTGAGAAACTCATACACAGTTTCCAAAGGTGTTTCCAAAATACTGAATTGCATCTTTTTTGAACAAAGACGACAACTCACTTTGGAAATGATCAACGGGATTAAACACGAGTTGTGATGTACAACTCAAGTAAGTTTCAGAATTGGCAGTCATCATTCCCAGAGCAATGAATTAGAAAATCTATTCTTAATGATCGTAATGACCATATGTGCAGATGTGCTTTTCTTGGAGGAAAACCTGATGTACTGAAATTGGAATTCACAAAACAGTTATGTTAAGGAATTGCTTAATCAAGTGATTCTTTGCTTTATGAATGGGGCTTCTTGCAAATTAGGTCGTTTTAAAGGCATGCACATGTTTGTTTAAAAACCACCGTCTATTGCAGGGGGTGGGGGATGATTAAAGATTCATAAAACCTAAACTCAACATGTCCTTTGTAGTGCATTTGGGCTGCTATTACAAAGTACCACAGACTGGTGGCTCATAAACGGCAGCAGTCGACCGCTCACAGTCTAGCGGTTAGAAGCCTGAGATCAGGGTGCTGGCATGATCCGGTTCTGAACCCACTTCCTGGTTCACAGTGGTGTCTTTCCTCTGTGTTCTCATATGGCAGAAGGGGTCGGGAGCTCTGTGGGGGCTCTTTCATAAGGCACCATGAGGGCTCTGCCTTCAAGACATAATCACCTTCCAAAGTTCCCTAAGTCGTCATTTTGGGGATTAGGATTTCAACATACAAGTTTGGGGAGGACACAAACATTCAGACCACAGCAATGACCAAGACCCAATCCATTACCGTCTTGAACCCAATCCATTGCCATCCCTCCTCATAGTTTCTACTTGTCCTATCCTCTGCCTCGTCTGCCTCAGTTCAAGGTACTTTGTTCGCACAGTCACCTGAACCAGAAGACTCGCCCATCTTCCAGTTCTTTTCTTCTCCCTTTGCACAGTCATCGGGTGATCCTATTACCTGTGCCTCCTCCGTGTGTCTTAAGTTTCGGAAGGAGATCTTTTGGTTACTTTTCTTTTAGCAATTCTTTTTCCTGTGAAAGGATTTTTGCAGCGGGTCAGATGCTCATCCTGTAACTAATCCTTACAGATCTCTTGTATGGTAGGCTTTCCAGATTAGGCATAAAGGGGGAGAGATCGGGGAGGGCGAAGGTAGGGATGTGTGAGAGATGGATAGCCTCGCAATCACTGAGCCCCAGTCAGGAGTCTGACGTTCTGCTGGGTGCATCAGCCATGTTATCTAGCGTAGTCCTTACATCCACTCTAGAGGTAGGAATTATATGCACGTTGACTAGTGAGGAGGAAACTGAGGCTTAGGGGTTAAAACACATGCTCAAGCTCATGAAAGCAGTAGGTGGGAAGTCAGACTTGAGAGCCAGGCTGGGTTCTCATCATTATACTTTTCTTCCTTCACTGGATTCCCTGGCAAGGAGACAAATCTTAAAATTGAAGTCTTTTGATTTTTATTCTAGTTTCCAAATGCCTTTCTGGTAGTGTAGCTTGTTAGCAAGTTTACCTATCTGGCGGGATGATAGAAGACGTGTTTATAATTAGTAGTAGTTCTAACAATAGAGGACTCCAAGGCATTTTGGAGTGACTGCTTGCTTTACTTCTGAAAAACATTTTTTTAATTTCTTTGCTAAGGAATCTTGCTTCTCCAAAAAGAGCCCCACCAACTCCTCCAGAAATTTCAGTGCCTTACCCTGAACAGAATGTCAGTGGATTTTCAGTGGGATTTTAAAATATCGGAGTTAAATATATGAGAGCACAGCCCAAACTGAGTAGCCTGGAAGCTTTCTTGACAAGGTCATGGTGCCGAACACCTGCATAAAACCCCTCAGATTCTTAATATTAGGCCTCATAACAGAGCTGGGAACTTATCGATGGTGGAATTTACATAGCATACGTCTAGACAAAAAGTAGATAAGCATAAAGAAGTGGGTTAACTCACAAAAAGCGATAAAAAATTGATTATTTAGATTTAGTTTAGGATCCTGCGTTAGATGCATTAAAGAGAGCACACACACAGAAGACTTTTGAAAAAATAATTTTGGTTAAATTAAACAGAAATTTCTTACAGTTCGGGACGTTGGAAGTCTGAGATCAGGGAGCCAGCAGGGTCTGGTTCTTGGTGAAGGCCATCTTCCTGGTTTATAGATGGCCAGTTTCTTGCTGTATCTTCACACGGTGGAGAGAGAAAGCAAGCTCTCTCGTGTGTCTTATTTTTCTTCCTTTCTTTAAGAACGAATGAATGACATACAAAACCCTCCTAGTTTCAGGTTTATTCTCATAGGAGAAGACTCTTGATTGTTTAGAAAAACTGGCGTTAGGGGAAACTTTGCCCCTCTCTTGGGTCAACAATAAGACTCCTGATTTTGGGAGTCCTGAGGTCTGTGCTATCTTTGCCCTTAACTCACCACGTAAAGGTGACCGAGTCTCTTAAAAACATTCATTCTCTATTTCCTGTGGGTAAGCTGAAGGGTTAGACTAACCTCTCTGGGGCCCTTCCCGCCTGCATTCCAACGTATACCAAGATTCAAATTTGTAGCGACAGTTCTCTTCAGCTCATAAAGAGAAAGATAATAATTCACTTCTTTCCATATTCATGAAGATTAATGTCATAACAGCGCTCAGTCTTCACATTCGCTCTCTTTATGAATTGCAACCCCAGAACTTGTGCTGTGCTGGATTCATGGAAAAACAAATGACTTTCATGCATAATGAGGCCCTTATCTTGCTAATCTGTCTTGTAGAAACCAAGTCCCTAAGGTATAGCAATCATTCTTAACTACACATTTGTTTAGATTTTTCTGACACGCAACTGTAGTTATTTAAAAAGAGGCTTATGCTTTTATAATTCTGGAATAAGACATTGATTTGTTATTATTACTTTTATTACTTTTCTGGAAATTATTCCATCTATTTGCAAAACCACAGTTGAACCGAATCACCTTAAATAATATAAATAGGTATCATGAATAAAGTAAAAATTCAGCTGCCCCTTACGACCTGCCTTATTTTCTAGTAAATTTATGCTTATATGCCAATTAAGATGTGAGGTCAAAATATATTTCATAACCTCAGAAAAAAGTTAAGGAATCGCGGTAGCATGGAGAGCAAACTGCAAAACACGAGCTCTGACAACTAACTGTAACTTGCTCCCTCTCTCCCCTCATTCTGGTCTCCGTGCGGGATCGTTGCTGCTCTCCACGGGAGAGGAAATGAAAGCCCTCAAGCCCCAGGCAGCCCTGTGGAGGCTGCTTCATAGGACATTTCTGAGGAGAATTTGTTTGTGAGCCACAAAATTGCATCCATAACAAAGCAAGTCACTGAAGGGGAAACAAAAACTAGAGATTTACAGGGCAAACTGAAGTGTCTAAAAATTCTTCATAGAGAGAAAACACTTCTAGAGGTGAATGAAGCAAGGAGTGGAAGATTGGGCCAGGTGAAAATTTTAAGTACGACGTGGCCTTATTCAATTTTTAAAATAGATTGATCCCTTTAAACAGGAAACAAAAATAAAAGATTCTCTTTAGGAAGATGAACCATTAGCAATTCCACTTCCGGAAGGCCAGAGCTGGGTTTCTTGGGCAAGATGCTGGTTGGGTTTCCAATCACCAGCCCCTCTGCCCTGCTCCATCAAGGGGGTCTTCTTTCTCATTCTAGACCTTTTCAGATCCTCCCTACCTCTCTGGTTTTCAATGTCACCCTCCATGAACATTAGTAATATTTTACTGTTCATCAAAGAATTCTTCATGTCACTTTGCCTTAAGATTCTGACTACATGTCAGCCATGTTATATCAAGGGAATGCATTGTACCTTAATTGTTTTCTTATGAGTGTGACCTGTGGTGCACAGTCTGTGGAGCAGAACATAAAAGTCCCTTGAAACTGAGCTCAAGAGTCTTCTCTGAGGGTTTCTCTGACTTCTCCAGGGAGAGGAACAGTAACAGTTAGGATTTATTGAGGAGTTTATGTACTAAGTCATGTAATGACCTCGAGGCACACGAATCTCTTTCTTTCATAACTGACTATGATGGCCTCATCAGAGTACTAGTTTTGTTTCCATTTTACAGATGGGGAAGCTGAGGTACATAGCTAAGGAGGGGTTGGGCCTGACTATGCTGGTTTAGATTCCTTCCCTCTCCTCTACCACCTGGCTGCTTGACTTAACTCTTAGTTGTGGCCCCATATCAGCCTAACCTGTTATTGGAAACTTCTCAGTTTTAGTGACCTAGATGTTGACTGAACTACTTGACCCATGGATCCCATGTATGATTGGATGCGTTTTCAGATTATTCTCTTGGCTTGGGGATATAGCCTTTTCCATTGGCTAAAAGTAAAAATGATGCCATTTTGTTTCTCTTTTCCCCTCAGCTCCATATTACTGCTTGGCCCCAATTACATAAGGAAGCAAGTTTGGGTAGGATGCTATGATCCCACCTCTTAGGGCAGAATGCTGGCAAGAGCATGGTTTCAGAGTTGAGTCAAAAGACTTACATTTGAGAGTAGGACCTCTAGTTCTGGAAACTACCTACCAGGCTGAATGCTCCATGAGGACAGGACCATTTCGGTTGTGTTCACCTCTAGATCCCCAGCACCAACATGGTACTTGGAAATAAATATTTATTGAACAAAGACATGAGTTAATGACTGAATACAAGGCAGTGGTATTGGGCAGACTATGGAGTGGGGTGTCAAAGCAGGGCCACACAGACATTTAGGCTCCAGTCTTTACATACCGGGCACTGGATAAGATCCACAGGAGCCATGACAATCCCCACAGATGGTGGAGCTGAGGCACTTGATGGACTCTCTGCTTCCTTTGTGGTCTGTGGCTCAGTCACTGAGAACCAATTGCTTTGTGGGTACATTCAACAATTAGCTAGAAAAGATCAATTCAGGAGGACTGGTCCAAATTTCCTAGTGTCATTGCTGGAAACAGACATGTGAGGCAGTTCTCCTCAGCTGTTTTTCTCCCTTCCCTTCAGCTTGTTTCTAGACAAGGCTCACTGTTTGCTTCAGTGTTTTCATACAAGCTGATTCCTACAGGATGTGGCTGTAGGCACACAAGTCCCTTTCTTTCATAACTGACTCAACAAAGCACTGTTTACTGAGATACTTGAACGTTTTCCATAACCAGCCTCGACCAGTGCTGTTCGAAACTCTCACTGCTACCAGCTCTTGCTGCTTGTGGGTTCACGTTCTCAGCCAGGGATTACGTTCTATCTCATAGTTGCATCCTCAGTGTCTAGCACAGTGCCTGGCATAGAATTGATACTCCAGAAATGCTCACCAAATGAATAAATGAGTGCATGAGTGAGACATATGATGTGGGCACACATTGATAGGGTCTATAGGAAAAGTGCTCAGCATATGTGGCTCTGATACAAAGTTTTTGCATGCAAACATCTATCAGAGTTTTAAAATCTCTTCTCCAGCTTACATTTTCTTAAAAAAATTTTTTTATTTATTTTTGAGAGAGAGAGAGAGAGAGACAGTGTGAGTGGGGGAGGGGCAGAGAGAGAGGGAGACGGAATCAGAAGCAGGCTCCAGGCTCTGAGCTGTCAGCACAGAACCCGACGTGGGGCTCGAACCTGCGAACCATGAGATCATGACCTGAGCCAAAGTTGGAGGCTCAACCAACTGAGCCACCCAGGCACCCCTTTAGCTTACATTTTCTAAATTGAGTTCTCAGGACTTTTCATATCTTATATCTCAGTTTAATGGACACATTATTTTGGGCTTGAATAAGGCAGACATTTAAGGTTTTGACAAGGATTTAAAAAATTTTAACCAGAAATTTTTAAATGAATAGTGGAGGTTTTGCATCTCACCTCAAGAAAGAAAAATAAGAATCTTGAGAGAAAATCTTGAGTGAATAAGTAGAATGGGTCATCTTGATTTTTCAAACATAAAAATATTAACCATTTTTATTGAACCATATTCCCTTGACATATAATGTTGAAATTAGTACACTAAATCTCAACTTGTGTTATCACTGTACATTTTTTCCCCTATTAATTCAGCCTGGATAATGAATTCAGATGATTAAATTGCTTGCCTGAATATGAAACCTAGTCTTAAATATGAAAAATAATGAGGGGCAGGAATAGTAACGTAATTGCCATGCCCCTCCACCCCCCAATATACACACCTAATTTTAATATATATATCCTTTAGCATCTCGCACTAAGCTTTTTAGCAAGTAGCCGGTCAGCAGAATGGATAGACTGGAATGCTGACCTCTCTAGTCACTGTTCCTTTCCCGTAGAAGTCCCCACTGCAGTGCAGTGGCCAAGTGCCCAGCAGTGGGAGGCGTTAAAAGAAGAAGAGATTCTGGTTAATTCATAGATTGCCCAGTCACCTCCTGGAATAATTGTGAGTCAGCTGTAACAGATCTTGTTTCCATCTTGGGAACAAATAATTCTGGGCATCATCTCTGTTTTGTTTTGTTTTCTTTTTTTCCTATGTCTCACAACCATTCCAGACCATAAGATTCCTCTCCTATTACTTTAAAAATAATCAAATAGGGGCGCCTGGGTGGCTCAGTCTATCGGGCATCCAACTTTGGCTCAGGATCTCGAGGTTAGTGGGTTCGAGCCCTGTGTCTGGCTCTCTGCTGACAGCTCAGAGCCTGGAGCCTGCTTTGGATTCTGTGTCTACTCTCTCTGCCCCTCCCAGCTCACGCTCTGTCTCTCCCTCTCTCAAAAAATAAACATTAAAAAAAATTTTTTTTAAATAATCAAATAAAGAATAAACCTTTACCTTTTTTTGGACCCAAATACCATTCATTTCATCTAGAGAAATAAAAATCTTAAAAGCAGTTCAGCAAATGAACAAATACAATATACTTTTTTAAATCTTAAAAGCAGTTCAACAAATGAACAAATACAACATACATTTTTTTCAATGTGACACCTGAGATAAGTATATTTATCTTTTCTCTTGACTTTTTTTTTTTTCTATGTCTGAGAAATGTAAGAACGGGTTCTGATTCATTACTTGCAAATGCATTGGAGATTTACTGCTCTGTCAGGAAAAAATTATATAAAATAATGGGTATTTGCAATTGTATGCTTCTCTTACTTTCCATGGAGGAAAGATCCTTTGTTCTCTGGGCCTGAGTGAGGTGTGGGTGGGGTGTGGGGATGAAAATGGCAGAAGCCAAGAACAGGCCAGATTGTGCTATATTAGAAAAGAGAGGAGGGGGGAGTTCAAGGACATTCAAGGACAGAGGCAAGGGTGGTGCAGGGAGCAGAGAGAGAATATGAATGAATAAAATAAATATGAGGAGGGGTAGAGAATGAATAGAGGTGGGAGCAAATTTTGGGTGTGCCGTAGTTGCAGGCCAGATTCCAGGAAGCCCGGTTTTATGCTGGTTACACCATTGAACACAGAGCGCTCAGCATGCATGCGTGCGACAAGTCTCACGACGAAATATATACAAAATCTTCACGAGTCGGTTTTTTCCTTTTGTTGTTTCTGTAGTGTATTTTTGCATTATCTTTCATTCTCTTGAGCGTAACCAAAACGACAGTGACAGTGTATGTTTTTATAACATACAGTTTTATTGAGGATGAAATTTAATTTTTATAGTCTGGAATTGGAGTGGTTCCTCTCAGGAACTCTTACGTATAATTTTCCCTTTAACATATTTTATGTATTTATGCATTTTTATAAGTTGAGAAAGCTTTATAGAGAAAATCAACTAAGTCATGGTCTATACTCTGAGAATATTATTACACATTAATATTAATATGACCAATACTATAACAATGCAAACGTCTTTTTCTATTTTTTTTAAATAGAAATCAGGTTTTTTTGCACTGACTCTAATTTTAACAATCTGTATCTTAGTTTTAAATCCTTCTTGTCATTAATTTTGTTTTATTCATTAGAAATTTCTGATCTTGCTGGTGCCTCACTTTTCCTTCCTTTTTGTAGGTTTTCCATGCAATAAAGTAACTTTCCTCTAGTGCATAGCACAGGGCTTTGTATATGGTAGGTGCTCATGTATTGAATAAATGTAGATCAGCAGAGTTTCCCAATTAGTTTCAGGGGACAGTGAGTATGATGGCTTCTTGATTGGCACTTGGTTGGGCTAAACTAGTCAATCAAATAATATTTTAGGTGTTGCAATGAAAGGATTTTGCAGCTGAAAGTCCCTAATCAGTTGCTTTAAATTAATTAAAAGGAAGATTATTCTAGGTGGGCCTGACCTGATCAGGCACACCCTTTCAAAGAGGCCTTCCCTGGGCTTAGAGACTCCACCAGCTTCTGGGTCTACGTTTGCTCTTCCTCTCTCGTGGATCTTGGGGTTGCAGTCTGCTTATAATTTCCTCTTCTTGGCGACTTGCGGACAATAAGCTTCTGCTTGTGCCTGTGGGTAAAAGCTTGCTCATTTCTTCCTTTTCTGAAGGCCGGCCCTATAGACTTCAGACTTGTTTAACCAGCCCTCACAAATCAAGTACCAAGTCCTTGTAACACACACACACACACACACACACACACACACCTCCTACTAGTTCCTCTTCCCTGATTGGACTCTGACTGGTCAAGCGGGTATCTGTTTCCTCCTGTTTTATCCCCAGTGAGTCTCATTAAGTTTACTTCTCAGTAAATCATGGCCACATGATTCTTGGAATCCTCAAGGTCTAAAACGTACCCCGCTTAAAATATAAGGGGCTGTGTTAAAGGCATCTGCACATCTATACTTTGGTTTTGTCTTGGGAATCCAGTGCCTGGAATTCCTCTAACCTGGTGGCACCCTGGGGAAGAAACTGGACCATAGTGGGGCCCAGATGGAAGAGAGGAAAAAGCTGGCTAGCATCCAGACCTGTGCCAAAAGCAAGAGAGGGTCTGAAGTCCATAGTTGGCATGGTCCAGTTCACCAGGGCCAGAGTTTCTTGGAGTGTCCTCTCGTGTATATCTCTGGGAAAATATGGAGGCAAACTGGCCATGGTACTGAAGGAAGTGGCTGCCATGTGGCTATTATGACAGGCAGATGGTCCTGGATTCAGGGGCTCAGCGTCCTGTTTACCTTTTGGAAGCACAACTGAAAGAAACGTGTCCTAGTTCTGACTGACGGACTGAGACAATAGGAAAGTCTCTTCAAGCATGTCTGATTTTACTCAGCCCTAATCCGACAGTGTTTGCTTTGTAGAAGCAAAGTAAATAGAGAAATAAGAGAATAGAAAATTACCTGGGCTTCTTTTGGGGACCTGTTTAGTTTGGTTCGTGGTAAAGAATAATTCTGAGGAACATTATGCTAGAGAGATTTAAGGGAGATTAAGGAGATTATTAAAATGTTCTTTCTTGGATATAGCAGAGGATTGTAACACTTTTAAATCACTGTCAGGAAAACAAAAGAATGTGTTACTAAGGAGTGTTGTAAGAAATGCATAGAGCAGGATATTTTAATATTAATCTATGCTTTGCCTCCGGAAATACCAGATGACAGAACCATTGTATCATGCACCCCAAAATTATAGTTTATCATAAAAGGGTCACATGCTCCATTACCTTACAAGGGAATTTTATTTGAATTATAATGCATATATAAATGCAGTGAATGATTGGTAAGAGGTGTAGTCTTTTGTAACATGAAGGGCTGCTGACTAGAATTACAGGGGCCATTAACAGGAGTATAAGTGAAATAATTTTGTTGCAACAGTCATATCCTAAGGGCAAATGGGTCATAGGGAGTGATTAAATTGAAAACATGAACCCAGTAATAATCACTATATATGTATCCCCCGTGGATGACCTCACTTTTTTTTGCTCAGGACTTTAGCTTTTTCAGACATTTACCATTGTATCAAGATACACTGATAACAATAACAGGGTGATTGAATATGCCATTAGATTTTTCACTCTAAAAGTATTCTTAACACAAGAGACAACATACTGACATTCCTTTCTAAATTGAAATATTATACAGAGGGCAAAAGGATTAGATAGATGTAGCAAATAATTTGATGGCAAGAAAAATATCATAGATCAGCAACAATGAGCATCTGTAGTAAAAACACAAGTACAGGAATGAGAAAAACAATGCTTTGCCAACGTACGGGGCATATGTTTGAATCAGAATAGCTCTTTGCACAGAAAATAATGGAAACATTATGAATGTTTACTTAAAGTAGTTATTCTGATCCAATAA
Source organism: Panthera uncia (assembly GCF_023721935.1). Lineage (NCBI taxonomy): Eukaryota > Metazoa > Chordata > Mammalia > Carnivora > Felidae > Panthera > Panthera uncia. Next base: position 82,113,270 of record NC_064809.1, read on the forward strand.
TCCTGAACAATTGGCAAAAATGGGAATTTATGTTTTAGCTCATAAAAAAGGAGGTTTTACTTCAGGAAATTATGTATGTCTTCAGAGCAATATGACTCTCTGAAGGCTGCTTATTTCTAATGCATTTTTGGAGTTCCCTTCGCTTGAACCATGATGGCGCTCTGAATATTTAATACGAGGATTTATATCGATGGTAACTCCTCTGTGTACCCTCCTTGTGGGCTGGTGGAGGAGGCACAACCTCCTGACAGACTCTGGTTGGCTGATTTGGGTAGGTTTCACGTGTGTTAACAGTACACTGTGACCTCGTGTGCTTTCTAGGGCCAACAGAAGTGTGGAAGAAGGACCGAGAATGGAAGCTGAGCATGGCTGGAGAGAGAGTAGCTGATCTGGAAGTGGCCATTCAGATACACCGAGAAGCACAAAGCATGAGGTGTGTTGCAATTAAGCCACAGTGATGGAAGAGAAAGGGAAGGGAGCCACGTCAGGGGGAGATGGTGGCGTAAAGAAAGTCCGGAAACTTCCATTAGGCCAAGAAAGAAGCTGTGAACACATATGCAGAGGTGTGTGATTTCCATGTGCGTGTTTTCCATGTGCATTTACTACAGGAAGCCTTGGTCCTTTACTTTGAATGGTTTCACCGTCCCAAAGAGGTAAATACTCCCCGTTACTTGAAAGATGCGTGATTTTTTTTTTTTAATGTTTAATTTTGAGAAAGAGAGAGAGAGAAAGGAGGAGGAGCAGAGAGAGGGGAGGGGAAAGGATCCAAAGTGGGCATCTGCACCGAGAGCAGAGAGCCCGATGTGGGGCTTGAACTCGGGAGCCCTGAGATCATGACTTGAGCTGAAGTCAGATGCTTACCTGACTGAACTGCCCAGGTGCCCTGAAAGATGCCTGATGTGTCAATCCAAACTTTGTTGGCCTATGGAAGAAGAATCCAGACTGAGAGAAGAAGGCAGGAAGTGGTGGTAGGGTACCGATGGGGTGGCCCTGGGTGGTGGTGGGCATTGTGCTGGCTTCACCCCCTTCCTTCATGCTTGTGCTTGAAGTTGTTCCAATAGAGCCTGGGCCGGGTTTTCTAACGTAGTCCCCACAAGGCTTGCTGCATTCACTGAGGACATTCACGTGTTTGGGAAAGCAGCCCCCCCTTTTCATCCCACCCTGATCTTACAGTAGGACAAAGAAATTTGTAGTCTCTCCTCCCTCCCTCCCCACCCACCCAATTCTCTCCACATAGAAGAAAGGATGAGTTTAACTCAAACTGTTGACTGACTGACTGACTGACTGACTGAATGGTTTATCCTCTCCTGCCTGCTCACAGCCCATAGCTGCTTCCACATGTCTGTTCTAAGCTCTCCACCCCCCTCTCTGGTATGCTCCCAGATCTTATTCTTCAGAACTTGTTTCTGTCTCTTGAACTTCAGATATGAATTGCCAACTGTTGGTTGTATGTCCTAAAAGGTTTTTTTTTTTTTTTTAACGTTTATTTTATTATTTTTGAGAGAGAGAAACAGAGCACAAGCGGGGGAGGGACAGAGAGAGACAGAGAGAGACAAAGACAGAGAATCTGAAGCAGGCTCCCAGCTCTGAGCCATCAGCACAGAGCCCGTTGGGGGCTTGAACCCGCGAACCGTGAGATCATGACCCCAGCTGAAGTCAGAGGCTTAACCAACTGAGCCACCCAGGCACCCCTTTAAAAGTTGTTTTTTTTTTTTTTTAACTCAGTAAGTCCACATGGAATTCATTTCCTTCCCTAGGTCTGATTTTCCTGTTCCTTCATTCTGTACCTTAAACTTCACGATCCTACCTTCCCCTTTATTCAGGCAACCTAGAAATTTTGTTATCCCCCTTACTTCCTGCATCCAGTTAGTCACAAAACCATATTCATTTTGCCGCTTCAAGATTTCTGGACTCATTCCTTTTTTGCCTTTCCCATGAATACTGCCCTAGTTCAGAACTTCGTTATCACTACACTGTCATTTGAATTATTTCCTAAAGCACTCATGGCCATGTCATTCCCCACCTGATGTGCTTAGCAGAGATGCATTAGGATAGAACTTGTCTCTGCCCCCCCCCCCCACCCCCGGATTCTCTGAAAGGTCCGAAGAGCCCAGTCTCTAAGGCTGAGTCATGCTTTGCATTTGAAGGTGTTCTACAAAATGTACAACTGAAAAATTCTTTTAAAAATTCAATATATTCTAGAGATGGAGGTGCTTCTGACTTGATTCAGCCATGACCTAATTGTCTTGCCGAGAGCTATTAATACACTGGAAGGAATTCCTTCAGGTCCTCTTCTTCCCATAACGAATTTTTTAATGCAACATCCAAAATCAAGGTCAGCTCACAAAGGCATCATTTGCCATGGCACCAATAGAGGTTTGAAGCCAATCTGATTCCTGAGGTTTAAAAAGTGTTTTCACGTGAAAACTAGGTATAGTTAATCTCATTTAAAAAGTCACAAGACATGTAATTCAACGAAGTCTAATGACATTTATTTTTCCCATGGAAGTACCCATAGATGTCTGGAGTGGTCATTGTAAGGCCTGGGACCATTGCAGAGCTATCTTCTCGTGCCTCTATAAGACATAATATTTTTGCTAATTTTCTCCATTGCCACCTTGGTTCCCTTTGCTTTACTGACATTTTCTCTTTTATGGGGTTTTCTAGCTCAGACTAGCTTTCAAAACACGTTTCAGCGACTTAAATTTTGAATTGCATTGACTAGGGTTTTTGAATTAAGTGAAGGTTATTGTGTTTTAATTTTAAGGACGTAGTACACATATACATAATATATTTCAGCAACTTAGCCAGGGACCTAACCCCCAAACTGGCAGGTATTTAAAAAATACCTGCCTAGTAGATAGTAGAAAAGATTTTTTTTTTTTTAATAAGAGGAGTTTTGGTTTTGATAAAGGGCTTGTCTTTCTCTAATAATTGAACATAGAAAGGTAAACGTAGTAAGGGAACCAGTTTTTTTTTTTTTTTTTTTTAAAAAAAACAAGTCGTTAGGGTCTGAGCAGAGAGAGGTAAATTTCCTATTTATGGGGTTCGGTGTCAGGTGTGTGAGGCACAGAAACAGGAATGTTTGTAGTTTCCTCAAGCTCTCGAGAGTTCCTATCTAGAATGGGATTCAAGAAGGGAAACACCAGGCCACCGTCTCTGCCTTAATTAAGCTTGTAAAACTGCATTTGCTTAATCCAAGGCATGATGAGTGAGATGACAGACCTTATAAAGCAGAATTACAGATTTATCCTACTTTAAACACGTCTCATATTGAAATCTGGTTTTACAAAGCAAGAAAATTAAGAGTTCATCATTTGCTTTCCAAAAACATTCACCAAATTATGACTTTATTTACTTTTTGAAGTTTGCATATTTATTTTTGAGAGAGAGTGTGTGAGCAGGGGCAGAGAGAGAGAATCCCTAGCAGGCTCTGCACTGACGTCTCAGAACCCAGGGCCTGGTGCGGGGCTCGAACTCACAAACCGTGAGATCCCCTGACCCGAAATCAAGAGTTGGCTGCTTAACTGAATGAGCCACGCAGGCTCCCTTCCTCCCCAATTATTATTTTAAATACCAACTCCCCTGGCTTACTTCAAATGTGCTAGATTTACATAATTGCAATTACCCAGAAATACCAGAACTTTGCATAGAGTGAGGAGAATGTCTAATAGATCCTATTAACTTGGTGTGAACTTGCTTCCATGTGATAATGGTCTGAATGAAGAGCATCCACAGAGGGTCCTTCAGTCCCCATTTGACCATCAGTTTAAACCAAGTGTCAGATGCCTGCAGATTCAGGAAAGGCATTATTTCTGTGGTCACAATAGAACCAAACATTGGAGTTAGGATTCTGTCAGCTAGATTTCTCTTTCTTTCTGACACAGAAGAAGGAAATATTATTTACTTCTGATTTTAAACTTTTCCCTAAATATTCTAGTAAAAAGGGGTAAAAACAAATGATTTCTTTCTTTCTTTTGTCCACTCTCTGGTTAAGATTCACTAAAGGAGATAGAGTGGGAAGAATTTAAACATTAAAAATTAAAAAAATTTTAGGGACCTATAGCCACTCTGGGTTTATTGAGATATAATTGATATATAACTTTGTATAAATCTCAGAGGCACAATGAGTTGACTTGATACATTTATATATTGCAAAGTGGTTACCACCATAAAGGAAGCTAATACCTTTATCAGGCCCGTAATTCCTGTGTGTGTGTGTGTGTGTGTGTGTGTGTGTGTGGTGAGAACGCTTGATTTCTTTTCTCTTAGCAACTTTCAAGTATACAATACGGTACTAACTATAATTACCATGTTGGACATTGGATCCCCAGAACTTATTCATCTGATAACTCGGAGTTTGTATTCTTTGACCAAATCTCCCCATTTCTCCCACCCCCCCAGCACCTGGTTAACCCCCATTCTAGTCTGTTCCTATGAGTTTGGGTTTTTTAGATTCGACATAGAAGTGAGCACTTAGCATAATGTTTTCAAGTTCCAACCATGTTGCAAATGGCAGAATTTCTTTCTTTTTTATGGCTGAATAATATTTCATTGTGAGTGTTGTAGTAGTAGGAAGTAATATTCATACTCCGTGGTATGAATAGTCCCATATTTATGAATGAGACAATAGAGGCACAGAGAAATTAAGTAACATATTGAAGTTAAGTGATGTCTCTGGATGTAGAGCATGACAGTTTGCTGCGGAATCTATGTGTGGGCATGTGTGTGTGTGTGTGTGTGTGTTTATTTCAAGTATAATTAACATACGATGTTGTATTAACGTCAGGCGTACAACAGATTCATTCAACAGTTCTACACATCACGCGGTACTCACTCACCATGATACGTGTGGCCACCGTCTGTCACCAGACGTTAGTACACTATTATTGACTATGTTCCCCATGCTGTGCTTCTAATCTCTGTGCTTTATTTATTTTAAAACTGGAAGCTTATACCTCTCAATCCCCTTTTGGAACCTATGTTCTTAAGCACTACATTAAGCAGTGAAAGTTTACGCCCTCCTCAGACCCCTCATCCTGTTCCAGTTCTCAAAGGCAATTTTCTGTCAACAGTCTGGGTTATAAGCTTCAGACCTCCCTCTATGGAAACATATTACTACTAACAAAATCAGACCATGTTACATGTATTAAAGTTCTTCTTTTGGAAGTCATGTTTTTCACCTCCACGAGTGCTTTCTTGGTCCTGATTGTTCCTTTGTCTTCATAATCTGCTGAGAATGCTAATATCTCTGAGTGCACTCCTACTTTTGTCAATAATAAACAATAAAGTTATTGTATTCCCCAAGTCAGGCTTCTCTTCTGTGCTGCCAATGTTTCTCAGAGGTGTATTGAGCGTTGATATTTAATACATGATGAGCTGGATTCATTAGTATAGGCAGCAAGCTAGATTTCCTCCGGGATTGGATACATTTTTCTATTTCACTTGTCTTTTCAATGAGTAATTTTAGATTTATGTATAAACTATATTATCTTCTGGTTTTATAATTAGGTTATGCTTTTGTCATTTCATCCTTTCTTTATGCTTTCCTCAGGTTTACTTTGTTCTTTTATTCTAGCTGTGGAGTTAACCACTTATTCTGGCATCCAGGCAAAGCACAGGCAAAGTTAGTTGGCTTTTCCCCAGGGCATCTATTTTTCTTAAAGATTGTAAAGAAAAATATTGACATCATTGAGACTTAGCAGGGAATAGGATGAAGTAGAATTCAGAATTTAGAACTATGTTAACGATAGAAGAGGGCCTTGAAGAGGATGGAGAGGTGAGTGGGGAGGAGCTGCTTTGGGTGCTGTCCATCTCCGGAAGTGCCTAGTCTTGCTCCTCACTTCTGCCTTGGTGGACTATTTTTTTTTTTTTTTAATTATTATTTTTTTTAACGTTTATTTATTTTTGAGAGAAAGAGACAGAACTCGAGGAGGAGAGGGACAGAGAGAGAGGGAGACACAGAATCGGAAGCAGGCTCCAGCCTCTGAGCTGTCAGCACAGAGCCCGACGCGTAGCTAGAACTCACGAACCCGTGAGATCGTGACCTGAGCCGAAGCCAGACGTTCAACTGACTGAGCCACCCAGGCACCCCTTGCCTTGGTGGACTCTTTTGACTCATATGTCACGAAGCATTTGAAGCCCGAACATTTCACTTCCAGGGTGGAAGGGTCTGACCCTGCCAAGGACCAGCCTGAGTGGTGTGTCTGAAGTGGGATGGGTAGGGACTGTTTTCTCCAGCTTCTTGGGGACTGTGGAAGATCCCACAGCAGCACCCAGGACTAGACGATCCGTTGTCTCTCCATTGCTAAGCTTGCTTCTACAAAAAAAGCATCCCTTGCCTTCCCTTTTCTAGACTCTCTCCAGAATCCAACCTCTGCTTAGCCAATCTTCATTTGCCTGTGAGATAAACACGGGTGCTCTTTTCCTCTGTTGCTATTTGGCCTTGTTTCAGAGGCCCCTTTACTGAGGCTTAGACTTGTGGGGGAAGATTTCAGAAGCAGCATGTATATAGGGAACATTTGTCCCCACAGAACAGGTTCATACTTGGAAGTTCATCTCTGTGGGTTGTCAGACTTGTCCTCCAAAGAACCCTCACCCCAGAGAGTGAGGCAGGGTGACCATATGATGTGCCACTCCCTTCCAGTGGAGCCCAAAGCAGTCCATACGATATCTACATGTATTTTGGCATAAAAATCATACTTAAATTCTCTAATCTTGGCATAAAACATTTAATGAAGGTGTGTCACATAGTTTCTTGTCTCCCTGAGGGCGAGTACCCTGGTTTGAGAGGGAGAGAAAACTCCAAGTTCTTTATATAATAACTTTTATTTTCCTTTGGCCTTTTGAACAGACAAGTAAGGATCACAGGGGATTAATTGAGGTGGATCTTAAAGAGACTGGGTACATTTCGGAGGGAAGAACACTAACACTTACTGAGTGTCGACCGCATGCCAAGGGCTATGTTAGTGGTTCCTAATGGTGCACAAGGTATTTCCATCTTTACCAACATCAACAAGTGTGCAGATTGATGGTGTAAATGCAGCGATTCTTCGCTTTTTGCCCTGCAACTCTGTAGCACCCTTCCACTGATTCTGTTCTGGGCCATGTGGCTTGCTTTGGCCAGTCGGAGGTGAGCAGGTGTGATGCAAGCAGGGGCCTGAGAAAAATCTCGTGCCACTGGCTTTGTTCTCTCCTAGCACCTTTGGCCATGTTGTGAGAACGAGCCCAGGCTAGGTGCCTGGAGGATGCGAGACGCGTGAGGCAGGGCAAAATCGCCCTACTTGTGCCAAGTGAGGCCATCTTAGATCAGCCAACTAGCAAAGCCACGTCAGAGACGTGGCCAGGCCCGGATACTGCAGGCACACGATTGTGCCCAGCCGAGCCTGACTGAGTTCAGTCTAAGTCAACTGAACGCCACAGACTTATGAGCTAAATAAATGTTTATTGTTATCTGCCGTTGAGGTTATGTGGTTATTTGCTCTGCAGCATTACTGAGGCAGTAGATAACTGATATTGCAAGGTTTGTGTTACTAACCACTTTTTTTTTTTCCTCCCTAGATGAGGAAATGAGGCTCAGAAAGTTCAATGAATGTACCTAAGGTCACAGAAGTAAATGGCTGGGCCAGGGTTTGATCCAAGCCCTCCTAAGTCCCCTGAATTGCACTGAGTGGGGCTTAGAGCCAGAAAACAAGACATGATACATTTATAATCTTTAAAATAACACGTTTAGGCTTCTCCCGATCCCAATGCCGATCCTTTAAGAACATGGTCAAATATGAAAAGAAACTATGAAATCATTGAAAAGTAGATTAGTTTTGAGGAAGGCAAAGCCATTAAAAATGTATTTTTTTGCATTTGCTAGATTTGTTTTTCCTTTCACATATTTTAAGCTGAAGTAGCTCCTCACTCAAGCATTCATCCTTTTCTATTTGGGTGATATATGCCATGAAGACTATGTAAAACATAAAAGGAACTCTTACCTTTCTTAGGCAAAGAAATAAAAGTATTATGTAGTTTTCTCCGTTGGTATAAATGAGCAGATTAAGCCTAAGCAGGAGATTCAGTGTATCTCCATTTCCCCGACACAAAAAATAGTGCCTTTGACCACTTTTTTGTGTTTCAGTATGTTTTTTTTTGCTAACAATCTTTTATTATATATATATAAAAAAACTCTACTCCTTACAGAAGTTTTAAAATCATTTCACAGCTGAGTGGAACCCTAAACAGAGCTATCTTAGTGTAATGAAGCAGAACACGATTGCTTCTTAACAAGACTGGTATATGGTGACAAACAGCTCATAAAAATCCCATCTGCCACAAAATGCCTCTATTTTAGTTGCCTTAGAATCTAAATAGTATATTTCCTATTTCCTTTCAGAAACAACAGAGGAAATATAAAGCCTTCACCACTGTGAAATTGTCCTCTGACAAGGAAAGCACTTGGTTTTAATGTCCTGACGTGGCTCATTCATAGGACCATGCCTGTCTCGTGATGCTCTTTAGGCCTGCAGGGATTTTGACTGTCCCTTCCACCCGCGCCCCCCCCCCCCCCCATTATAGGCTTTGAAGGAGTGATGCAATAATGAATGCCGTCTCTGATGTTTTAACATCAGAGAGAATAGCCCATGTACGAATCGGCTTTAGGTTTTGTTTGGTAAAAACAAGACAACCGCAGAGTTGGCAAAGACAAAGAAATGGGACCATTTGTAGAGTCACTGGTTTTTATGAAAAACTGCATTTTGTTGGGGGAGGCACTGCCATCAACTTCCTTTCACCCTTTTAGATGACAATTATATACATATTAGCTGCTTTACTTGGGCAGCTTTTTTTCCAATGTTTATTTATTTTTGAGAGAGAGAGACAGAGCGTGAGTGAGGAAGGGACAGAGGGAGAGAGAGGGAGACACAGAATCCGAAGTAGGCTCCAGGCTCCGAGCTGTCAGCACACGGCCCGATGCAGGGCTGGATCCCATGAACCACCAGATCATGACCCGAGCCAAAGTCTGACGCTTAACAGACTGAGCCACCCAGGCACCCCTGGGCAGCTTGCTTGAGGTGTTCTCATTGCCTACTAACCAACATATTTATCTCAACCAGACAGCCTTCAGCTTTTGGCACATTTAAGCTCAAATACCTTGATAAAAGTATAAAATTAAAATTCCAGTGGTTTTGTCTAAAACTTGACCGTTTATCTTTGTACAGAAAATAAGAGTACTAGACATTTCAACAGCTTTCAAAATATCAAATATCTATAGGTAATTTAGTAGTACTTCTAAAATGTAAACAGATTACTTTGTGAAAGAAATAAAACAATTCCTTCAGTTAAAATGTATTTACTAACTTCCAAAAAGACATTTGCTTTTAAAAGAAGCAGGGAGATTTTCTTAGAACTGAAAGCTGATATTTAAACACATTTCACTTTGTGGGGCGCCTGGGTGGTTCGGTCGGTTAAGCACCTGACTTGGGCTCAGGTCGTGATCTCACAGTTTGTGAGTTCAAGCCCTGCATGGGGCTCTGTGCTCACAGCTCAGAGCCTGGAGCCTGCTTTGGATTCTGTGTCTCCTCCTCTCTCTGCCCCTCCCCTGCTCATGCTCTCTCTGTCTCTCTCTCTCTCACAGAAATAAGTAAACATAAAAAAATAAATAAATAAAAAACACATTTCACTTTCAAGTGGAATGTTAAGGAATTTTCTGGTCGGAAGATACAACTGACTTTCATGAATTACCTATGACTCAGCTCTCATCTTACTTCATTAATATCAGGTGGAATTTTATTTAAAAACTTTTTAAAATGTTTATTTTTGAGAAAGAGAGAGGGATAGCATGCGTGAGTGGGGGAGGGACAGAGAGCAAGGGAGACACAGAATCCGAAGCAGGCTCCAGGCTCCGAGCTGTGGTGACTCAAAATCACCAACCGCAAGATCATGACCTGAGCCAAGGTCGGACGCTCAACTGACTGGGTCACCCCCGCGTCCCTAAAACTATTTTAAAGGAGACAGCACATTGAGTGATTACTACGCTATTCACTCTTGCATGATCTTACTTACTCTTACAGCTCTGAGGTGGGTATTATTGCATGTCTGTAACACAGAGGGGGGTATACAGGCTGAGAGAGGTTGGGGTTACACCGCTGGTCAATGGTAGGACCGAGGTTTGATTCTAGAGCTCTTTCTACTATGTCGTATTCCCTTATGGAGCAGCAAGAGGGACAAATACAGTAGAAAGAGCACCAAGTTAGGAGTCAGGAAGCTCGGGTTCTTGCCTTCACTCTGCTAATAGTGTGTAACTTGGGGCATGAAACTTCCGGTGGGTGAGGAAATTGGGGCAATGCTGCTGAAACTTCATTAAGCCCATAATTCTGTGATCTGTAAGGTCATTCGTCTATGAAAGCATGCAGACTGAAGTGAAGGAGTTCAGTAATGTGTGAGGTGTATATCAATTAAGAGGTTCCCGTTCTTAAAATATTTTTTTAGTTTTTATTTTTACATTTATTTAATTTTGAGAGACAGAGAGAGACAGAGCACAAGTGGGGGAGGGGCAGAGAGAGAGGGAGACACAGAATCTGAAGCAGGCTCCAGGCTCCCATCTGTCAGCACAGAGCCCAACACAGGGCTCGAACCCATGAGAACTGCCAGATCATGACCTGAGCTGAAGTTGGATGCTTAACCGACTGAGCCACCCAGGCTCCCTGAGAGGTTCCTGTTCTTTCTCTGCTCTACTCTAATCCTTCTAAATCCCAACAGTGTGTTTACTCATTCTTCTGCTGATGGACATTTAGGTTGTTTCTTGTTTTTTTGTTTTTTTTTTTTTAATGTTTATTTATTTCTGAGACAGAGAGACAGAGCATGAGTGGGGGAGGGGCAGAGAGAGAGGGAGACACAGAATCAGAAGCAGGCTCCAGGCTCTGACCTGTCAGCACAGAGCCCGACATGGGCTCGAACTCACAAACCGTGAGATCATGACCTGAGCCAAAGTGGGTCGCTCAACCAACTGAGCCACCCAGGAGTCCGGTTGTTTCTTGTTTTGGGCTATTTTGAGTACAGGTGCTAAGACCACTCTTGTGGAAATATTTTGTGGACATGAGCACTCATTTCTGTTGGGTTTATAACTGGGTGTGATATTTATTCATTCAATAAATATTTGAGAAACTACCTCTATGCCAGGCACGGCTGTTAGCATTGACAACAAAATGGTGAAAAAGCAAAACAGATATCTGTTGTCCATGAAGTTAGCCGACCAATGGGAGGACGCAGATGATAAATAAGCTCAACGAAAGAAAAAAACCCAGAGTGATATGATGAAGAGTGGGTGTGCATGGTGAGGAGGGAGTGGAAGACCTCTACTTAACACAGGCTGGTCAAAGAAGGTTTCTTGGAGGTAACATTGAACTGAGACCCCCAAATAATGGCAACCTGGCCTTATGAAGAGCCCAGGGAAGTTTGGCCAGGTGGAGGAGATGGTACGAAACAATGTGCTATGTTTATGAAATGTTTATGAAACATCCAAAGAATGTCAGTCCCCAGAGGACTAGCCAGCATCTAGTCCCTGCCCCTTTCATTCTGCACATGAGTAAACTAAGGCTGCATTCCCAGTCAGTGGTGGGGCCAGGCATAGCACTTGGTAAGTGTTTTGGGTACGAGTCCACGGAGCTTCCATTGTACCACACCCGCCACCACTATCGCCCTTTCATGAGCACTTACTTTGCGCTAGGCATGATATGAAGCATGTTACTCCATTTTCTCACTTGAGATTTTGATTTACGATGCCTTAGGATATAAGCATTATCCTGCCTATTTTAATTATTAACCAACGAAGCCTTGGAGAAGTTGAGTAACTTGTCACATGGTTTTCGTAAGCGCCAGAGCTTGAATTTGGTGCCAGTTCTATTCAACTCCAAAGTCGGGGCCTTTTACTAGAGGCAAAAGGTCTTGTTAATGTGTTTTTATGTATCTCTAAACTTAGAAAGTTGTATTACACATTTTATATTTTTATAGGTGGAAAAATACATCTGGAAATAACTTCAATTTTATGGAGTAATCAGAGCATTGAATACAGTGACAACTGGTGAAAGAAGGAAATATAAAATGCAAAGAGTTATTAAATGGCTTTTTTTCTCACAATAGGTTTAGTTACTGAATAGTTAAAAGAAGCCAAGCTGTATAATATGAACATAATCGATTGTTTAGTATAGTACACATTTTGACATAGAAGACTGAATTAGTCTTGCTACAATAATTAGACTACAACTTCTCAAATAAATGTTATGTACACTGGGAAAGAGAAAGAAAAGTGAATTGATGCGGATGGTACGAATATAGATGGGGAGGGCGTTCATTAGAAAGGAATGAGCAGGGGTAAATGATGCTTATTTTTCCAAAAACTGCCATATTTCCATCAAAATGTATCCAGCTATTCCATGTGATGTTCCGTGTTTTCTTAAAAAAAAAAAAAATGAGAGGGATTTTGATCCATGGAACTCAAATTCCCACTAAATGTTTTCTCTTTTGCCGTAAGAATCTGGCATTTTTTTCTGGTGGTTGTCTGCAGGATTTAGCTGCAATCGTTCCTGTCTTGGAGAAAAGTATGAGCAGCTCCTAGGCTCTGTAATTTTTAATGATATAACGCAAAAGGATATATAATGTGCTGTGTCTCTAGATATATCCCAACCCCAGACTTTATTCCAATTCTCTAAAATGGAAAGTATCGTAGGCCAAGACTGAAAAAATGAGGCATAAGTAAATACCTATGCTAATCACAGCAGTTCGGGGGCAACAGCACAGGCTGCTGAGAAGCCCGTATTTTCATCCTTTGTTTCAGGGAATTTCTATGATCTATCTTTCCAGATTTCCTTTCCAGTCATTTCCACCCCTGATTTTTCCTTTCCTCCATTTTTGGTATGTGAGGGCATATTGTTCTAATTCCCTTTATAATGAACATGGGAACATACAATATTAAAACCATTCTTTTCAAGAAGTGAGAGATATCAGATTTTCCTCCCAATTTCTTTCTACTGTCTGCTGGCTTCCATTCTAGTCTGGTTCTATGTTTTGTCTGCCTTTTGAAATGACAGGTAGGTTTGGAAACCCTGGCTCTTTTTCAGATGCTGTCATTCTGTATCTTTATGGGTTCCTTTGGTAGTAAGTATAAAGATAAAGACAACCATAGTTCATTTTGTACAGCTTAAACTTAATGTGTTTGGGGCGAAAGAAGCATAACATCATTACTCTTACGCTATATTTCTGCAGGAGATACATGAATGAGGCAGAAAAATATTCAAGAAGGTAAAAATGAAGCTTATTTTATAAGATTGTGGTTATGGCTTCCTCACATCCTTATATGGCAAGAGTTTTTTTCCCTTATGTGGCGGTAGAGATACAAACTGACAGCAGGTGTTTCAGGATTTGAGGAGAAAGATGAAAAACAGATCACACTGAATTAATAAAATCAATTCTTGGCTTTGACAACTCTCCGGCAGGAAGGAAACGGCACCAAATGAATATAAACATTGTGACATGCACACAAAATAAGGGGTAGAGTGCTGGCTAGACCCTCACTCCCGGCGGTCTTAGGGACTTCCTGGTCTCTGGCTATGACACCTAGCACAAATTCTTGTTTCACTTGGGGTGAATTTAGGGTGAAGCCCCTATTAACTCGGAGGTAGATGGCAGTAAGCAGACCGCTAGAAGGCTGTTCTTGGGGGTTTGTTTGGACTTCATAACTAGGCGATGGTTACCTTGATAGAAAAAAAAAATCTACCTGCCTGGAGATACTTCAGGCTGTTTGAAGTGAATTAAACCGACAAGAGGTAGTAAGTTCTTTTTACCTTCCACTTTTTATCTATCTCTTGGTGTTTTGAGTAAGGTTTTTTTTTTTTGTTTTTTTTTTTTTTTTTTTTTTTTTTTTTTTTAACTTCCCCCATTACTTACAAGGCAATATGCCTTACACTTTCCTTTCTTTTTCTCATGCCACTCTTTTCCTTCCAGAGTGAAGGACAAATAAATAACAAGCTCAGACTTCACAGTGGATCTCATGAGAGTGTAAGTTAAAGAAGGGAGGTGGCCTTTCCCAAGAGGACCAGTAAGTGGTGGGTCCACTGCACACATAGACACACAACCTAGAATAGTAGCTGCGTGAGTAAACACAAAACACAAACAGTGTGCTATTTAAGAAAAGTCCCAGGGGATCAGCTGGTTTTACATGATATTTAGCTTTAGTTGGGAAAAATGCTAAAGCTGGTGGAAATGTTTAGTTTTCATTTTCTTTCCACGGATGAAGATGTGATCTAGTGTGCGTGATGCTGTTTAAGACAGGCAATTCTATAGGAGGTGGCACCACGGAGATGAGTCACGGTCAAGGTTATTCGGACGCAAGCAACAGAAACTGAATCTGGGTGAAAAGAGAATTTGTTGGAAGGTTATGGAGGAGCAGGAATACCAGAAAATTAGGTTCAGAGCAGGGAAAGGGCTGAAGGCACTCCAGGAATTCATGGAACAGGAACTCCTCTTTGGGATCACCAGGGTGTTGCTGCTACAATAATTGGGGGTTCCAGGGTCAAGCTCCAGGGAGGGGCGTCTAATTGGGTCAGTATGGTCATATTTCCTCCCACGGTTCCCCCATGGTTAGTGCCAGCTGGGTCCCTTAATGAATGATCTTGTCATACCATACCCAGTGGAGGAGAGGTGAGTCCCTAAAAGAACACCAGGGCACTAATCCTGGAAGAAAGGAGGGATTCATGTTCATCTGCTCAGAGATATAGTTGTTTACTGAACCATGTAATATGCTCGTGATTTTATGCCATATTTCCTATGGCTTTTAGTTCTTAATCTATGTAGTTTGCCCTGGAGAAGGGGAGGATGTAGGGAGAGAATGAGAAAATACTCTTACCACTGCGTCTTATATAACCTGATATTGTATAAGTAGCACATGGGCAATGGGCATAAATGTTGAAACTCTTTTTTTTTTTTAATTTTTTTTTTTTAACATTTATTTATTTTTGAGACAGAGAGAGACAGAGCATGAACGGGGGAGGGTCAGAGAGAGAGGGAGACACAGAATCTGAAACGGGCTCCAGGCTCTGAGCAGTCAGCACAGAGCCCGATGCGGGGCTCGAACTCACATACCGCGAGATCGTGACCTGAGCCGAAGTCGGACGCTTAACCAACTGAGCCACCCAGTCGCCCCTAAATGTTGAAACTCTTGAACCTCTGGTCTGTTGCAATCAGCAAAGATGTTGACCTTTAATCCATAAGAAGTATCGTGGCATTGACTTTGCGTCTAATGGTGAAATCTACCTTAGTTGGCATCCAAGTTTGAAGATTTTTTTCTTACCAAATAGAGAAGTTTACATAATCTCCCTCCTTGTCAAGGAGGGGGACTGAACACAAAAGTAATTAAACAGGAGACGCCCACATAGCAGATGCAAGTCTCACAAACAGAAGGGATGCAAGTCCCAGCAAGG
This sequence comes from Panthera uncia, assembly GCF_023721935.1. NCBI lineage: Eukaryota > Metazoa > Chordata > Mammalia > Carnivora > Felidae > Panthera > Panthera uncia. The sequence goes on from NC_064809.1 coordinate 82,128,728, forward strand.
AGTAGTTACTGGTGCCAGGCCTGTCTTGCAGAGCACATGAGAGTGAAGGAGGGCCTCCTTAACAGCATTGTTGATAAATACCGTGTACTTACAATTGCAGATGTAAACATTACTAATTTTGTGCAGATAATGACCAAGGCTCAGATACTAAAGCATGAATGTCCCAGAGCAGGTTGGCAAATGACAACAGCAGAAGAGGCTTAGCAAAACCTGAGTAGAAAGAACATTTCCTCATGGAGACTATTTGTCCTAGGCAGCTTGGGTAAGAATGTTCATGGACTGAGAACCAGGCCTTAATTATCCTGGCGTCTCTCTCCCTGTTGTTTAGAATTCATTTTATTTAATTTTGCATGGATTAACCGTATGGTGAACAGTTTGAGGTGAACCATAGTGGTGGCTCAGCCTATCCCACGTTAGCTTTCAGCTGTTTTCAGACAATTCTTGGAGAATCGAAGAAGAGCTTGGGAGACCTCCAGGTGGATCCAGAGGGCCTTACGCTGTAACTTAATGGGGAAGGAGAAAACAAGCAGCTGCCACTGCAAAACAGAATACGTTTGAGGATGGCGTGGGAATGACATAGAAAGAACAAGATTAGTGAAGCCTCTGGGGCTTTGACACAGGTGGGTTTAAATTTTTGCTGCTTACTAGCATTGTGACCTTGGAAAGTGCTCTAAACCTTATGCTCCTCATTGAAGAAATGGAGGTGAGAGAAACCCTATCCCGTGGCGACACTGGGAGATCAATGGTGTGAGTGGTTGGCTCAGCTCCTGTACATGAGTGAGAGCACAGCATATGTTAGCCTTTTGTTTATACAGAGGCAAGAGGCTACTCATTTATAGGGCAAAATTATGGGAAAGTGAATTTGAGCAACAGCTTTGGTTGTAGAGCAGGAGATGCTTAGGTTATTGACAATGCACAGCACATATGTAATAAAGGAACTGCAGGCACATTAACATCAATTCGCAGTAAGCGCTTTGTGAGCTCAGTGATTGACCTGTGTGATTTATCTGCCTCAGATTCCGATAGGTTGCATCCATGAAAGCATGATGTCTGGACTGTAAGAGGATATTCCCTCCCTTGTACTTGACTCTCCTTAGATGACGCCTGTGGCATTCCAAGCAGTTCTGGGGGTGGAACACATTTTAAGCAGGTCGCCGGCAATATAGGATGACAGAATTGGTAGAGGGTCTGGCTATTCATGCCAAGTTAGAAATGTTTGAAGGAACTGGGGATTAGTTGGAGCATTTGAGACTAAAAAGAGATGTGATTGCTGTCTTTAAAAGTTGAAGGGTTGATTGTGAAAGAGATATTTGCCTGGGTGCAGAGGTCAGAAGTAACAGGGAAGCGGATGATGGCTCAGAATGAGGAGACTGATCGTTAGAGCTGCTCTGAGTTCACATGGTCCTCTCTATAAGCTGATTGGGCTCCCCTTCCTCGAAGATTCACATGTAGGCTGGGTTACACTGATCGGAGACGCCAAGGAAGGTGTTTTTAGCTGGAGTTGGAGTTGTTATGCAGATTTTTTTACCTTGGTAGGCTGTTTCAGCTTTTGACTCCAAAATTTAATAAACATTCTAGAGGACAGAAAGGAAAAAGTAGCAGTCATGAAGCTAGAGAAATCCCTAGTGCTTCTTAAGACTAATGGAAAATTTCTGCAAAAGAGGGACTGTTTCCACTGGGTCTCAGGAAGCAATGTCCTGTATCCAGCTGCACAAAGACGTGACTAGATAATTAGAAGCTCTGAGCAAAATAAAGTAAAAAAAAAAAAAAAAGCCTTATGAGAAAAAGCAGCTACACTTTCCTCACTGCATCCTGTTGATTGCCAGGCTTCCTCTGTTACTGTAGACTTCTAAAGTTAAGAACATTCATGATGTCAGGCTCAAGTTTCTTGACACTGAGTGGATCAGACTTGGAAGGGGCCCTATGAAGTCATATTTAGCCTATTCCCTAAATTTCTTAACAATCATAAGGCATATCATGTTTTTCAAGCTGGTTGCAGGAGAATTGCAAGAGCACACTCTCTGTGTTCTTAATCACCACTTTATCCTACCTGGAGAAGAGAAGGTGGGGGAGGAGCCACAGTCTTTGGGGTCAGACAGCCATAGCCATCTGGAGATCAGCTCTGGATGCCATGGGCAAGCTGCTCATACATAGCCTTGGGTTACTCATCTCTCCAATGGGTGCAATTATAGTACCTGCTTTATAGGTTAGTTATAAGGACTGATGAAGATACTACATAGGGGCACATGGGTGGCTCAGTCGGTTGAGCAGCCCACATTGGCTCGGGCCCCACATTGGGCTCGCTGCTGTCAGCCTATTGGTGAAGTCCGCTTTGGATCCTCTGTCCCCCTCTCTCTGCCACTCCCCCACGTGCACTCTCCCAAAAATAAATAAATATTTTTTAAAAAGATAATACTTAATAAAGTCCTTAGCATAGTGTCTAGCACATTGCAAGCCCTCAATGAACTCTTATTAAAATGAACTTTTACCCATTTCTCTCGCTCTGTCATGGCAAGAATGACACAGATGGTCAGCAATTTTAAAAAAACAATTTCAAATATGTTTTATGGTTATTAACCACCTTTTAACGTTTTTTAAATTATTTTTATTTTTATTTTATTTATTTTTTAAGAGACAGAGAGAGACAGAACATGAGCAGGGGAGGGGCAGAGAGAGAGGGGGACACAGAATCGGAAGCAGGCTCCAGGCTCTGAGCTGTCAGCACAGAGCCCGATGCGGGGCTTGAACTCGGGAACTGCAAGATCATGACCTGAGCCGAAGTCGGACGCTCAACCGACTGAGCCACCCAGGCGCCCCAACCCCCTTTTCGTTATCTGGGGGGAAATTAATTCAGAATCTCGCAATTGTTCTTTGTCTGAAATACTTACTAAACATTAGTTCATTTCTAGCCACCTTAGAACTCTTCATGGCTTTGACATCGTTTTTTAAATTTTGGCACTTCACATGGTAAAGTGCTAGGCCATGTTTATTTGCAGACTTTCCTGAAGTGTACTTCATGTGTAGAGTTAAGCCACATAAAATAATAAGTGAGAATTAGTTATAAGTTATTGAAGCTACACTAGTTATAAATAGCAGCCCTGATAATTAGTAATGTAAACCTGAAAGTAAAGTGCCTTGAGAACTTCATATATCCTTAAACACTTATACTACAAGTGGGGAAGAAAAGCACTGAGTTTCTTAATAACTGTTGAAAAATTTATATTAGAGAGACCTGTCTTTATAAGACTAATAGAAAAGGGGTCCAGTGGATTCTAATTACATTTATGTTACAAAATTCCTTACTTCCTCTCAGTGATGTAAATTACTTCTTGTAAATGTTATAAAACAACTGTTCTTCAGCCCTTAACTTTATTATGTACTTAATTATTACAGAAGACCATATTTTACAACCAAATGGAAATTTCAACAACTGTTGTGGACTACATGATGTTGTATTTTTAAAAATTTGATTATTATAATACTGTAATTTCTAACCTTCCATCAAAAAGAATAAAACAATACTCATGCCTGATTGAAACATCTATAATCAGGCAATATGAGGAATTAAAGATAAAAATCCACTGTGTTATGAAATTTCATGCCCAAAGTTACTTTCCCTGGGTCATTAATATTTATAACTAAACTGTCCTTTGATGTGCATTAATAATGTACCTTGGGACTACACAAAGAATAATTCATAAGTATTCTTGAAAAGGGAAAGATGCCATAATTAAATCACAGTGATTAACATGGGTATTGGGTTATTATTTGGATGAATTCTTACTACGCAGGTTGACATGTTGACTTTTCCATGATATTCAGAAGGTTGAGATTTAGCAAAGAGAGATGTACAAAAGCAACTCTTTACAAAAACAGGTTTTTCTAAAACCTGTGCTCACAGTGAGAAAATAGAACATGTAACCAAGTTATATATTCATTTGTTCAATATTTTTAATATTTAAGTTGTCTGTTATGAAGCATAATATTAATATTAAATTTTTTAGTGAGAGTCCCAAAATATGAGTCCAATCAAGTTTCACTGAAGCTATGCTTTTTAACCATTTTTTAAAATGCAAATTTAAAAGCCAGATATTGCCTCATCTATTAAGAAATTGAAATAGCATATTTAAATATTTAATCTTTATGATGTTTGGGAGTCCTTTAATCTTCAGGCAAAGCGATTTTGTTTATTAATAATTTAATTTTTCTTCTGGCCTTAAAGCCTTCATTGTGTGCTGCTGAGATATAGAAATGGTATCAAACTACTGAAATTTATTATCAGCACTCAAACTCTAAACCTTAGCTGGAATTTTAATGTGTAGGTATTAATTATTGTCATTCTGGGATATATTTATATCTGTATTGATTAAGTGATTTATTGTCAGTGGTTCAGGTGGCCCCCAAGCAGCCTTGCCTTCTCTTTTTCCTTTTCCAGAAAATGCCACCAGCATCTGCCCCCATCGCCTGATTGTGATGTCTGACTCTCCTCACTTCTACCCCCTGCCAGAAGACAGAAAAGTTTTCTACTACCTTAGCAACACTTGAAAGAAAATCCATTTCTTTCCATCTTCCCTGCCACTATCTTTAACATCTTTCTTTTTAATGTTTATTTTTTTGATTTTGAGAGAGAGAGAGAGAGAGAGAGAGAGAGAGAGGCAGAGAGCACACACAAGTAGAGGAGGGGCAGAGAGAGAGGAAATGCAGAATCTGAAGCAGGCTCCAGGCTCTGAGCTGTCAGCACAGAGCCTGACGCAGGGTTCGAACCCATGAACTGTGAGATCATGACCTGAGCTGAAGTCGGACGCTTAACCCACTGAGCCACCCAGGCTCCACCCCACCCCTCCCCTACCACTATCTTAATTGGAACCACCATGATCTCACAGATTTCAGCAATGATCTTCCTTTTTCCAGTTTCCATCCCTTTCAATCTCTTCTTATCGTAGCAGGAATGTTTCTAAAATGTAAACCTGATTACAGCGTTTCATCTCCTTATCCATTTTGAGTCACTTCAACATCCCGTGGGTGACTTAACCAATACTCTGGCCTCGCAGTGCCACTCTTGGCCATCTCATCCCCGATGAATAATTTCCTCTTCTCCAGCTCAACCTGACTCTCCACTGCTGCAATTTTAAAATAAAAACATCAACATAGATTCATGCATCCCCTTCTCTGAGCAACATCTTAAATGTCCTGTTTATCTCCACAATCACCCATGGATACAATTCTTCGAGGACCCTGAGAGCTTTAGTCCCTTTTCTTTCTGGCCCTCAGCCCTCTTTGTCTTCAGTCCCCTCCTCCTCATCTGCTTTGAATCCGTGATGATGTTAATCATATAATTTCGTGTATATTGAATTGTTATATTATCCCTTGGCAAATCCACATCCCTGGAAGGGCCAGCCTTCTCTCATTGCCACGTGTATGCTCCCACAACCTAGGCTTGCTACATGGCAGGCAGTTTGGAAAAAATGCAATTTCATGATCAGCACCCTGGATGCAAGTTCAACACTGGCACGCCATCCCCCTCCTACTCTCTAGTGAGCTCGTCCTTTTATTTGCCACATGGACTCACATCTCATTTCTTGAACTTCTTCTGAAGACCTTGCCTCAAATTCACTGAGAGAATGAAAATCAACCAAAGGGTTCTTCATCATCCTTTCTTCCCAAACTTCCATGTCTGTTTCATTTTCTCCTTCTTTCCCTAAATAATAGAAGTTTGTTTCTCTTTCAAGGACTTATTTTTTCCCATGTGCTGTGAGCTCTCTCCCCCCTCGTCCTGTCAGACTTTGTGCTGAGGCTATTTCATTTCTTTCTTGTGCCATCAATCTTTCCCTCACAATTGGTTTCTTTTCATTAGTTACAAACACACTCAACTATCCCCCATTTTAAAATGATATTAAAAAAATTTTTTTTAACCTTTACTTATTATTGGGAGACAGAGAGACACAGAGCATGAGCAGGGGAGGGGCAGAGAGGGGAGGAAACACAGAGTACCAAGCAGGCTCCAGGCTCCAAGCAGTCAGCACAGAGCTTGACACGGGGCTCAACCTCACAAACCGAAGATCACAACCTGAGCCGAAGTAGGACGCTTAACCGACTGAGCCACCCAGGCGCCCGAACTATCTCCCGTGTTAAATAAATCCTCCCTGAAAACTACATACTACTGTAGCTGCAAACTATTTTCCTTTGCTTTTCGGGGCCAGGCTTCTCTAAAGAGTTGTCCAATTTCTTATCTTTCATTTATTACTTAAAAAAAAAAAATCTCAACTAAAAATACCCCACCACAATTGATGTGTATTTCTTGCGTGCTAGTATCATGTGACGGGCACAGTTCCAGTGTTTACATGCATTAGCTTATATAAACCCAAACAGCCCTGTTACGTAGGAAATATTATCAACTAAAATTTTCAGGTGATGAAAGTGGGACACAGAGAGTGGCATCATCAGGATTTGAACTCGGGTGGCTAGCCCTGGATCTGTGCTCTGAATCATGACACCTTACTGCACCTCTAGAAATAGAACATATGTACAAAGACTCTCCCCAGTCCCAAACATCTCCCTGCAATCCTAGAGGCCATGGTTATTATTATTTTGGTGAACACGCTTTCAATTTATGTTTTGATACCTTCAGGAATGTGTGTTCTGCTATAAATGATACATGAAAGTTTTTCAAGTGTTTTCAATATTTACGTAAGTAAGCATAAACTTACCATACTTATCCTTCAGCCTCTTGCTTTTGTCACTCAATATTATATTTTGGACATCTTTTCATGCTAATAGGTAGTTCTAATTAACTTATTTTAGCTCTTCTGTAGCATTCTGTTATATACATACACCACACTATATTCATTCTCCTGTTTTTGGACATTTAAGTAGTTTGCAGTTTTTGTGGCATCATAAAGATACATCAGTGAATACTGTGTTAAGTTTATGTATATACATATATAGATATTTATGTTTTTTTAATGTTTGTTTATTATTTACTTATTTATTTTTTATTTTTTATTTTTGAGAGAGAGAGAAAGAGAGAGAGAGAGAGAAAGAGAGAGCAGGTAGGGGAGGGGCAGAGAGAGGGAGACACAGAACCCAAAGTAGGCTCCAGGCTCTGAGCTGTCAGCACAGAGCCCAATGCGGGTCTTGAACCCACAAACCATGAGATCATGGCCTGAGCTGAAGTCAACCGTCTGAGCCACCCAGGCACCCCTAATGTTTATTTAGTTTTTGACAGAGAGAGAGTGAGGGAGTGGTGCTTGTGCTGCATGCGTGGGTGGGAGAGGGGCACAGAGGGAGGGGCACGCGTGGGTGGGGCAGAGAGGGGCACACAGGATCTGCACTGACAGCAGAGAGCCCGACTTGGGGCTCAAACTCAGGAACCAGGAGATCATGACCTGAGCCTGAGTCCCATGCTGAACTGACTGAGCCACCCGGGGGCCCTATTTATTTACATTTAAATAGCACTGGGTGGTATTTAATAGCGCGTGGATGGCTCGCTCAGTCGGTTGAGCGGCCGACTTCGGCTCAGGTCGTGATCTCGTGATCCCGTGAGTTCGAGCCCCGCGTCGGGCTCCGTGCTGACAGCTCGGAGCGACAGCTCAGAGCCTGGAGCCTGTTTCGGATTCTATGTCTCCCTCTCTCTGACCCTCCCCTGTTCATGCTCTGTCTCTCTCTTTCTCAAAAATAAATAAACGTTAAAAAAAAATTAACAAAAATAGCACTGTGTTCAGATAGTTTTTTTTTTCTATCATCAGTTCTTTAGACTTTATTAACACTTCTTTTGATTTTTGTTACCTGGTTGATTCACATGTATATATCATGTATACCTGAAAAGAATATATATTTGATGTTTGCAGAGGAAAGATTCTTTATAGATCTACTAGTTCAAGTAGTTTACTCTGTTGTTTTAATTTTCTATATTTGTTTTTTAAACTTTCCTGCTTGATTTAGTACTTTCTACAAGCACTATATTAAAAGGATGTGATGTTAGATACTTATTAGGTCATAATTTTCCCCTCGTGTTATTTATAGTATTCCTTCTTATCCTTATTAATGCTTTTTGTCTTTATTAACATTAACATTCCACCACAGGCTTCTTTTGGCTGTTAATATTTGCCTGGTATATAACTTTCCTTTTTCTGTTAATTTTGCTTTAAAAATGTCTCTTATTACAAGCTGGCTTTGCTTCTGCTTTACTTGTATCTGGTTTATTTCCTTTTAATACACAAATTTAATCCACTTAGATGAATTGTAATTAATGCTATATTTGTACTTATTTATGCCTCATATTTTACCATGCTTTTCCCTTCCTTACTTGCCCCCCACCCAAACCTCTCTTCTCTGCCTTGTGTTGTAGGATCCAGGTTTCTTTATTCCCTTTTTTACATTTGTTTTTTTGGAAACTATAAACTCTATTCCTACATTAGTTTACCTTAGAATTGATATTTACCCTTAACTTTATAATATTTAAAGTTAATCAGCATTTCTATTTTCCTCTGGAATAATTTATGGGAGTGTTGCCCTTTGTGTTAGCTCAGTTTTGTTTCTTATATTTTACCCAAATTAGTCAACTATTATTATAAATAGGTTAGTGCTGACTCATATTCATCCACGTTTATACACTTTTTTCTTACTCTTGCTTCTTACTCCCCACCCCCTTTCTTCTGGGTTTAATTTCCTCTTTGCTGAAGTGTATCATTTGGTAGTTCTTCCAGAGAGGGTCTATGAGTGTTGATGCTCTCAGCCTCTGATATTCTGAAAATGTTTTTATTTTTACGTAAGATTCCTTTGTCTTAATTTTGATGGGAATAACTCTCTAGGCTGAGTTATTTCCCATGAGTACTTTTAAGCTATTACTTATTTCCCCCATGGCATCTATTGTCACAGATTCTCAGTTTAATCATTATTTCATTGTAGGTAATAAGTCTTTTCTTTACATTATTCTTAATGTCTGTTTGAATCTTTCAACTACTGCAGGGCCCAAAAGAAATTTCTAACTGTAGAATTTTCTTTATCCTGTCCAGAACTCAGTATACTCTTACAGTCTTCTTTGAATATTATCTCTCCCTTATGTCTTCTATCATTTTTGGAATTTCCATTATATGTATATTGGACCTACTCATTCAATCTTTTATGTCTCAACTTTTCTCTCATAATTTCCATCTCTTTTTTCTTCCTGCTGGCTTACTTTCTCAGTTTTATTTGAATCCATCAGTTCTGTCTTTAGCTATGGCCAATCTGTTGAGCATAGCTGTTCAGTTCTTTAGGTATTTATTCTACCCACTGAGGAAGGTAAGATTCAGTACGGTTGGAACATAGAGAGTATAGGTGAGGAGTGATGGAGGGGTATCAGTCATGCAGTACCTTGAGCCATGTTAAGAAATTTGAACTTTCCCCCAAAAGAACAGTGAGGAAGATTGAATAATTTTTCAGGAGCTGATGGGTATAATTATATTCGTGTTAAAAATCTCTGAGGATAAGCTGATTGGGGAAAGATGGAAGAGATTTCTGCTGAGCAATGGGCAAGATATTATGGGATAAGCAACTATGTAATAAGCATTATTCTCAGATGCATAATACAATTTAAAAAGTGCTTATTTCGGGGCGCCTGGGTGGCGCAGTCGGTTAAGCGTCCGACTTCAGCCAGGTCACGATCTCACGGTCCGTGAGTTCGAGCCCCGCGTCAGGCTCTGGGCTGATGGCTCGGAGCCTGGAGCCTGTTTCCGATTCTGTGTCTCCCTCTCTCTCTGCCCCTCCCCCGTTCATGCTATGTCTCTCTCTGTCCCAAAAATAAATTAAAAAACGTTGAAAAAAAAAATTAAAAAGTGCTTATTTCATAGTATAGTTATTTAATATATTATGCACAATAAATGATTTACTAAAGTAAATTAAATACCTATCTTCATGGACTCATTACATGGGAATAAGAATGGAGGAGGGGAGAAAGGAGTATAAGAATTGGGTAACAAAGAGAGAGATATGTATAATTTATCATCAGGAAGTCTGATTCCTAACTGGTGAATTCTCAGACTTCAGGTCTCTGTTTAAATATCTTGCTTGAGCACAATATCTTCATAATTTGAAATACCCATAACCAACATTTAGCTGCTGCATTAAATAAATAAATAAAGATTGGTCTCTATCGATTAAGTAAAACATGAAGGCAAGTCACCTATGACTAGAAGGTTTCCTACTACCCATCCACATCCTTCATCACCATCCCTGTCCCTAAGCCACCCTGGCTGTCTCTGGGTGGTGGTGGCATGTCGAGATGACTGTGGAGTGGGTTATGCCACCCATGACAAGGGATCTGGTAGCAGTAGTGAGGGTTGGTGATGATGATTGGAAAAAGCACCACAACAGAGAATTCCCAAGCAATGGTAGGCCTGGGACGATGTTCTTGCTGAGCCGGAGCAGGAATAAAAATTCTATTATGACTTTATAGTTACGTGTGCTTTTTAATCTGAAAGTCCTCTCTTATTTGCTACTTACTTGAATGTTATAGTAACCCTTTGATGGGTAGTGCTATCCCCATTCACTGGTGAGGAAAATAAGATTCCAATTTTGTTAGTGACTTACCTCAGTCATATTGTTGTGAATGGTGGTGTGGGAATTATGTCATATCTTCTTCCTTTCATCTTCTTTCTTAAGAGAGTTTATCTCTGTCTTTTAAATCTGTGCTGGTAGTCTCTGTTCAAATTAACCATAGTTTATTAAATGATCTTGAAAGAAAAACAGAAAGGAAATCACTTTATAAAACTTCACTGTAGGGGAATGAGGATTCTGCCTGAGCTAATCATCCAAACATAGGCATTAAAAACTCATTTTTAACAGAAATTTTCCAAACATGCATTATACAACTTCTTGGTTAATTTATTTTTTGTCTGTGGGGACACATTGCCCAGTAGATGGAAGGTACTCAGTAAATATGTATTGAATTACCATCGTAAACAACATGTTGTACACTAAGGTGTCCCTGCTGAAGCCTGGAAGCCTCTTTGCTGAATGACTTCAAGCTACTGTCATTCACTTAGTTATTTCTGTGCTTGCCCTTGTTGCCCTGTTACGTTTTTGCATTTGTAGCAATATCTCTCATAATTTGCTACTTCTAATCTTTTGTGGTCTAGGAAACCATATGTTTGAGTGTCTTTTAAGTAAATCTGTAATATGAGGGAATGAGACATTAGTGAGAGTCCAGGTGCCTTTTCTAAGGTTACAGGACAGGATTCCATGATAATCACAAGAAAAGGCTCCCTGCTTCTAGAGTCTCAAGTTGTTGAATCCACCTTCCCCCAAATGGCCAAAGCAGTGTATCCAAAATGGAAGTCTGCTCATGTCACCTCTCTGACTAAACACCTTTCATTGACCTCCTGTGATATTTAGAGTCAGAATCCAGCTCCTTCATCCACCATGGAAAGGCTGTGATGACCTTCCTTTTCCTTCTCTTTATCTTCTTTATCTGTTCCTCTAGACCCATCCTACGCTTCTATCCAGCTAAATTGTGCAAACCTTCCAGCATGTCTTGCTAGATCTTAGTGCCATCCCTTCCATATATGGTATTTCTTGGGTCAGAGACACTCTTTTTCCAGTTCTTGAGAACCTGTGACTCACTGTCAATTCTCAGCTCAAGCATCATTTTATCGGGACGTCTTAGCATGCAACTTTCCTTTCCCTCATATACTGCAAGATGAGGTGGGAGCCCCTTTGATTTTGCTAAGTTACTCTAACACTGATAATATTTGTTGCATTGACTATAATCTCTGTGAACAAGGCCTGGGTCTTTAATTTCAATGCCTTGTGCTGTGCCTGCCACAAAGGAGGTGATCACTAATGTTTGCCGAATGACTGATTAACTTAAATTGGATAGCCATGTAGCGTGGAAATGATGTATAGTGAAGTGCAAAGTAAATCAATGTGCAAATACCGTGTTATTGCCATATTACTGCCATTTCAATTGATCAGGTACTTTTCTCACGTAAGGCTCTGCTGAGGCCAGTTCACTGATAAATAGAGAACTCTGTACTAGCTTGATATTCATTTATTATCAATAAAATTTTTGATATTTTTAAATGTTTACTTATTTATCTTTGAGAGAAGAGGGAGGGGCAGAGAGAGAGGGAGAGAGAGAGGGAGAGAGGGAAAGAGAGAGAATCTCGAGCAGACTCCACACTCAGCATGGAGCTCGATGCCAGGCTTGATCTCACAACTGTGAGATCATGACCTGAGCCAAAATCAAGAGTCCGGTGCTCAACCGACCGAACCACCCAGGCGCCCCCCATTTTTGATATTTTTAAATGAATTTCTGATCCGTAAAAATGATTCATTTTTGCTGTTTCTTTGAGTGGTGCTGATTACTGTTATTCCTCCTAGCATCATGTATCGTTTTAACTTATTTTGTTTCTTCTATTTTTACTGTGCTTGCTTTTCTCATACTGAAAGAGAGAGCTTAGGACATGGTGACCTAATAAAAGCCTTACTCAAATTAGGTCTTGGTATTCAGACTCCCTGATGGATGCTTAATATGCTGGGTCTTGTTTCTCCTCGGTGGCTAAAGTTATGGGAACAGAACGTGAGATAAACTTAACCCTAAATTATGTGCTGTCTATATATTTTAATCAGAAGCCTAAAATCCCTGCGGACTTTGCTTCTGCAGGCCACTGATTTTGAACTCTGTCGCCGTGTCTGATTGCTCATGTAATATTAAACCCTAGGTGAGCCTTAATTTCAAGAAATATGAACCAAACTCTGTAAACGAGGATTTCAAGAACTGCTGATGAACTATGGAAAGCAGTTTCTGCACAGTTGCTGAAATATGCAAATAATGAGCTGTTTCTGATGTTTTTTGAATTCGCTTGTCATATTTAAAAGGTGGACAGGAAGTATTAGTGGTCAGTAGACTATACCACACGTTCCATTTTATTTCATGATATCTCCATTTGGATGTCTGCTAAGCATCTCAAACATAATGCCAAAACTCTTCATTTTTACCCTTTCCCCCCCTACCTATTGTCCCCAAATCTTACATTTCAATAAAATCATCACCTGTTAATAGTTGCTCAAGCCTCGAACTTAGAAGCCATTTTCAATTTCTTTCTTTCCCTCTTCTCCCATAAACAATCCATCAGTGAGTTCTAGTTGAATCTCCAAAACAATTTTCTAAGTCGTCGTCTTCCTTTCCAGCTCCTCTGCCACAACCTCGGAGTAAGTTGTCATCGCGTCTCTCCTGGCCACCACACAGCCCTTCCCTAACTGTTCTTCCTGCTCCCAAGAAGGCAGCGTGGCCCTGGAGCGTGTGCCTCTATCCACCGCAGTTTCCCGTAACTTGCGTGTTTCTCACTACATTTGGAAGACGATCCAAACCCCTTACTGTAGCCATTGGCTCTGGGAACGTGGATCTCATTGGAAGCCTGTGTGAGGGATTTTAGTGAAGGTGGGCAAGTGAACAGCAGACTAGGGAGGGCAGAGGCAGTTAGAAATTATGGAGAGCAAGTCATTCCTGTAGGGGATTTGGCATGAAGAGGAGGACAGAGGTAGGGAGCAGCATGAAAAGTCATAAAGGATACAGGAGGTGTTTTTGTTTTTGTTTGCTTTTGTTTTGAGAGAAAGGAGTCTGAGCAAGGGGAAGCAGATAGAATAGGAACGCCTGAAGTATAGGGTAAAAAGATGATTGACTGATACCCCTGAAGGTGCAAGGAGAGGTGGGTGGTTTAAACTCTGCACCAGCTATCTGTCGCTGCGTAACAAATGACCCTGAAGCTTAGTAGCTTGAAATGAGAAACACGTGTTATCTCACACAGTTTCTGAGGGTCAGGAGTCTGGCAGGTGCTTAGTGGGGGAGTTCTGGCTTCAGGTCTCTTGGGAGGTTGCAAACTGTTGGCCAGAGCTACAATCTCTGAAGGCTTGACCGGAGGGGGAACAGCTGCCCCCACGCTGTTGGCAAGAAGCAGAAGTTCCTCACCACCCGGACCTTCCAATAGGGCGGCTCATCTCCAGATTTCACCCAGAGAGAGCATGGGAAGAAGAACCCAAGACAGCAGCTGCAGTGTCTTTTATAACCTAATGTTGGAGTAATACCATCACTTACCATCACTTCTGTCATCTTCAGTTGTTCTTGAAGATTCATCCCGGTGCAATGTGGGAGGAGACTACCGATGGGTATGAATACCATGATTCAGGGGTCACTGGGGTCCGGCTTAGAGGCTGGCCACCACGGAACTCAAAGAGTATTTTTGCTGTGTGAAAAAGGAGTGTGAGAGAAAGGGGAAGAAGCTGAGAGAGAAGCTGACCTATGGCTTCAGTTTCTTTGGTAAAGTGAGAGCAGAGTGATTTTTAAAAAAATGTTTATTGATTTTTGAGAGGGAGAGAGAGAGAGAACGGGGGAGGGGCAGAGAGAGAGGAGGACAGAGGATCTGAAGCAAGCCCTGCGCTGACAGCAGAGAGCCCAACGCGGGGCTCGAACTCACGAACCATGAGATCGTGACCTGAGCCCAAGTCGGACGCTTAACTGATTGAGCCACCCAGGTGCCCCCAAAATCGTTTTCTGAGAGTGAGAAGATGGGAGAAGGAGTTTGGAGAGGGAAGTTGAGGTTTGGAATCACTCTACAGGAGAATGGAAAAGGCGGCCCTTTCTGTGTGTGGAACTGAGAGCTCAGTGGAGATGGAAAGTCAAAACCCTGTGGAAGCAGCAGTCTGCCAGGTCCTATCATTTCTCTCCCTCAGGCAGAGTGAAGGAACAATGGCAACACGGAATCATTGGCGTGATCCAGGTTCGGTTTTTGTTAAAAGGACGTGGCCTAGGAAAAAGGACACAGGATAGTTGTGAAAAATGTTGGGGAAGTGGTTGGCATAATTTATCATGAGCTGGAAGGAAGGACCTGAAGCCAAAGGAAGCTGAAAGATGTGAATATGGAGGGGTCAGGAACTTAAGATTTTGATATGGCTGAAGTGAAGGGAAACGGATAGAGAGAGAGACAGAGACAGAGAGCTGAATGGAGGGTGAGAGATGACTTTGGAGTTCCAGACATTCCATATAATGGATATGGGGAAAGGTTTTTAAGAAAATGAGCTAGATTGATAAAAACCTAGATTTGTATGTTCCAGACAAAATGGAATTATCGGCCAGTCAACATGTATTGTTGTCCACAAATGTGCGAGGTTCTGTGGATCATAAAATCAACTAACAAAAGCCCACTAAAGCCTCTCCCACATGACTTTTTGATTTTTCACTTTATGCAAGAACTCATCACAGGTTTTATAAAAAACAAACGTCTTTTTATGTGAGCATATTATAGAATTTGGAATATACAAATGGGTGTTGTATACCAATTTAAACAGATGTCTTAGGTAAAGGAAATATGGATTCTTTCTCAGTGTTCCTAGTTTAGAAAAGACTTCAGAAAATCACCCTCTTCTAATTGCCAGCCACTGCACAGAACAGTGGTTCTCAAAGTGTGGTCCCTGACTAGCAGGATGAACACTACCTAGAAACGTATCAGAAATGCAGATTCTGGGGTCCTTCCTGATATCTACTGTATCAGAAGCTCTGGGAAGAGGGTCCAGCAGTCTATGTTCTAACAGTCTCATGAGGTGATGTGGATGCCTTCTAATGTTTGAGAACTTGCATAGAAGATACTAAAGCAATCATAATACAAGATGAAAACAAAAATTAGATTAGGAAGACCCTTCCCTCTTTGGATTTTAGTTTCACTTCAGCAATTCATGACAAAAGCTATTTTTCCCTTTGTCACAGACAGCTCAATGAAAACAATACTGTTTTTTTAAAATATAATTTATCGTCAAATTGGCTTCCATACAACACCCAGGGCTCATCCCAGCAGGTGCCCTCCTCAATGCCCATCACCCACTTTCCCCTCTCCCCCAACCCCCATCAACCCTCAGTTTGTTCTCTGTATTGAAGAGTCTCTTATGGTTTGCCTCCCTCCCTCTCTGTTTGTAACTACTTAAGTTTCAATGTTACCATTACTTACTGGTATATTTCAAAGATTTTATAGTCAGCTTCTTATAACCTCTTCACAGAGACTTTTTACTAAAATTTCATGCTGCAAAGTCCACCAAAGAAAGTGAAACTCTATTCTGCAAGAAATAATTTTTCTTTATAAAGCATATTTGTGACAGTTAAGATTAAAATTCGGGGCCTTCCTTCTAGATAGTGGATTTGGCCATTCTATGGTCCATAAACAATTTGCTCACCCATCCTTAGCCCATAAAACCTGGTTCAGTCATAATAGTCCAAATACACTATTATCAACCACTTACTATTTTGATAGTAGCAACTATGAATGTACTGTTCTACATGTAATTCCTGTATATGCTATTTTTCCTACAACTCGGCATAAATTTAAAAAAATGAATTTGCCAAATTTCGGTTTTCTAAAATGGAGAAATACTTTATTCAACAATGTTGGGGAAGGAAGTCTTCCATACAAATGAATTTCTTAGGAACCTGACTTATATTTGTGTATCTTCAGCTATTTCTTTTTTAGAGTTACATCACTAAAATCCGAAGGTTATTTGGTAAGGTCACCTGTTGGATTTTTCACTATTGAAGCCCTGTTTTGAATTTCATAATATTCTTTTACTCTAATTAAATAAATGTTTACTGAGTACCTACTATTTTCATGAACTGTATTGGGTGGTAAGATGGATTTAAAAAAAATGAATGAGAGACGTCACCAAGACGACCACATTAGAAGTCTCCTGAATCTCCCTCCTCCCAGGATATACTACACATGATTCAGTTCTCTCAGAGAGACATCCAAAGTATTTGACAACTTCTACAGGTTGACTGGCTGAGAAAACACCAAATTGAAATGGGTAGGAAAGGCTGAGACATACTCTTACCATAAACTCTACCCCCAGCATGGTGGACCCTTGACCACCCAGCTTCTTCCTGAGGAGCAAGGAATTTGGATCTCACATACAGTTCCTCAACTTTCATGTATGAGACCATTGTTATAGGTTTTACCTGTAATGCTTCGAAGTTGTTACCATTCATTTTACATATAAAATATTCTTAGTCAAGAGGACCTATCCCTAACTTTTTTTCTTTAAGTGTATTACTTGGCAATGTTTCCTCTCAATCAGCTAGTGCAAAGTGCATAATTAAAGTTGCATAACAATTGCACTGGGTTTGCATTTGTTGAATGTCAGCTGCTCACAATACTGATCACGCAGAATTACATTTGGGTTTTCACAGATGATGCTTCTTTGTAAACCATATTCTACATTAATGACTTTAAAAGACCTTAGCCCTGAATGGATGTGCTAGACATTCTGTATTGCAGGTAAATTACTGTATAAAATCACAGGTAATGAAGGTGGTTATAAGCATGTTCCTGTTCCTTTGTTGAGAATAGTGTTATTTCACGGAATGGATGTGAGAGGCATTCTGTACTACATGTCGACAAGTGTTTAAGAACAGGTAATAAAGGTGGTTATAAGAGTACTAACCGCTCGCTACATAGAAAACAGTGCTATTTCAAGGAATGGGTGTGATAGCAATTCTGTAATGCATCTGTAGAGTGGTTTAAAAACACACAGAATAAAGATGGCTGTAAGAAAAAAAGACACTAGCCCTGTTTATCTGTTTGCTTCAATGCTCTTCCCTCCCCCTCGATGTTAATATTAGCTCAAGATAACCCAATTTTCTTGAACTTACTCCAAACATTTTGCAGAGCTTTTTAATTTTTGCAAATTTGCATGATTAGTAAGACCTACTGGACCTCAAATGAAAATGGTAAATGCATTGCTTCAGGAAAGCTAGCAAAAGCCAAATTTCAATCCCTTTATCACCAAAGAAAATGAACCTTATTCCAGAGAAGGGCTGAGCAGCCATTGTCAGTGGTGAGGTGAGAGAGAAATGAACTATGGAATTAGAATTTAAAATTCACAGCATGAATCAGAATATTAGAGAATAACGTACACATTGACCCTTCTGATGTTTTACAGGGAGAAGCATTCAATTTGCATTTCATTAAATATTAGAAATCAGATAGGATTTCTATTTCTATTTTCCTAATAAAAAAACTTTTACCAAATAAACTTTGAGTCATCTTTTAGGAAATTCTAGTATAGTTTCCAAACTTATAATGTCATCTATAATAAGTTTCTTATTTATAAGAGCTCTAAGAAGCGATTATAAGGGATCAGAATGTAAAACTAGTTTGGTGGAAAAGTTGTTCAGCTTTTATTAATGGTAATAGAAATACTATACCCTATCTTTAGCTCATGAACATGGTGGATTCATGAGACACATTTCTTATTTAAATAGATACATTTTAAAAAAACCATGTTACCTATGGCATGTAAGTAGAATATTAATATCATTTATTCATGGTTTCTGCCTATTTTTTTCCTGTCTCTTTCCTTCTCCTTCTTCTTTTTTTTTTTTTTTTTTTTAAATAAGAGATGATAGAACACCTGAAACTAACATAACACTGCATGGTAATTACACTAGAATTAAAAAAAAATAAATATAGGGGCACATGGGTGGCTCAGCTGGTTAAGCGTCTGACTCTTGATCTCAGCTCAGGTCATGATCTTGAGATTGTGAGATCCAGCCCTGTGTCAGGCTCTGTGCTGACAGCATGGAGCCCACTTGGGATTCTCTCTCTCCCTCTCTCTCTGCCCCTCCACCCCCTCAAAATAAACAAATAAACATTTAAAACAATGAAAAATAAACAACAAATAGAAATTAATCAAAATAGTGGTGCCTGGGTGGCTCAGTTGGTTAAGCATCTGCCTTTAGCTCAGGTCATGATCTCACAGTTCATGGGTTTGAGCCCCGCATCAGAATCTCTGCTGTCAGCACAGAGCCTGCTTTGGATCCTCTGTCTCCCTCTCTCTGCCCCTCTGCCCCTCACACTCTCCCTGTGTCTCAAAAAATAAACGTTAAAAAGGTTAAAAAACCAGAAATTAAACAAAATAAGAGATAATCTAGGGATTGTAGGAGTTGTTTAAATAATTTGGTGGCAAAACATTGGTATTCCTATAATTTTAATTTTTGTCTCTGTGTTTATAACTTGTTACTGTTAATAAACTGATTTGCTGATAAATATAATTTTATACTTAGCTAAGTTAATAGAAGTTAGATAAATTGGAAAATTATAAAAATCATATTTATATTTTTATCATTATATTTATGCTGCTAGTTATATTATTTACAGTGTTTGGGGATTTCTTTCATCGAATCTACTTGTTCTATGTACTTTAGCATAATTCTTTGTCAATTGACAGTAATATAGTATAGAAATCAATCCAGTCCATGTTACTCAGTTAAGGCCAGGAACTGCTTCTCACTCATGTTGGGAATCAGATACACAGACATTTAAATAATATTCTTTAAGAGAAAACACCTTGGTTTCATTAAACCGCTCAAAGGATGTTTATAGCAGGGTTTTATAGACTAGTAGAAATGTAGGCTTATAACATCACTGATTGATATGGGATATGTTTTTGTACAGGGTTTCTGAAATGTCTCTAAGATTATAATATAACAAAACCTATACTGATAATAATAGCTGTTTTGAGAAACATACTTCATAAATTCTTAGAAATTATATAATCCAAGGCCTTTGCTTTTACAAATGATGAAACAGATAGCTAGGAAGATTTAAATGTCTTGCCCAAGGTCATATAGCTCATTGGTATAACAGCTGAATAGCAAACATCCTGAGGTTTTTGAATAATTTTTTGGACAGGGTTCCTAAATCTATGGATTGATACCTTTCATCAGTTTGAGGAAATTTTTACCATTATATCTTAAATATTGCTTCTGCCTTATTTTCTCCTTTCTTTCTAGGACTCCAACTAAACTCATGTTAAGGATATGTATTCTCTATGTCTCTTACTTCTCTTCCGTATTTTCATTTTTTTGTCTTTTCTATTCTTTACTCAATTATTTTCTTTTGATTTATTTTGTAGTTTGCTAATTTTTGTTTGTGTCTAATAAGCTTTAAATTTGTTCATAATTTTGGTTATTATTTAAAATCTGATGAAGTGCTCTATATTTTTTTTAGTTTCTAACTTTCTGCTGAAAATGTAATATTGTCTTTTGGCTCCTTTAACATAGTAAGCAGATTTATTTTAAAAACTGTGTCTAAAAATTCTAACATCTAGAACTCCTGTAGATCTGATGTACTCTGTTGTTTTGTTGGTTTTTGTTCCTGTGGTCTCATATCCTTGTATGTCTGGTTATGTTAGACTGTATCCAGTCTTTGTATTGAAAAAATTATTTATGGAGATAATTTGAAGTCTAGGATGCAGGTCTCTTTGTCCAGAGAGAACTTGCTTTTGCCAGGGGCCTGAGGGCACTAGTAATCTAGGATCATCTTAATCCGATTTTAGGAGTTGAGATTTTTTTTCTGGGCCATCTAGAAGATGCAAAGATGAGTTTCAGTCCTTATGAGATCTGGCTTACTTACAATTTTCCTTTATGCATATGATGCAAGTCTTTGGGATCCCAACCCAAAACATGAAGGATATATCTGAGCTCTTACACATAGCAGGTCTGGGCTCCAACTTTTGTTCCCCGGTGAAGAGACTGTCAGCAATACTGCTTTGCTCTCAGCAGCTCTTCCAGAATCTGTCCTAAGGCAAAAGTAGACCCAAAGGAAAGGCTCACTTCTCTATATTTTCATATTTTCCAAGATCTTAGCTTAGTTATTCTTCACTATATTATTAAACCTTAAATGCCTTCAAGCAGGTTTTTAATTTTTTTTATTCTTTATTTTTATTTATTTATATATGTATATAATTTATTGTCAAGTTAGCTAACATACGGTGTAAACAGTGTGCTCTTGGTTTTGGGGGTAGATTCTTGTGATTCATAGCTTACATATAACACCCAGTGCTCATCCCAGCAAATGCCCTCCTCAATGCCCATCACCCATTTTCCCCTACTCCTGCCCCCCCCGCCTCCGCCCTTTAAACCTCAGTTTGTTCTCCACATTCAAGAGTCTCTTATGGTTTGCATGCCTCTCTGTTTGAAACTATTTTTTCTTCTTCCCTTCCCCCTGGTCCTCCATTAAGTTTCTCAAGTTCCATATGTGAGTGAAAACATATGATATCTGTCTTTCTCTGACTGACCTATTTCACTTAGCATAATACCCTCCAGTTCCATCCACATTGTTGCAAATGGCAGGATTTCATTCTTTCTCACTGCCAATTAGTATTCCATTGTATATATAAACCACATCTTCTTTATCCATTCATCAGTTGGTGGACATTTGGGCTCTTTCCAAATTTGGCAACTGTTGAAAGCACTGCTGTAAACATTGGGATACATATGCCCCTATGAATCAGCACTCCTGAATCCTTTGGATAAATTCCTTGTAGCGCTGTTGCTGGGTCATAGGGTAGTTCTATTTTTAATTTTTTGAGGAACCTCCACACTGTTTTCCAGAGTGGTTGCACCAATTTGCATTCCCACTATCAGTGCAAGAGGGTTCCCATTTCTCTACATCCTCACCAACCTCTGTTGTTTCCTGAGTTAATTTTAGCCACTCTGACTGGTGTGAGGTGCTATCTCAATGTAGTTTTGATTTGTATTTCCCTGATGATGAGTGGTGTTGAGCATCTTTTTGTGTGTCTGTTGGCCATCTGGATGTCTTCCTTGGAAAAGTGTCTATTCATGTCTTCTTCCCATTTCTTCACTGGATTGTTTTTCAGGTGTTGAGTTTGGTAACTTCTTTATAGATTTTGGATACTAATCCTTTATTCGATATGTCATTTGCAAATATCTTTTCCCATTCCGTCGGCTGCCTTTTAGTTTTGTTGATTGTTTCTTTTTTGTTTTCTTTTTTTAAATTCTTAAAATTTTTATTTATTTGTTTATTTATTTATTTATTTATTTATTTATTTTATTTTGAATTTTTTAAAATTTACATCCAAATTAGTTGGCATATAGTGCAACTATATGCTTAACTTACCCATTTAGATCATCTCCTCTCCCACAACCCCTCCAGTAACCCTCAGTTTGTTCTCCATATTTATGAGTCTCTTCTGTTTTGTCCCCCTCCCTGTTTTTATATTATTTTTGTTTCCCTTGCCTTATATTCATCTGTTTTGTCTCTTAAAGTCCTCATATGAGTGAAGTCATATGATTTTTGTCTTTCTGTGACTAGTTTCACTTAGCATAATACCCTCCAGTTCCATCCATGTAGTTGCAAATGGCAAGATTTCATTCTTTTTGATTGCCAAGTAATACTTCATTGTATATATATACCACTTCTTCTTTATCCATTTATCCATCGATGGACATTTGGGCTCTTTCCATAGTTTGGCCATTGTTGATAGTGCTGCTATAAACTTGGGGGTGCATGTGTCCCTTTGAAATAGCACACCTGTATCCCGTGGATAAATGCCTAGTAGTGCAATTGCTAGGTCGTAGGGTAGTTCTATTTTTAGTTTTTTGAGGAACCTCCATACTGTTTTCCAGAGTGGCTGCACCAACTTGCATTCCCACCAACAACGCAAACTAGATCCTCTTTTTCTGCATCTTCGCAAACATCTGTTGTTGCCTGAATTGTTAATGTTAGCCATTCTGACAGGTGTAAGGTGGTATCTCATTGTGGTTATGATTTGTATTTCCCTGATGATGAGTGATGTGGAGCATTTTTTCATGTGTCAGTTGGCCATGTGGATGTCTTCTTTGGAGAAGTGTCTATTCATGTCTTTTTCTCATTTCTTCACTGGATTCTTTGTTTTTTGGGTGTTGAGTGTGGTAAGTTCTTTATAGGTTTTGGATACTAACCCTTTATCTGATATGTCACTGGCAAATATCTTCTCCCATTCTGTCAATTGCCTTTTAGTTTTGCTGTTTCCTCCACTGTGCAGAAGCTTTTTATTTTGATGAGGTCCCAGTAGTTTGTTTTTGCTTTTGTTTCCCTTGCCTCCAGACACGTGTTGAGTAAGAAGTTGCTGTGGCCACAATCAAAGAGATTTTTGCCTGCTTTCTCCTCGAGGATCTTGATGGCTTCCTGTCTTACATTTAGGTCTTTCATCCATTTTGAGTTTATTTTTGTGTATGATGTAAGAAAGGGGTCCAGGTTCATTCTTCTGCATATCGCTGTCCAGTTTTCCCAGCACCACTTGCTGAAGAGACTGTCTTTATTCCATTGGATATTCTTTCCTGCTTTGTCAAGGATTAGTTGCCCATACATTTGTGGGTCCATTTCTGGGTTGTCTATTCTGTTCCATTGATCTGAGTGTCTGTTCTTGTGCCAGTATCATACTGTCTTGATGGTTACAGCTTTGTAGTATAGCTTGAAGTCTGGGATTGTGATGCCTCCTGGTTTAGTTTTCTTTTTCAAGATTGCTTTGGCTATTTGGGGTCTTTTCTGTTTCCATACAAATTTTAGGATTATTTGTTCGAGCTCTGTGAAAAATGCTGGTGTTACTTTGATAGGGATTGCATTGAATATGTAGATTGCTTTGGGTAGTATCGACATTTTAACAATATTTGTTCTTCCTGTCCAGGAGCATGGAATCTTTTTCCATTTTTTTGTGTCTTCTTCAATTTCTTTCATAAGCTTTCTATACTTTTCAGTGTATAGATTCTGCACCTCTTTGGTTAGATTTATTCCTGGGTATTTTATGGTTTTTAGTGCAACCGTAAA
Source organism: Panthera uncia (assembly GCF_023721935.1). Taxonomy (NCBI): domain Eukaryota; kingdom Metazoa; phylum Chordata; class Mammalia; order Carnivora; family Felidae; genus Panthera; species Panthera uncia. Next base: position 82,152,355 of record NC_064809.1, read on the forward strand.
TGGGATCAATTCCTTGATTTCTCTTTCTTTCGATTCATTGTTGGTGTATAGGAATGCAACCGATTTCTGTGCATTGATTTTACATCCTTCAACTTTGCTGAATTCATGAATCAATTCTAGCAGTGTTTTGGTGGGATCTTTTGGGTTTTCCATATAGAGTATCATGTAATCTGCGAAGAGTGGTGGTTTGACCTCCTCCTGGCTGATTTGGATGTCTTTTATTTCTTTGTGTTGTCTGATTGCAGAGGCCAAGATTTTCAATACTATGTTGAATAACAGTGGTGAGAGTGGACATCCCTGTCTTGTTCCTGACCTTAGGGGGAAAGCTCCCAGTTTTTCCCCATTGAGGATGATATTAGCGTTGGGTCATTCATATCTGGCTTTTATGATCTTGAGGTGTGTGCCTTCCATCCCTACTTTCTTGAGGGTTTTTTAATCATGAAAGGATGCTGTATTTTGTCAAATGTTTTCTCTGCATCTATTGAGAGGATCATGTGGTTCTTGTCCTTTCTTTTATTGATGTGATGAATCACATTAATTGTTTTGCGGATATTGAACCAGCCCTGCATCCAAGGTATAAATCCCACTTAGTCGTGGTGAATAATTTTTTAAATTTATTGTTGGATCCGGTTGGCTAATATCTTGTTGGAGATTTTTGCATCCATGTTCATCAGGGAAATTGGTCTATGGTTCTCCTTTTTAGTGGGGTCCCTGTCTGGTTTTGGAATCAAGGTAATGCTGGCTTCATAGAAAGAGTTTGGAAGTTTTCCTTCCATTTCTATTTTTTGGAACAACTTCAAGAGAATAGGTATTAACTCTTCCTTAAATGTTTGGTAGAATTCCCCTAGAAAGCCATCTGGCCCTGGACTCTTGTTTTTTGGCAGATTTTTTATTACTAATTCAATATCCTTACTGGTTATGGGTCTGTTCAAATTTTCTATTTCTTCCTGTTTCAATTTTGGTAGTGTATATGTTTCTAGGAATTTGTCCATTTCTTTCAGATTGCCCATTTTATTGGCATATCATTGCTCATAATATTCTCTTATTATTGTTTTTATTTCTGCTGTGTTGGTTGTGATCTCTCCTTTTTCATTCTTGATTTTATTTTTTTGGGTCCTTTCCTTTTTCTTTTTGATCAAACTGGCTAGTGGTTTATCAATTTTGTTAATTCTTTCAAAGAACCAACTTCTGGTTTCATTGATCTGTTCTACTGTTTTTTTTGGTTTTGATAGCATTAATTTCTGCTCTAATCTTTATTATTTCCTGTCTTCTGCTGTTTTTGGGTTTATTTGCTGTTCTTTTTCCAGCTCCTTAAGGCGTAAGGTTAGGTTGTGTATCTGAGATCTTTCTTCCTTCTTTAGGAAGGCCTGGATTGCTATATACTTTCCTCTTATGACCGCCTTTGCTGCATCCCAGAGGTTTTGGGTTGTGGTGTTGTCATTTTCATTGACTTCCAGATACTTTTTAATTTCCTCTTTAACTGCTTGGTTAGCCCATTCATTCTTTAGTAGGATGTTCTTCAGTCTCCAAGCATTTGTTTTCTTTCCAAATTTTTTCTTGTGGTTGATTTCGAGTTTCATAGTGTCATGGTCTGAAAATATGCACGGTATGATCTTGATCTTTTTGTACTTACTTAGGGCTGATTTGTGTCCCAGTATATGGTCTATTCTGGAGAATGTTCATGTGAACTGGAGAAGAGTGTATATTCTGCTGGTTTAGGATTAAATGTTCTGAATATATCTGTTAAATCCATCTGGTCCAGTGTATCATTCAAAGCCATTGTTTCCTTGTTGATTTTTTGATTAGATGATCTGTCCATTGTTGTGAGTGGGGTGTTGAAGTCTCCTACTATTATGATGTTACTATCGATGAGTTTCTTTATGTTTGCGATTAATTGATTTATATATTTGGGTGTCCTACATTTGGCGCATAAATGTTAACAATTGTTAGGTCTTCTTGGTGGATAGACCCCTTGATTATGATATAATGCCCTTCTGCATCTCTTGATACAGTATTTTAAAGTCTAGATTGTCTGATATAAGTATGGCTACTCTGGCTTTCTTTGGTTGACCATTATCATGATAGATGGTTCTCTATCCCCTTATTTTCAATCTGAAGGTGTCTTTAGGTCTCAGGTGGGTCTCTTGTAAACAGCATATAGATGGATCTTGTTTTCTTATCCATTCTGTTACCCTATGTCTTTTGATTGGAGAATTGAGTCCATCGACACTTAGAGTACTGAAAGATATGAATTTATTGCCATTATGATGCTTGTAGAGTTGGAGTTTCTGGTGGTGTTCTCTGGTCCTTTCTAATCTTTGTTGCTTTGATATCTATATCTATATCTATATCTATATCTATATCTATATATTTAAATTTTTTTTTTCATCTTTTCTCTCCCCTCAGAGGGTCCCCCTTAAAATTTCTTGCAGGGCTGGTTTAGCGGTCACAAACTCCTTTAATTTTTGTTTGTCTGGGAAACTTTTTATCTCTCCTTCTATTTTGAATGACAGCCTTGCTGGATAAAGAATTCCTGGCTGCATTTTTTTTTTTGACTCAGCAGATTGAATATATCCTGCCACTCCTTTCTGGCCTGCCAAGTTTCTGTGGATAGGTCTGTTGCAAACCTGATCTGTCTTCCCTTGTAGGTTAGGGGCTTTTTTCCCCTTGCTGCTTTCATGATTCTCTTCTTGCCTGAGTATTTTGTGAATTTGACTATGATATGCCTTGCTGATGGTCGGTTTTTGTTGAATCTAATGGGGGTCTTCTGTGCTTCCTGGATTTTGATGTCTGTGTCTTTCCCCAGGTTAGGAAAGTTTTCCACTATGATTTGCTCACATAACCCTTCTACCCCTATTTCTCTCTCTTCCTCTTCTGGGACCCCAATGATTCTGATGTTCCTTTTTAATGAGTCACTGATTTTCTAATTCTTAAAATGTGCTCTTCTGTCTTCATCTCCCTCTTTTTTTCTGCTTCATTATTCTATATAAGTTTGTCCTCTATATCGCTGATTCTCTGTTCTGCCTCATCCATCCTTGCTGCCGCGGCATCCATCCATGATTGCCGCTCAGTTATAGCAGTTTTAATTTCATCCTGACTAGTTTGTGCTTCTTTTATCTCTGCAGAAAGGGATTCTAATCTATTTTTGACTCCAGCTAGTATTCTTAATATCGTGATTCTAAATTCTGGTTCAGGCATCTTGCTTGTATCTGTGTTGGTTAAACCCCTGGCTGTCATTTCTTTGTGCTCTTTCTTTCAAGGTGAATGCCTTCATTTTATCATTTTGAAGGGAGAAAAGGAATTAATGATGTAGAAAAATTAAAATTAAAAAAATTAAAATTAAAAAAATATTAAAATTAAAAAATTAAACACACACACACACACACACACACACACACACAGAAATCAAATAAATGATGCTAGATCCTAGGTGTATTTTGGTCTGGCTGTTGAAAGTGGTTTGACAGATTAGAGAAAAAAAGGGACGGGGGGGAGGAAATAGTTTTAGAATTTGAAAAAATGAATACACTGAAGTAGACGAAAATGAGATGATGGGAGTAAAATAGAATTTGAAACGATTTACACAAAAGTAAAGAATATAGTAGAAAAAATTAAAGAAAAATATTTTTAATAAAAATTTTAAAAAATGAATTTTTTTCTTTCTCTATTCAAGAAAAAGAAAAGAAACAAAAAAGAGAAAAAAGAGAAAAAAAGAAGGAAATCATTTGAAAATTTGAAAAAGGGAATGCACTGAAGTAGACTAAAATAAAATGATGGAAGTAAAATAGAATTTGAAAAAATTTACACAAAAGTAAAAAATATCGTAAAAAAATTAAAGAAAAATATTTTTAATAAAAACTGAAAATAAAAGTGAATTTTTTCTCTTTCTGTATTCAAGAAAAAAGAAGTGAAAAAGAAAAAAGAAAAAAAAGAAAATTGAATAGAATAGATGGACCTGCGAACAGATTGAAATAGGACTGAAGTAACTGCGTTTTCCCATAGAAGTCAGACTATGAAGCACTTTATAGTCCATAAACTAAGTAGGAGGTTAGACTTGTGTTCTTGAAGACTGAGGTTGGCCCAGTTGGGCGTGGCTCAGTGTAATGGCTCCCCTCTCCACTAGATGGCGCTGCTAGCCTACTGGGGTGGAGTGGTGCAGAGCTCGTAGGTGTGTGTGCGCATGTGTGGGAGTGGTAAAAATGGCGCCGCCTGGCTATCCAGTCTGTTCTCCCCGATCAGCAGTCACGCACCCATCTTCGGTGTTCAGCTCTTGTCCACTTCCTGCTATTTTACTCTCCGTGGCCAGGCCCCAGGCAGTACCTCTCTCCCAAGTTTTGTCTCAGATGCGCCTGTTTCCCCCAGCCCCTTACTTCCGAAGGACTACGGCTTTGACCCGTTCGCCCCTCTGTGGGAGGGTCTCACCGAGCGATGGCCGAATGTCAGTTGCACCCAGGAACTCTTGCTGGACCCTGCTGCTACCAGTGTCCCGAGACTGTGGCCAGGTGCCAGCCCGTCCCAGAAAAAGTTCACAAGACAGTGTAGTCTCAGCGTTTCAGGGACCATGGAAAATTGCAACCCACATCTGACACCAGGCTTCACCCTCAACGACTTCGCCCCAGCACCAGTGAATGTAGCCGCCTTCCGGGCTGCTGGGACCAGGTGGCTTCAACAGTCTCTCTCAAATGTCCTTCCAGCAGTGGAACCGCTTTTCCCCGTGTGGCCCGAGAACCCCCCGGACCCCACTCTGTTCCTGGGGATTTGCCTTTTCCACCAGAGCACCGCCAGGTATGGAGCTGCAGAGTTGCAGCCTTTGAGCTCCACTTGTTTACAGTCTTAATGGAATTTAAACCCTCTCCTTTCTCCCTTTTTAGTTTAGTCCCTGCGGCTATTTCCAATTTTCCACTTTCTCTCCAGCTGCTTTTGGGGAGGGGTGCTTTTCCCGTATTCTCCCCCCCCCCCCCGCCATCTCCATCCTCCTTACACCTGCAAAAGCACCTCCCTTCCCGTGGCTTCTTGCTCCCCAAGTTCACCTCTCCACGCCGCATACCTGCTGAATTCTGTGGTTCAGATTGTGCAGATTGTTGTGTTAATCCTCCAATCAGTTTTCTAAGTGTGCAGTATGGTTTAGTGTTGGTCTGGCTGTATTTCATGGACATGAGACACACAAAAAGCTTCCATGCTGTTCCTGATTGTGTCTTTTTAAAGTAGGCTTCACGCTCAGTTTGGAGCCCAATGAAGGGCTTGAACTCATGACCCTGAGATCAAGACCCGAACTAAGATCAAGAGTTGGATGCTTAACCAACCCAGCCACCCAGGTGCCCCTAGAGGGTGTTTTTATATTTCATTCAGTGTTTTTCTTGTTCTCAGCAAAGGAGTTTGTTCAAATGACCAAATTCCCGATTACTAGAATTATAAGTGACATTTCCTTCTTTGTTTTTAAAAAAGGTTTATAATTTCCCAAGTAATCACCATTATAAAAAAAATTAAATACTTAGGGGAGCCTGGGTGGCTCAGTCAGTTAAACGCCCTACTTGGGCTCAGGTCATGATCTCGTGGTTTGTGAGTTCGGGCCCACGTCAGGCTCTCTGCTAACAGCTTGGAGCCTGGACCCTACTTCGGATTCTGTGTCTCCCTCTCTCTCTCTGTCTGCCCCCTCCCCCCGCCCCCCGCTAACTCTCTGTCTCTCTCTCTCATGTCTAAAACAAATTAAATACTTAAATATACAAAGAATAGAAACTCTAATAAACTCACTCCTTGATTATCTTTTTATATATTTTCCTTCCAGACTGTTCTCTATAATTTTTCACATTATATTGTTTATATTACATTGCATTCTGAATGTATATTTTTATCTTTTCAAAACTTGACATGCACCGTATGTATTTCCATGCTCTTGTGCAGCATACTTAATTACCATTTTGCTAACTACATGACCTACCCATTAGATATACTGCAGTGTATGGAACCATCGTCTTTTGTCATGTAGCTTGTATTCACTTTTCACTATTATAAGTAAAACATTAGTAAATATATTTGTGCTCGAATTATTTTGTTTCAAAATTAGAATTATTAGCTCAGGACACATTCTTAGAAGCTGAACTGCAGGGCGAGGGCCTGCATATTTTTAAGGCTCCTGAGACATATTGCCAAATCACTGCCTGAACACAAGTTAGGTTTTTACTTCAGCTTCATGTTTTCACACCTTGTTGTTTCACACCATGTTGTTTTTGGGCCAAGCTTGTTTTTAACATTTGTGGTAAGATGAACATTATTTTTAGGATAGTCTAATATAATTAAGAATGACATGGAGAGGCTATTTAATTTTTAACACACTGTGAATGTGACTATAATTGAGTGGCTTTTTTTTTTCATAAGAAAGGCATTAATTAGATGTTACAACTTCTTGCAATGATAGTTTAATGATGACCCTCCTGATACCGTTTTATATATTACATTCACCTCTAGTATAATTGACTTTGATTTTGGCGAGGTTCAGAATCCCAAGTTTCTTTTAGAAATAATTATCCTGTTTTTCTATTTCCATATTTTTGGCTATTTTGCTTAAGTGGAAGAGAGGACTTAAGTAGGAGGTCTGCTCTTCTGCTCTTTCTTAGTCATGGGAGGTAGAGAAATGAGTTCCTCTCTCTGAGTCTAGTGTCCCCCTTTGTAAAACAGAGATCAGCTGCGCTATCCCGCGTTTGTCCATATCTGGTGTTGCTCACATGTGGACAAGTCACCAGATCTTCTTCTGACCATGTTTGGGGCAGAAAAAAAAAACAAAAACAAAAACCTTAAATGTCTTAACAGCAACAATAACAAAAATACTGCTGGATTTTCCTTTATAATAATATCATGAAATCAAAGTATCTTAAGTATTGTGAAAATATCTTGAGCTCTTAGGATGGAGGGGCAAAATTTCATTAAAAAAACAAAGATAAGCAAAGCTGCTTGGAAATTGCTGTCTTGGAATAAATGCAGATTCAAGCATACTAATTATTAAAATGAAGAATATGAAGTTATTATGCAGAATTTAATGGCAATATCTAAAAGTCACGACATTTGTGTTTGATGTGCCGGGCCTAATTTATATGTAAATTAAATATAGGGCTTGTAGTATTACTTAGACATTTAAGGACTGTCTTAATGGCTTATTCTGGGGAACCAATGTATATCTTTTCTTGTACATTATGCTTGAAAGCACTCCGTAAAATGTATTTTAATATGTATATTTTGAAAAATAAAAAGAAGAGGCAGTGATTTTTGAAATTCTATGGTTGAAATAGGCCCTAAAAATGTTGAGATGTATAATTTAATCAATTTTCAGCAAAGTTACTTTTGTACCAACCCCAGAGATTTGTAGGAGAATTGGCAGCTGGATGGAGAGCAGTCTTACGCTGATCTGGCCGAGTTCTAAAGCCTTCTGCCTGCATATGGGTACATGATTCCATGTCCTAAATCCAAAGCCTCGTGGGGTGTACTGAAGACATTCAACTGAATTCTGACCAATTTAATATAAGAAAGTAGAAAAGTAAAGTAATAGAGCTTGTCAGCTGGGATCACTTGAGCAGACCCTCGTATGGCTCAAGATGTAAAGATTCAGACCAATCGTGTTTGTGGACATTACACTTAGTTCAGTGCTTCTATTTTTTTTTTTAATGTTTTTAATGTGTATTTATTTTTGAGAGAGAGAGAGAGAGAGACAGAGTGTGAGCAGGCGAGGGGGTAGAGAGAGAGGGAGACTCAGAATCCCAAGCAGGCTCCAGGCTCCGAGCTGTCAGCACAGAGCCAGATGCGGGGTTCTAACTCACTACTGGTGAAATCATGACCTGAGCTGAGCCACCCAGGTGCCCAGACTTCAGTGCTTCTAAACCATTTTCATCATGTGATAAACCTATGGGCTTGCTAGTGTTCTAATGCCTTTGTTACTCATTACAGCTGGTTATCAGTTCGTGCCCCTCATCTGCAAAAGCTTCTGCTTTTCTCAATAGTAAAAAGCATGACTACAAAAGGGTTGTTTGGGATAACTGACTTTTGTCATTCAGCTGAGAGTGAATCTCTATAGGTTTTTAAAGTACCCAGAGCAAGAAAACAGACTTGGCAATCATAAATCTCAGAAATGCAATTCAGTCATGATGGACCACGGATTTTTGAATTTTTAAGAAATAGGGCATAATCTAAGCCACATATTTTCTTTTCTAGCAACCATATCATGAACAACGGCATCAATATACATTGAAAGTGTCATATATAAAGTTGAGATTAAAGTTGTCTTTGTAGAGTCAAGAAACCTAACCCGGGCTTAAAAGTGACACCTGTGTTTTACACGTCACTCAGCTAGAAAGGAGAGCAAGTTTCTGAAGTTAGCAGGATAAAGATAGTTATTTCAAAAATAAAGTTTGACTGGAAATATAAAAAGCCAGAGGGACACTATCACACTAGATGGCCATAATTAACATTAAGCCTTCCACAGTGACTTCCAAGGACAGCTCTTTTATCGGCAGGCTGCAGGCTGAAGGCAGGCAGCTTTGGAATGAGATCTAATCTTACACATTTGAATTGTGGGGATAGCTGAGGTTCTCATCGCTCCAGGATTTTGATTGCCAAATGGGGGTTAACCAGAATTATACTTGGTGTCAGGCTCCCACAGGATACTCCTCTCCTCTTTTTAGTAGAGTTGGAGTTTTCTCAGAAAATTGGAAATCGCCAATGAAATTCTTGTCTCTGCTCAATGTCTATACAAGTGTGTAGCAGGTTAAAAAATTCCAAAAGTAGCAAGCAGATGACTGAGGACTTATTCTTATTTAAAGATTATTTCATTTTATGAAAGTCTTACAGTGCTGTCCAACAATTTATTGGAGCGGCCAGAGGAGGGACAGAAAAGACAGAGAAACTTAAAAAAACAAAACAAAACAAAACAAAACTAATGTGTTAGGAATAATTCACATTAGAAGATCTATTGGAGATGAAAACTCATTTGGTATGAACTGGAAGGATCAGGCTAAACGTGTACCCAATTTTCCAGAAACTTATTTATTTACAAAATAGAGCCCCCCCTGTAGAAGGCAGTGTATAACTAACCAAATGATGGCATCTCCTTGTATCTTCCTTGGCCAGTATAGTCAGGGTGATCATGATTGCTATATTAAGATATTGTTTGGATTCAAAATTTTCTTTCAGCCTGAAATATTTTACTAATTAATTTAAATTGCCTTTGTGTGAAAAATGGTAGATGAGGCTTTGTTGATTTGGTTGCCAACGACAGCTTTTGGTTTGAAAAAATCTAACAATTCTCAAGAAACTTCTCTTGAGAGTTCCAAGTTGATGAAGACAAATTTTTGATAAATCTTAAGCAGTAATAGTAATCAAATGTGTTAATGTTTAAACCTAACGAGTATTTGCTTTTTCTTGAGGGCTTCATTACCTTTTATTTGAGGGCAAATAATGATCATACTATTTATTTATTTGCATTTTGGAGGGAGGGGAGTGGCTAGTAGAGTAATTTGGGGCTTTGGTTTTGTCCAAGACGAGCAAATGTCAAAAAAACTTAAAATCAATATCTCATTCTCTTCATGAAAATACAAACAGAAACATCCTTAAGCCAATACAAACATAAATATCCCTGGGCATTTCTGCTTTCTTCACAAATATTGAAAGAAAGGGAGGTGTGGATTGTTTTCTAATATGACCAAATTCGCTTTAGTACTGCAAGAATATCTCATCTTTCTGTTCTTTCCTTCTTTTTTTTTAATTAAAGATTTTTTAAAATATTTATTTACTTTTGAGAGAGAGAGAGAGACAGATCACGAGTGGGGGAGGGGCAGAGAGAGGGAGACACAGAATCCGAAGCAGGCTCCAGGCTCTGGGCTGTCATCCCAGAGCCCGATGTGGGGCTGGGACCCACCAACCACGAGATTATGACCTGAGCCGAAGTCTGATGCTTAACTGAATGAGCCACCCAGGCGTCCCCTCTGTTCTTTCCTCCTTTACTTTCATCTATGAAAAGCCAAGTAGGCTTTGAATACCTGATTCTGAAAGAGCTCATTGCTTTTAGGAACAAGTACAGAAAAGTTCATATATACGTCTTATTCTTCCCAGGGTACTCTGGATTACAGAAGACAAAAACTTTATTGTTCATCATAGACTTTCCTCATTTTAAAACCAATTTTCTTCTTTATGGTAAACATTTACTAATGTTTTTACTTGCAGTTCACTGCATTACTCAGAATGCAAAGCTGATATCTCTCTATCTTGATTAGACCAGTGACCATGGCTCCTGTCCAATAAGAGGATGTTACAGACCCAAGTTGTGCCAGGTAGCAAGCATGCCACTGGCTGATAGAGCCAAGTTTTGTTTTAGAGCCTTCTGTGGATTGAATGCTGTTTTCAAAGTTGTGTTTTGAGACTCTCAGACTAAGACTCTGTTTTTAGTGTTTCTGGAGATGAGCCTGGTTTGCATGTTCATCATCTTAAATGATGGACTAGAGTTAACTATCGATGCATAGTGCTGTGGGGTGTCAGGGCAGCACCAATGTTAAATATCGCTTCCGGAGAAAATGTATTTACACACATGCTGACAGTTCATTTCCAGGTGGGAGCCTCATGTCTGCCCTGTACCCGGCAACTTCAATCTTCCTACTGTGAAATTTTAGACAGCCTGTCTGCGGAGGCTCTGCCAGACCTATTAATATTTATACATTCCATTCACACTCCAGTCAGAGCATGTAAGTTGCAGATCTTTCTGATTTGGAAGCTATTAAGATTCATGACCCCTTTAGCTATTTACTTCATGCGGTCCAGGAGCTTTTGCAATCAGCTTACACTTAAGAAGAAAGCACAAATCATTACTGTTCAAATATTGTCCTGTAGTGTGACCATTTGTGGCCCATCAAGGGGGTGTTAAGAGCTTTAATGCATTCATTTATCTCAGAGACACAGCTTATTAGATGAGGCATTCTTCTCTTGGGAAGGGATGGAATAGAAGTGTTACTTGCACTAAAAATTACTTTTTTACTTCCAAATTAGTGACTCTGGCTGAAGCTGCATATGTTATTAAGAAGTAATATCTAATCAACTTTTTCTCCTTGAGAGAAGACATTGCTTGAACAAGTGATGGAGGCAGTGTACGAAATAGAACAGAACGATAATCCAATATTCAGATGTGCATTACCCCTGTCTCTGAAGAAGTTCTATTCTCTTAAGGGTTATGTGTCTCTGGGTTACAAAGGGTTATGCAGTTGGAGATGGTCTTACATTGAATTAATTTGGGGGATTATTTGATATGTTTTATTAGTGTCTCCAAAACATTTAACCCTATTCTATCAAAATAGTCTTATTCTACTGAGAGAAAAAACGAGAACATTAGAAGAAAATGAGGATTGGGGTGGAGATTGAGATTCATTCAGTGCTTACTAGGGGCTAAGTATTTTACATTTATTAATCATTTTGAAACTTACAACAACATTTGAGGTTGGTATTAGTACCCGCCTTTGTTGACTAGAAACTGAATCTTAGATCAAATAGCTTGCTCAAGATCAAGTGGTTAGTAAATAGAATTCTAACACAGGTTAACTTATGATATTTCCAATACCTTGTTCCTTAGATGCTAGTTCATCTACATTTCTCATAGAAATATCATGTTCTGGCCCCCAGAAGACCGTATTC